>NC_081346.1:38703638-38773181 GCF_029784015.1 Lycium ferocissimum
TTCTGATTCGCTCATTACTAATCATGGAAGGAACGTGTTTTAAGATATCAAATGTGCTGTTGGAACCACAGTTTCATGAAATTGAGCTTGGAAAAACCTAACTGCCTCATTTTCCATATCCTGCTCATTATCATTTCACAATGAATGTCATGCAAGAATTTGCAACCACATCAGTTACCCAGTTTTCTTTCACAACATCCAGGAAAGTAGCATGTTTAGTCCAAAAATTTAAGAATTTGAAGGATTTCTCGAACTGTTGAACCTCCTGTTTACACTCAAGCAGCAAAGGAGAATGATCTGATCCTAACTTGATCAAATGTACGATTTCCAATCCTGGAAACAACCCCCAAATCTGTGAGATTACAAGTTTGTATACAATGCCTGAAGTCTTCTACCTCATTCAATGAAACTGGAAACCCCCCATACTTCTCTTCTTCATTAGTGATAACATTGAAGTCACCACCTACAAGCCATAGAGTTGTCATATCAGAAGCAAGATTGTACAAAGAGTCCCACAGTTCAATTCTTTCGATTCTATCACATTTAGCATAAACCAGTGTGACAACCATCTCAATATCAAGATCCCAGTTGAACGACTTCAAAGTGAGCTGCTGTACACTATCAATCAACACAGAAACTTCATATTCCTCATCAACAAAGGCCCGTATTTTGCCAGAAACATTGCAGATAGCAGTCTCTAGCCCCAATCTCCTTCTGTAACTTTCCAACTTATAAGCTTGTTGAAATGGCTCCATCAAGCCTATAAGAAAGAATCTGTGTTTTGTATGCATTGTCAAAAGCCTTTTAAAAGCTTTTTTTTTGTATTAACTGATCTAATATTCCAAGTTAGTGCATTCATCATCACTACAATTGAATTTAGATGCAGTTCTTCTTGTATGCACACCAGGAACTTGAGATGCTGTGTTTTCCTTGTAAGGTTTCCTCCTTTCGCCAATAACTTTTTCAAACTGATTGGGAGATAAATCCCCTTCCCTGGCTGCATTAAGGAAATTCTGAGCAGTGGACTCTTCATCCATGTCATTCTTGCCACCATCTCCATCTGATACTCCTACTTGCAATTGTCCAGTATTGGCATTAGAAGTTGCAACTTGTTTTTGACTCTTTTTATTGCTGTCATGCTGCACAACTTGCTTAGCCATATTATTCTTAGCACCTGAAGTACCATTACTCTTTTACTGCTGCATTGCATTTTGTTTACCACCTGACTGAACTTGCTTAGAAATACTTTTCTGTTTCTTTGCATTGTTCTTATTTCCTGTAGCTGGAACCAAAGCATCTGATGGAATAGCTTTTTTATCAACACCACCTAGAGTCACCTGTTCAACTACCTCATCAAGCTTATTTCCCTAAGCCATTATACCATGATTTGCCTGTTTGTCATTTTCTTGATCAGCCTCAGTAAACAATGCATTGACACTCTCACTTGGGACCTGAACATCAATATTATTCTGAACTTGAACACCAGCCACTTCCTCCACATTCTCTCCAACATGATTTCAATACCATCTGGAGTAACTGATTCACTGGACTGTTCATGACTGTCATCTTTATTTGCAAGAATCTCACCTTCTTCAATATTTTCCGCCACTTGATCACTCCATAATTTCCTAACCCCACTGTCACCAATATTAGCAGAAGTGGTTGAAGGAATTTCTTCACAAGCTTTATTAGTAGTAACCAAAGTCTGAACTGCTTTTAAAGGAGAACTTGGTATCCATTGCTAATTCTTAATAGGTGAGTTTTTCTTTTTATTAGGAGAAAACACTTTAGCATTGACATTTAATTCTATTCTAACCATTGGAACTTCTGAAATATTCAGAGGCATCTCAGGATTTTTAATAACTTCTTCATTCTTTTGAATCACTGTAGCATCAGTTGTTGTAACCAATTGGTTCTGAAGATCTCCATTAGTGCTATTCCTTATCTCAGATGAATAAACAGCTGCATTAGTATTCACTTGCCTGGGAACTACTAAAGCATTAACATTCTCTGGTGCAACAACACTAACTAGCTGTTTTCCTGAATCACCAACAATATTAGCCAATTCTGAATTTCTAATGTCTTGTACTGATGTTGTATCCACCTGATCTAAAACTTCTACTACCTCATCATGTTCCTGTCCATGTTCTTCTAATGCTGCAAATTTGTTAGTAGTTTGAACAGTACTAGGACCTGCTCCTTTGGCTCCATGAACCTGCTGATTTTTAGCAGCAGGCATACTATCTTTTGTTGTACCAGACTGCTTGTTATTATTGTCAGCTGCACCTACTTCCTTCCCACTATTTTTATCAACAGCTCAGCCTTGATTCACATTCACCTGCTTCTGCACATTATCATTATTTTTCACCTGGTTTTTGCCTTTGTGATTTTTCCATCTATTCAGATCTTTCACATTGCCTAGAACCTTTCCACTTTGTAACACCCTGATGACATGGTTATGCAGCTTATTAACATTGGAGTTATGAGTTTTGCCTTTGTGAAAGCCCTGGACAACACCATTTTCATTGTTAGATTAAGCAACCTGCTTCCCTTTATCCACAGTAGCCTCTTTCTCCTTCTCTATCTCTGGCATAAGTTCAGGATGAATTTTCCAACACCCTTCCACATCATGACCTTGCAAACAACACTCCGTGCAATATTTTGGCATATAGTCGTGTTGAATTTTCACCCATTTTGTTCTAATGTCTCCAATAGCAGTTTTAACTGCTTGAATTGCAACTCGCTTAGGGTGCACCTCCAATAAATCAACTTCCACTTTCACGCGCGCACAACTAGGTGTTGTCTTGTTTTTTGTAGCAAGGCCAATTTTCAAAGGCTTTCCCACAGCAGAAGCCATAGAAAATATTTGTGATTCTCCAAAATAGTTAGGAGCCAAGGTAGGAAAGGAATCCAAGCTACGGCTATACTTGTTTCTTCTTCCGGATTAAACCATGGGTCCCACTTTAACATACGCATTGGATAATACCAATATAATTCTTTAATCCAAAAAGCTGGCTTTGACAACAAAGTAACATAATCCTCAAATAATGTACACCTAATCAGTACATGTCTATTGTAAAGGAGATCAGTCCTACACTCTCCCTTCAATTCACATTGATTTGGTATCGCAAAGACGTAGTGCATGAATGTCGGGCCATCCATAACTGAACTTTCCCATGACTGCATATTATAGTTCCTCTTGTATTATCATTTGATTGATTTCCTCCATGGTATATTGTACTATAGGCTCTCCATGATAATAAACAACAGGTTTAATAGGAATTGGAAAAATGACCTGATCAGTGGAAGTCGCTACTGGTAATTGAGAATTGCTTGCGTTTAAAGTAGTTAGATAGTTGTTGTTCGAACAGTCAAGGGGTAGGGGTGGCTGAGCAACCTCAGTGGAGGTTGCGCAGTGGCCTGCATGGCCATGACTGGGCGGAGAATGGATTTTTGTACGTAGAGGGTTGATCGCCAATTCTCCAGGAGAGAGAAGAGAGTGTTTGGGGGGTTTGGTTTTCAGGGTTTTAAAAGAGGGAGATTGGGTATCAAATGTTAGAGATTTTTCTTTTGATTTTTTTTTCATTTTTATTTAATAAAAATAGATAAATACAATGATAAAAAATATTAGCCAACTATTTTTAGACTTATTAAAAATTTAGAAAACTTACATAAAATATAACTAAGAAAATACCAAAATTACTAGCTTATTTATTAAGACCTGAATTAAAAGAAAACACACATATACATATATACCTATAGTGTAACATTTTAGGTTTGGTAAAAAATTAGGTATTCACAACCACGACATGATAGTAGGGTAAATAGGGTTGTTTCAACAATAGTTAAAAGTGTGGGAGTAAGCATTTGGAATACCAACTCTCGCCACCGCTTCAGTTTAGGATCGGTCGATGATGCTGCTAAGTACACATTATTTTTCGGTACTCACTGTACACTTACTGCACCTTTTTGTTTGCAGAGTCTGTTTCGAACACTAGTGGAGCACGTGGGTCGCCGATCATTGAGGCTACTACTTGGAATATTTAGGGTGAGTTGCTTGGCTAATCCGCGACACCGGGCTCTATTTATTTTTATTGTCATTTTGTCTTTTATTTTTAGACGGTTGTTTGAGCTTTATCCGACTTTGTGTCTGTATTTTTAGACCTCTTGTACCTATGACACCAGATGGGTTGTACTTTTTATTTCCGTAACTTTTATAGTTATGAGACTCGGTTATTGGATTAATATTGTTTACACTTTACTTTTTCATACTTTTTCACTAATTAATAAAGTATCTAAGCTGGCTTAAGATTCGCCTACAGGGTTGGGAGTAGGTGACTCGCGGCTAGTGTAAATTTTGGGTCGTGACATGTACACACAAGTTGATTGCACTGAGAGTGCCGATGGAGAGTAAAGGTTAAGTCTTTCTCATACATATCTGATTTTCACTCATGCTTTTGTGCATATCTTAATATGTTGTATTTGTGCGTATATTAATATGTTATACTTGTGAATATCATTATATATGTCGTTATGGTGCATCCAATGCATGCATTGGACTTGGATAGTTGAGATAGTTTTTATTCTATTATATGATCTATTTGTGCATATATTTATATGTTTTGGTTGTACATACTTAATTAAGTTGTTTCTGTGCTTATTATTATTTTTGTTTGATATAATAACTGTATAAGTCTGAAAGTAAGTATCTTCCATATTAATTGTTACACCCCTCGTCTTCGTATTAGTGGAACCTATGATTTTCTAGTCGGGTATGCCCTTGGAATAGAGACCCGAGCCCGAGTTTGGAGATAGGAAGTGTCTTACCCCGTGTACAAGAGTACCAGTATGCGTTCCGGGTAATTTACAGAGTTAGAAGTTGAGCGAATCAAGTCGACGCGATCGGAACTGAACCAGAAAACCTGCAGGACACCAGTCATCGTCGACGGGTCATCGACATGTTCGACGGACCATCGACGTGCGGCGTTGATGGGATTCTACAGCCATGCATCTATAGGCGCAGGTCGACAGGCCGTCGACCCGCTAGTCGAACCGGACCGCTGTAGCCTTTTTGGCTCCCAAGTATAAATATGTGGATCACGACTTCATTTCATATTTTCCTCCTTCCAAAAATTAGAAAACCCTAAAATGTTCTCTTCCAATATTTTTCATCATATTAGTGAAGATTTGAGAAGACCCGGACCCCGTAAAATCGAGATGGTGAAGAAGAAAGGTTACTTCTAGGGTTTCTTCAAGTTGTGGAGTTTAGGGAGTTGAAGTTGAAGTGATTCTTGGGATTCTTGAACCCTCAAGGTATGTAAATGATTTCTACCTTTGTATTTAAGTTGACTATCAAGAGTTTTAGTGATTCTAAGTAAAGAGGGGGTAGTGGTGAAAGTGGTAAGTTGATGAAAGAAAAAATAGTAACTTAGGATTATTTTAAGAGATGATTGGGAATGAATTTGAATATATTTTGATCTATAAGTATTTCTATTGTTGTTATGGTTGGTATTAAAGTGAATGAGTAGTTGAAGGGTTGTTAAGCTTATGAGAGAAATGTTGTCCTTGATTCGTTAAGCTCTCTATGCATCTAAAGGAGGTTAGTAAGTGAAGTGCATAGTCTAATGAAGGTCAATGTTATCTTAATTGTAGATTTACAAGTCGATAAGTAGGAGTCGGATGATTTGATAGACGTCAAGGTATGTTAAGGCTATCCCTTCCTTCTTTTGGCATGATCATATGATACGATCCAATAAGCGAGTAAGAGAGTCCATATTACTCTACATTTAGAAGCATTAGAAGTATTTCGGTTTTTGACATTCATGCACCCCGTTATGATTATTCCTTCTATTCATGGGTCCAGTTTTATGTATACAGTTATTCATGCATTACATTCATTTATATATATGTATGTTGACTCATGACCAGAAGGCGTTATATACGTAAGTATTATATGTATATGGGGTATGGAAAGGAGTAGGCGTTATATACGCATTACCACCTGATCAGCTAGTGCACTATGATGATGATATGAGAATCAGGCTGCAAGTACCGCAGCAATGTATATGATGATGGCCGCAGAGAGGCCGATGTGATATGAGAAAAGAGACAGGCGTTATATACGCGCACATATCAAGTATTATATACACACATATATACAGATGTATGGCATTCATTGATAGGCATGAGCATGCATATTATGTGCCCACTGAGGCGTTGTCAGTTATACAGATTTATGCAGATTCAGGCAGATACTAGTTCATACAAGTACATGTAGTCAGTCATTTCAGCTTATGAGTTCAGATCTTATCCATGATTCTCATGTGTATATATATATATGATGTTGCTCTTGTGCTTTACATGCTCAGTACATTATCCGTACTGACTCCTCGTTGCTCGGGGGCATGTTCGTTCATGCCGCGGTACGGGGAACGAACGGTGGTCCAGCTCAGTAGGACCTCTAGATCTAGCAGTGGTCAGTACGCTCCATTCGATCCGGAGCTATAGTCAGTTTTGGTATGCCCTTTTAGATGTGTATGCATATGGGTATGACGGGGCCCTGTCCCGTCCTTTCTACAGCTTTCATTCCAGTGGGGTGCGCCCAGGCAGTTGAATGTATTAGTCGGATGATGTAGCCTTGTCGGCTTCTCTTTTGTGTACAGTATATGTAGCAGCCTAGCTGGCTTGCACTGTTCTTCCGCATGTTGTGTATATATATGTGCAGATTGTACAGAGTTCTGATGTTTCCCTCTTTATGAGATTAGTTGTGCCTTTTATGGGCCTTTGATGTTCAGTATGATTCAGATATGAGTATAGGGGTGTTTAGCCACTAGAGGTCAGACTCCCGTGACGGCTCATCGGTGGGGTCGTGACAGAAGTGGTATCAGAGCAGTTCCGTCCTAGGGTTATCTACAGACCGTGTCTAGTAGAGTCTTGTTTATGGGCGTGTTGTGCACCACACTTATAAACGGGAGGCTACAGGACATTTAAGATAATGTCATTCTTTCTCTTCTAAATTGTGCGATAGAGCCATGTGTTAGGCGTTCGCCTTCTGATGAATTGTTATGATTTTAGCGATACCTCCCAAGAAAGCTACAGCTGCCCAGAAAGGCAAGAAAGCCACAGGTGAGGCCACTAGCCGCACTCGACAGGCCACGAGAGCCCAGGATGGGATTCAGAGTGAGGGGCCATCTGAGACATCGCATACACCGCTTCCAGCACCTACCCCAGTTCCTCAGTCGGATGCACCGGGCCAGGATGTGCGGGATGCCGTACGGTTGTTGACCAGATTAGTAGCCACTCAGGCTCAGCGGCAGGGAGTTGGTGTTGACTAGGAAGATAGGACTGGTAGTTCGAGGGTTAAGACCTTCCTTGGGTTAGGTCCTCCAGAGTTTTCCATGGTAAAGCAGAATATGGACCCTCAGGATTTCATCGATGGTATGCAGAGGACTTTGAGGGTTATGCATGTGGATGAGGTTGAGTCTCTAGAGTTGGCTTTATATAGGTTGCGTGATATTGCAATACAATGGTATCAGATTTGAGAGTTATCTAGGGGAGAGAATGCCCCTCCAGCTGTGTGGCGAGAGTTCTCAAATGCTTTTATCCGCCATTATTTTCCTCCTGAGGTCAGGCGAGCCCGAGCAGATAGATTCTTACGTATTGAGCAGGGCAGTATGAGCGTCCAAGAGTATTGTGTGCATTTTGATTCTATGGCCAAATATGCTCCAGCCATAGTGGCTGAGATGGAGGATAGAGTTCATCGTTTTGTGGCTGGTTTGGGGCCACATTTGATTGATGCTTGTACGACTGCCGCATTACAGCTAGGCATGGATATCTCCCGTATACAGGCATATGCGTAGAATTTGGAGGATCGCAAGTGCCAGATGAGGACAGATCGTGATCGTGACCGGGGCCATAGTAAGAGGTCCAGATCTTTTGATAGTGGGGGTGAGTTTAGGGGAGGGAGAGACGACGACATCCCCCGATATCCTTTCCATTCGATAGGGAGTGCATCTCCCCGCGATTTCCGGTCCGAGATTTGACGGTCTCCTTATTTCGAGTAGGCCGAGTTCTAGAGCACCGGGCTCTCGGTACACGCCGGAGTCGGGCCGGATGAGACCCCTTTGCCGCGATGTGCCCGGTGTGGCAAGTTACACGCCCGGTCGGTGTCGGAGAGATCGAATGGTTGTTATGCTTGTGGCCGGATAGGCCACGAGGTGAGGAGTGCCGACGAGGATTGGTATAGGCATGGTTCAGCCTACAGGGTCTGTGGCTGGCTCTTCTTCCGTAGTGCGCCCTTCAGGAAAGTTTTTCAAACGCCAGCAGGGCGAGGTAGACGGAGGAGTGGAGCATCCAGGTCGAGCGGTCCTCAGCACCGCCTGTATGCATTGGCGGGTAGACAGGACCGTGAGACGTCTCCTAATGTTGTTACAAGTATATTATCGGTTTCCTCCCATAATGTTTATGCACTGATTGATCCAGGTTCCACTTTATCATATGTTATTTGTTGCTGGCAAGTTTGGGATAGAGCCCGAGTTGATTAAACCTTTTGAGGTGTCTACGCCAGTTGGCGATTCGGTCATAGCTAGGCGAGTATACCGAGACTCTATTGTTATAGTTTGTGACCGCCACACCGTAGCAGATTTGATTGAGTTAGATATGATTGATTTTGATGTTATTATGGGCATGGACCGGTTGGCTTCTTGTTATGCTAATGTTGACTGTAGAGCAAAGATGGTTCGATTTCAGTTCCCAGGCGAATCCGTCTTAGAGTGGAAGGGCAATGCTGCTTCACCTAGGGGTAGGTTTATTTCCTACCTTAAGGCAGAGAAGATGATCAGAAAAGGGTATATTTTTCATCTAGTTCGAGGTTCAAGATGTGCAAGCAAAGCTGCCGACTCTTCAGTCCGTCCTTGTGGTTAATGAGTTCCCAGAAGTGTTTCCAGATGAGCTTCCAGGCATTCCCCCAGAGAGGGAGATTGATTTTGCTATTGATCTATTGCCAGATGCTCAGCCAATATCTATTCCCCCTTATAGGATGGCACCTGCGGAGTTGAAGGAATTGAAGGAGCAGTTGAAAGATTTACTTAAAAAGGGCTTTATTAGAGCTAGTACATCGCCGTGGGGAGCCCCAGTGTTATTTGTAAGAAAGAAGGATGGTTCCTTGCGAATATGTATCTATTATATGCAATTGAATAAAGTGTCTGTAAAGAATAAGTATCTGCTCCCGAGGATTGATGATTTATTTGACCAGTTGCAAGGCGCCAAGTATTTCTTAAAGCTAGACTTGAGGTCAGGATACCACCAGATTAGGGTGAAGGAAGAAGACATTCCGAAGACGGCATTCCGGACTAGCAATGGCCACTATGAGTTCCGTGTTATGTCGTTCGAGCTAACTAATGCCCCAGCCGTATTCATGGATTTGACGAATCGTGTATTTAAATCCTTTCTAGATTTGTTCGTGATTGTGTTCATAGATGATATTTTGGTTTATTCGCTGTCAGAGGCCGACCATGCAGAACATCTGCGGACAGTGCTTGGAATTCTTCGAGGTAAAGAGTGGTATGCCAAGTTTTCTAAGTGTGAGTTCTGGTTGAACTCTGTGGCTTTTCTGGGTCACATTATTTCAGAGGAAGGCGTTAGAGTGGATGCCCAAAAGATTGAGGCTGTGAAGAATTGGCCAAGGCCCACGGCACCAACGGAGATACGTAGTTTCTTGGGCTTGGCAGGTTACTATAGAAGGTTTGTAGAAGGATTTTCCTCTCTTTCAGCCCCATTGACCAAATTGACTCAGAAATCAGCTAAGTTCCAATGGACAGATGCTTGTGAGTAGAGTTTTCAGACGTTGAAGGATAAGCTAACTTCAGCACTAGTTTTGACTCTTCTAGAGGGAGAAGATGGATATGTAGTATATTGTGATGCTTCAGGTGTTTGATTGGGCTGTGTATTGATGCAGCACAGTAAGGTTGTCGCTTATGCTTCTAGACAGTTGAAAAAGAACGAGAAGAATTATCTAACCCATGATCTTAAGTTAGCGGCAGTGATTCATGCCTTGAAGATATGGAGGCACTATTTATACGGTGTCCATGTTGATATCTATACTGATCATAAGAGTCTCCATCATCCTTACGCGAGAAGGATTTGAACTTGCGTCAGAGGCGATGGTTGGAGAGGTTAAAAGATTATGATGTGGATATTCTGTATCATCCCGGAAAGGCTAATATAGTAGCCGATGCCCTCAGTCGTAAATCTATGGGTAGCTTATCGCACGTGCCGCAAGAGAAAAGAGAAATTGTCACGACCCGACTAGGGGCCATGACGGGTACCCGAGGCTAACCACCGAGCATCGCTCATACCATTACCCATCGTACACATCAAGCGTTCATTCATTAATCTTATACTCAAATCATAGGAAAACCATTTTTCACTTTGAAACATAATTACCTTTATATACATAATCCCTTCGGCTATCAAAATAGTATACATACAATAAGGACATCATGAGACCATACTACCCACACATACGTATCTACGAGCCTCTACTGGAGTGCTAGACATAGGGATGGGACAGGACCCCGTCGTGCCCAAAACATATATATACACAAAAGAATAAATCAATGGCACCTCCGGAATAATGGGGTGCTATCAAAGTTGGCTAATAGCTCCTACGAGTCTGGATCACCTCCCTGTCCACCTATGGGCATGAACACAACGTCCAAAGAAAAAAAAAAGGACGTCAGTATGAACATTGTATTGAGTATGTAAGGCATGAATGAAATGAATATAATAGAGAAGTCATAAGACATAAGATGAAGATATAACCTTCTTAACCTTTAAGAGTGGATGCATTTCATACTATCATATATAATCGTTGTACATATATCATCATATCACATATATCATCATATCCTATATACCATCATTGCTAACCCGCGTCCGGGTAACCATCATATGCCGCCCACTAATGGTGATCATGTCCGGCCTTCTAGGCGCGGTGGAATCATAAGCAACCCGCCTTAGCGGTGACATGTCCGGCCATTTGGGCACGGTGAAATCACAAGTAGCCCGCCTTCACGGTGACATGTCCGGCCATTTTAGGCACGGTGGAATTGTATCATCGTGTGCACATCATAGACTTATCATTATTATACATCTCATAGGCATATCAGGACCTTATCATAAGCTTATCGTAACCTTATCATAACTTAGCATCATTGTACAGCTATCATTAAAACATACATTAGAACTTGAAGGCAACTATGGCTATGTCGGGCTAACATAAGGTCGTGAACCCTCGATTACATTATGGAGTGATCATAATCATTATATCTCACTTTGAAGGGACTAACATTTTAAGGTGAGTGTACACAAGGAAAAGCATCAATGGAACCATACTTAGGATAATTAGCTTCATGGACATCTTATATTACTCTATGATTCTTTACACTTAAACTCATCATCGCCATTATCTTGCTCGTCGTCGTATCTCCTTTCTTTATCATATGCGTATGTAGCTCTTTATAGTCATGGACTCATAATTTCCGTTATTTAGGAAGATCGTGGAAAAATAGGAAGATTTATGCCATAGGAGTCATGCCTTAGAAGGAAAGGATTAGCCTTACATACCTTCTTGTTTAGTTATTCTATCGCTTGATCGTTCTCCTTCAACGCTCACATTTCTACCTTCAAGAGAATTCGCATCAACATTAGCTAATCGATTATATGAACGTGCTTACTAATGTCACGACCCAACCCCGTAGGCCGTGACTAATGCCCGAGCTGGGCACTCGTACACACCCATTAACCATAATCGACATACTAATAACTTAAGCATATGCAGAGGTAAGACGTCGTCTCCATAATCGGTCCACAGCAACCATAACAAGAACTTATATATACAGAAAAGTAAAACGTCGCCCCAAAGCTGTTACATATACATATATACATAATGGCATAAGCCGGTAAGGCTGTCATAATATAGGGGGACGCCTAGAACACAAACCACACAGACACAACTGTACAATCCTTACCCATAACCCACACGTATATGTCTACAAACCTCTAAGAGTCATAACAGAATCATATGACGGGACAGGGCCCCGCCGTACCCCTGAATATACATATAAATACACAACAAAAGTATCTGTACCACAGATATAGGCTCCGAAGCAAGAGAGCGCTCCAAATAGTAGAATAGATGTCCTAGGCCGACGGATCACCGAACGACCGTCCGTACCACTCGGGCATGAAACGCGACCCCGAAGAAAGGGGGGTCGGTACGGAATATGTACCGAGCATGTAAAGCATGGGATACGAAATGATCATAAATCGAACCGGGAATTACGGAAACGGGTATAATAACCAGAAAATCAACAGACTTGCCTTTGGAACACATATCATGCATGTCAATATCATGTCATCACATATATATATATACCGTACCCGGCCCTCTAGTGAGGGACTCGGTGATTAGAATCATCATATCATCATGTATAGCCATCATATCATCATATATATATACCGTACCCGGCCCTCTAGTGAGGGACTCGGTGGAATAATCATATACATACCGTACCCGGCCCTCTAGTGAGGGACTCGGTGAGTGAGATCATGTCTCCATCATATATATCATACTCGGCCCATCCTGTGGGCTGGCGCCATCATCATATCATCATATACATACCGTGCCGGCCCCCTCTAGGGAGGGACTCGGTGAACAATGCAGTGAACTGTGCATGAATACATACCCGGCCCGGGACTCGGTGAAAGATATAGCAACAGCTCGCACGAGCAGAGTAGTAAGAAACCATATGCACACAATTCATCTTTAAGACTCGATAAATAAGTAGACAAAGCAATGCTCGAGTATCAAACGATAGTCATATCAAATCCGTTCTAAACCTCATTAGGGTTGCATTAAAAGAAATTTGAGGGATCGTAGACATGTATCAAGCCAATCCAAGCCCGCCCATGAAAGTTACGGGCATTATACGTTATAGAATCATTCGCGAACATATCAAAGCAATCCGGTTCCGTCTATGAAAGTTAGGGACATATCTAGACGTAGAATCCTTTAAGAACAAAATTCTTTATGCAACATTGAAATCCAATCATACCAAAGACATAAGGACCATAATTCTACTACATCAAGAATGCCAACATTAAGAGGTGAATAAAATCGTAGACATGCTCGGATCGTAGGAATAGAGTTACCGCGAGGCTCGTATCATAGCCTACTTACAACTAGGACATGCCAATAGAAAGAAAGGTTAGGCTTTACATACCTCGTCCGCTTCCTAAGCTAATCCAAATTTAAGTCTCGGCTTCTCACGATCTACAACAACGTCATTAGACACCAAACATTAGCCATAGGCACTTAGGAATCCAATTCCAAGCTATCACTTTATTTACAGAAATTTGGGCAAAGATTTCCAATCCACACAACATTCCACACGGCCCAACCAACTTACAACCTCACCCGAAACCTTCCAATTTCCATAGAAACAACAACAACACATTTCTTTCTTCCAAATTCATGAACTACACCAACAATCCACACGCTAACAACATCATTCTCATAAATTCAAGAAACTATATTAAAATCACATTAACTCCCAAATCAGCCCACACGATTACAACTTCAATTTAAACCATTAAACCTTCTTTTGCATCATATAATCCACAATAATCAACAACCAAAACACTAAGTAAAATTTGTTCATCATGTCCTACCAAAACAGCCCACTACACGGCTCAACATCAACATACAAAATTTCATGAATTTCATCCATTTCCACACACTACAACGTGCACTAATCATCCATAACACATGTAAAAGGAGATTGAACCTTACCTTTTCCACTTAGTTCTTCAACTTGGCTATGGTTTGAACCTTGAACTAACACTTGTTCTTGCTACTCCAACGACCCCTCCATGTTGTTATACACCTTCTAAGGAGTTGAAATGCTTAAAGAAAATATTTTTATGGTAAATTTTTCCTTGCTCTTGCTCGGCTTGGCTATGGCCGAATGGCCCCTTCTCTTTTTTTCTCCAAGTTTCTAGAGTTTCTAAGGTGAAGATGATGAATATGATCAATTAATCACCTTTCATATACTTATATTATGCATCCATGTGGCCCATGGCCCACACTAATTCACACGGCCACATGGCCTTTTATTTCATGAATTGTCAACTTTCCAAAATTAACTTTTAACCCCAAATTTTCCTTAATATTCCATACCAATAAAATCATAAGCAACTTGTGCCTTAAAACAAAATCGAAGGTCAAAAGTCTCAACCTCGTATCCCGAAATAGTCTTGTCCTTAACTTATCACAACTAACTCGGAATGTCCCAATGTACAAAATACGGGATATAACATCCCCCCCCCCCCTTTAGAACATTCGTCCTCGAATGTTAAACTGGTCTTACAGGGTCTTATAAGCACTTAGGGGGAGTATCTTTCATAGCTGTCACATACAGTCCATTAATCAATCAACATAACCCATCTAGGAATTTGGATGCGGATACTTATTCTTCATCTCTTCTTCGGCTTCCCAAGTCATATCCTCCCTGTCATTGTTCTGCCACAATATCTTAACGGAAACTACGTCTTTAGTACGCAATCTTCTTACCTGACGATCCAGTATGGCCATAGGCTGCTCCCAGGTCAAATGGTAGGTCTAATTCGTAGGCGACCTTGCCCACCTTACGGACGATCTGATGAGGCCCAATGTATCTCGGGCTCAGCTTTCTTTTTTTGCCGCATCTCCTAACACCCTTCATGGGTGGCACTTTTAGAAAGACCCAATCGCCATTCTGGAACTCTAAGTACCGACGTCGATTATTTTCATATGATTTCCGTCCACTCTAAGAGGCTAATAACCGTTAGATCAAAATTTTCCATACCAAGCCTTGCTCAACTTTCCTACAAAGGCGCGGAAGTCTAATCCCTTAGTCCACTGGTCTCCCCGAATCTTCTTAGGGCCTGCTACGCGAACTCGGACTTTTATTGCCTGCAATCAACTTCTTTCACTTCTTTGCCCTCATGTACTCGATCGAAATTCAACTAGTATCTCGCTCTCGTTCTGATTTTTGTCCCCATTATTGTAGTCCTGACTTATTATGCCATAACTATCCATCGTCCTACCGTATTCTCCCCTTTTTTTGTTCCTTGTTCCCTTGTTATTGGGCAATTACCTTGCTCGTATACGACGCACTTCTTGCGTTCATCTCTTCAGTACCATCTCGGCTATCCCTTTTATACCTGTTGCTCTTAGACATACACTGCATTGACTCCCTGTAGTCTGTTAGTCCGGGTTCCCGTTCTCTTACCTCTTTGTCGCCATCCCTCTTAATCATACATTCTAAATATTTATCCAACAGGACCCTATCGCTAGTGGGCATAGTGGCTGTGTTTCTTAAACTACTCCTCCCGGTTCCTTTCCAAGGCCGATGTCCAAAATACGTATATACGTAATACTTCTTCGCCATCTGTCATCCTCCACGGTCCAGTTACGCTCACGGCAACCCATAATTCGGGTTCACGCTAAATCCTTGGGCTCCTGCCACAACCCCTTTTTTTCCTTTAGCCTCCAGTTCAACTGTTCCTTTAACCTCTTCCTCTCAAATCTTGCAATACAACTCAACAAAGATAGAGCTATGGAAATTCTTACCCCCCCTATGATTTTCTTACCACACAAGTATACGCGTCTTCGATTTCCTTGTATTAGCGATCGTTCCGTCAGTCATTATTCCTTGTTAGCTTTCCGGTTGAGCATAGCTTCACGTTGATGACTCATACGATTTCATAGCATATGCTCTCATGCTTAGATTAATTAGTGGTCCATAAACTATTTTTCAATATTCGGTGAGCTCTCTTATTTCCATTCATAGGAGCAGCGTTCTTTCTTTCCTTTAAAAATTTCCAAACTACTAATCGTTGTTCTTTTTATCACAATTGCCATTGCCATCCCAAGTGTCCTTTTGGGTTCGTCATATTTTCTAGCACCCTTGGCTTTCAAATGTTCATCGTCCTCGGGAATTATCTGGGAATTACAAAAACGGGTATAATAACTAGAAAATCAACAGACTTGCCTTTGAAACACATATCATGCATGTCAATATCATGTCATCACATATATATATATACCATACCTGGCCCTCTAGTGAGGGACTCGGTGATTAGAATCATCATATCATCATATATATATACCGTACCCGGCCCTCTAGTGAGGGACTCGGTGAGTGAGATCATGTCTCCATCATATATATCATACTCGGCCCATCCTGTGGGCTGGCGCCATCATCATATCATCATATACATACCGTACCCGGCCCTCTAGGGAGGGACTCGGTGAACAATGCTATGAACTGTGCATGAATACATGCCCGGCCCGGGACTCGGTGAAAGATATAGCAACAGCTCGCACGAGCAGAGTAGTGAGAAACCATATGCACACAATTCATCTTTAAGACTCGATAGATAAGTAGACAAAGCAACGCTCGAGTATCAAACGATAGTCATATCAAATCCGTTCTAAACATCATTAGGGCCGCATTAAAAGAAATTTGAGGGATCGTAGACATGTATCAAGCCAATCCCAGCCCGCCCATGAAAGTTACGGGCATTATACGTTATAGAATCATTCGCGAACATATCAAAGCAATCCGGTTCCGTCTATGAAAGTTAGGGACATATTTAGACGTAGAATCCTTTAAGAACAAAATTCTTTATGCAACATTGAAATCCAATCATACCAAAGACATAAGGACCATAATTCTACTACATCAAGAATGCCAACATTAAGAGGTGAATAAAATCGTAGACATGCTCGGATCGTAGGAATAGAGTTACCCCGAGGCTCGTATCATAGCCTACTTACAACTAGGACATGCCAAAAGAAAGAAAGGTTAGGCTTTACATACCTCGTCCGCTTCCTAAGCTAATCAAATTTAAGTCTCGGCTTCTCACGATCTACAACAACGTCATTAGACACCAAACATTAGCCATAGGCACTTAGGAATCCAATTCTAAGCTATCACTTTATTTACAGAAATTTGGGCAGCATTTCCCCTACAAATTCATCAAACCCTGAGAATTCAACTCGGCCAAATCACCAACAACAATACCAACAACCATACTAGCAACATCAACGAGTAATTCAAAACGCATTCTAACATTAGTAACTCTTTTCTACATAATTCGACGACATTTCATTTACATTCAAATCAACCGCATACAATCAAACCAACACCAATGGTCACACATTCAAGTACTAATCCGCGATCATTCAAACATGATTCAAGAACACTTCAAACAATCCACACAACATTCCACACGGCCCAACCAACTTACAACCTCACCCGAAACCTTCCAATTTCCATAGAAACAACAACAACACATTTCTTTCTTCCAAATTCATGAACTACACCAACAATCCACACGCTAACAACATTATTCTCATAAATTCAAGAAACTATATTAAAATCACATTAACTCCCAAATCAGCCCACACGATTACAACTTCAATTTAAACCATTAAACCTTCTTTTGCATCATATAATCCACAATAATCAACAACCAAAACACTAAGTAAAATTTGTTCATCATGTCCTACCAAAACAGCCCACTACACGGCTCAACATCAACATACAAAATTTCATGAATTTCATCCATTTTCACACACTACAACATGCACAAATCATCCATAACACATGTAAAAGGAGATTGAACCTTACCTTTTCCACTTAATTCTTCAACTTCGCTATGGTTTGCACCTTGAACTAACACTTGTTCTTGCTACTCCAACGACCCCTCCATGTTGTTATACACCTTCTAAGGAGTTGAAATGCTTGAAGAAAATATTTTTTTGATAAATTTTTCCTTGCTCTTGCTCGGCTTGGCTATGGCCGAATGGCCCCTTCTCTTTTTTTCTCCAAGTTTCTAGAGTTTCTAAGGTGAAGATGATGAATATGATCAATTAATCACCTTTCATATACTTATATTATGCATCCATGTGGCCCATGGCCCACACTAATTCACACGGCCACATGGCCTTTTATTTCATGAATTGTCAACTTTCCAAAATTAACTTTTAACCCCAAATTTTCTTTAATATTCCATACCAATAAAATCATAAGCAACTTGTGCCTTAAAACAAAATCGAAGGTCAAAAGTCTCAACCTCGTATCCCGGAATAGTCTTGTCCTTAACTTATCACAACTAGCTCGGAATGTCCCAATGTACAAAATACGGGATATAACATCCTCCCCCCCTTTAGAACATTCGTCCTCGAATGTTAAACTGGTCTTACAGGGTCTTATAAGCATTTCGGGGGTGTATCTTTCATAGCTGTCACATACAGTCCATTAATCAATCAACATAACCCATCTAGGAATTTGGATGGGGATACTTATTCTTCATCTCTTCTTCGGCTTCCCAAGTCATATCCTCCCTGTCATTGTTCTGCCACAATATCTTAACGGAAACTACGTCTTTAGTACGCAACCTTCTCACCTGACGATCCAGTATGGCCATAGGCTGCTCCCAGGTCAAATGGTAGGTCTAATTCGTAGGCGACCTTGCCCACCTTACGGACGATCTGATGAGGCCCAATGTATCTCAGGCTCAGCTTTTTTTTTTTTTTTAGCCGCATCTCCTAACACCCTTCATGGGTGGCACTTTTAGAAAGACCCAATCGCTATTCTGGAACTCTAAGTACCGACGTCGATTATTTGCATATGATTTCCATCCACTCTGAGCGGCTAATAACCGTTAGATCAAAATTTTCCTTACCAAACCTTGCCCAACTTTCCTTTAAAGGCTCGGGAGTCTAATCCCTTAGTCCACTGGTCTTCCCGAATCTTCTTATGGCCTGCTACGCGAACTCGGACTTTTATAATCGTAACACAAATACCTATGACCTTGCATCTCCTCGACAACAACTCCAATGTCTATACTTGAATAGGCGACACCCAAATAATCTCAATGCGCAGAAATTACGGGTGTAACATCTTCGATTATCAGTTGCTTAATCAGGCCTCAAAGCATAGGTCAGTTTCTTCTCATTCTTCCTTAACTCCGTTATTGCCTGCAATCAACTTCTTTCACTTCTTTGCCCTCATGTACTCGATCGAAATTCAACTAGTATCTCGCTCTCGTTCTGATTTTTGTCCCCATTATTGTAGTCCTGACTTATTATGCCATAACTATCCATCGTCCTACCGTATTCACCCCTTTTTTTTGGTTCCTTGTTCCCTTGTTATTGGGCAATTACCTTGCTCGGATACGACGCACTTCTTGCGTTCATCTCTTCAGTACCATCTCGGAAATCCCTTTTTATACTTGTTGCTCTTAGACATATACTGCATTGACTCCCTGTAGTCTGTTAGTCCGGGTTCTCATTCTAAATATTTATCCAACAGGACCCTATCGCTAGTGGGCATAGTGGCTGTGTTTCTTAAACTATTCCTCCCGGTTCCTTTCCAAGGCCGGTCACATCGATATCCAAAGTATGTATATACGTAATGGTTCTTCGCCATCCGTCATCCTCCAAGGTCCAACTTACGCTCACGGCAACCCATAATTCGGGTTCACGCTAAATCCTTGGGCTCCTGCCACAACCCCTTTTTTTTCCTTTAGCCTCCAGTTCAACTGTTCCTTTAACCTCTTCCCCTCAAATCTTGCAATACAACTCAACAGCATAGAGCTATGGAAATTCTTACCCCCTTATGATTTTCTTACCACACAAGTATACGCGTCTTCGATTTCCTTGTATTAGCGATCGTTCCGTCAGTCATTATTCCTTGTTAGCTTTCCGGTTGGGCATAGCTTCACGTTGATGACTCATACGATTTCATAGCATATGCTCTCATGCTTAGATTAATTAGTGGCCCATAAACTATTTTTCAATATCCGGTGAGCTCTCTTATTTCCATTCATAGGAGCAGTGTTCTTTCTTTCCTTTAAAAATTTCCAAACTACTAATCGCTGTTCTTTTTATCACAATTGTCATTGCCATCCCAAGTGTCCTTTTGGGTTCGTCATCTTTTCTAGCACCCTTGGCTTGGAAATCCTTCTCGCTCTTTTCATTACCCTTGTTCAAATGTTCAAATCATGATCTAGAAACATCGTAGTTCATCTTGCGCGGAATTCTTGCTTGAATTATCTTCCATACTTCCTCCCTATGACTACCTTCATCGTCAATTCGTTCTACGATGCTTTCTTGCGATATGCCGATATGTTTCGAACTCGGCCCCGAGCTAATAAATTTTCCCCTTCTGGAGTTTGAGAACGTCATAATTCCTTCCAAGTCTTATATGTTCTTCCCCTCTCGTTAAGGAGGTCCTGATACACCAATGGCTTTCAAATGTCCATCGTCCTCAGTAATTATCTCCCGTCCTTCACGACCTTCTCGAGGTCGGGTTCTATTATTGTATGGTTTGACTAGTCTGTCTTCTTGCTAGGTACCGTTCTGCGTCCAATCGAAATACTTGTAAGGGTTAGACCCCATTCCGATGCCTTCTTTTCTATCTCCCCCTATCTTGGTCCTTTATGGCTAATGATTTCCTGGACCCGCAAGTTAATAGGGTTAGCGAGATTCGCCACCTCATTTATGAGGTCTTCGATTATACCTTACTCCTCGTCTCTCTTCCCGACTTTACTCGTAACATATCTAAAACTTCTTACCCTGAGTTCTTCTTCCGTGTATGGCTATATCGTTATTCTGGTCAATATTTCCATACCCCTTTCATCCACTACTTGTCCTTTCGCCCGTCGTCGCTCTTGGAGGCTTTACTCACTCATTTTTCTTACTTTTCACCTTGTCCGACATTTGATACTCTCACCTCCCATCCACTCACTTTCTCTCTCTCCAAACATCATCGTATTAGAACTTTCCAAGCTTAACCTATAGGGAAAATGGCATCAGTTTGCTTTGTAACATTTATACCCCTAATTCTAGAACTGTAATGCCCCCTTTTTCTCTTCACCGGTCTAATTTGCCCCGTCCTACACGGCCTCTTAAGGTTTCTGCCCACTCTGTATACGCTAATTTCCCTTAACCTACTCTAGCTTCTCATTCGTCTCTTATATCTAAATTTATAGAACTTTTAGTATACTTCCTAGGGGGTCACCCATCCCAAAATTTCTCTCACCCCAGCACGCTTAACCTCGGAACTCTGATGAAATACGATGCTTTAATGCTAGTCTGATAGTGTTCACCTCACCGCATGACCTTCAGCACATAATCTGGAGTAAGTTGAAGCCTTAACAGATTTCAAAACGTTCTCCTAACACATCTCCTCCTGACTTAGAAGGATCTCTTACTCTTCTGACTCCACAATTACTATTTTAACCTTTTCAATCCTCGTATTCACTTTTCACCTATGAGCATGACTACTTTCCATCCTAGACTTCCAGATTCCCAACGATAGCGAACACACCCTGATCGCCGTTACTTATAAATACTTGGTTATCGACCCTTAAATTTCTGCTTGCCGCTATTAAGTAACAATCATACAGCAAATACACATACATAGAACAAATTCCAAAAAGGACTCATATACCTGTAGACGATCGGTCTCCAGCCTGATCTGGTGGGCTATAGGGTGAAGTGTACTCCTCATCGTCGTCTCCCTCATCTGAATCCGAGGAATATAGATAGCCCGGCAATTCCTGGTTCACCGACGGCCAGGATAGGGGGCTGGAGGAATCTGTAACACTCACCGAGGAAGCTGGTCTAACATAGTGCTCCACCATAGGAGCAACCGGTGCGATTTCGGGAAGCTCCTCCCCCGGTGCTCCGGCCGAATACTCAGACGGATCTGTATCATAGCTTTCCTCTGGGTGGTCCTCCTCCCTGGGAGTCAAACACTCTGGAGGAATCATCGCTGGGTCCTCCGAGGGATCAGTCTCGATAGAGTAACTGAGGCTCCTCCCGCTGGGCCCTGGAGATACTCTAGGGGCCTTCTTAGCACCCCCACTATCTGAAGCTGGCCTCTTCATCCCTCGTCAATCTGTACTCACCTGGCCTGCGGAGAAGGTGTCAGAAGCGATCTTCCCTAAACTCTGGCTCTATCGCACGATCTAAGACAGAAGAAAGGTCATTGATTCCTAAATGCCCCGCAGCCTCCTGTTTTTAAGTGTGGCCGGCTTCACACCCACAAACAAGACTCTGCCAGACACGGTCTGTAGACATTCCGAGGACGAACCGCTCTGATACCACTTATGTCACGACCCAACCCCGTAGGCCGTGACTAGTGCCCGAGCTGGGCACTCGTACACACCCATTAACCATAATCGACATACTAATAACTTAAGCATATGCAAAGGTAAGACGTCGTCTCCATAATCGGTCCACAGCAAGCATAACAAGAACTTATATATACAGAAAAGTAAAACGTCGCCCCAAAGCTGTCACATATACATATATACATAACGGCATAAGCCGGTAAGGCTGTCATAATATAGGGGGACGCCCAGAACACAAACCACACAGACACAACTGTACAATCCTTACCCACAACCCACACGTATATGTCTACAGACCTCTAAGAGTCATAACAGAATCATATGACGGGACAGGGCCCCGTCGTACCCCTGAATATACATATAAATACACAACAAAAGTGTCTGTACCACAGATATAGGCTCCGAAGCAAGGGAGCGCTCCAAATAGCAGAATAGATATCCTAGGCTGACGGATCACCAGAACGACCGTCTGTACCTGCGGGCATGAAACGCAGCCCCCGAAGAAAGGGGGTCAGTACGGAATATGTACTGAGCATGTAAAGCATGGGATACAGTAAACAGGATCATAACCGAACTGGGAATTACAGAAACGGGTATAATAACCAGAAAATCAACAGACTTGCCTTTGAAACACATATCATGCATGTCAATATCATGTCATCATGTCATCACATATATATATATATATATATATATATATATATATATATATATATATATATATATACCGTACCCGGCCCTCTAGTGAGGGACTCGGTGATTAGAATCATCATATCATCATGTATAGCCATCATATCATCATATATATATACCGTACCCGGCCCTCTAGTGAGGGACTCGGTGGAATAATCATATACATACCGTACCCGGCCCTCTAGTGAGGGGTGAGGAGACATATCATCGTATATATATCGTGAGGGACTCGGTGAATGAGATCATGTCTCCATCATATATATCATACTCGGCCCATCCTGTGGGCTGGCGCCATCATCATATCATCATATACATACCGTACCCGGCCCTCTAGGGAGGGACTCGGTGAACAATGCAGTGAACTGTGCACGAATACATACCCGGCCCGGGACTCGGTGAAAGATATAGCAACAGCTCGCACGAGCAGAGTAGTGAGAAACCATATGCACACAAATCATCTTTAAGACTCGATAGATAAGTAGACAAAGCAACGCTCGAGTATCAAACGATAGTCATATCAAATCCGTTCTAAACATCATTAGGGCCGCATTAAAAGAAATTTGAGGGATCGTAGACATGTATCAAGCCAATCCGAGCCCGCCCATGAAAGTTACGGGCATTATACGTTATAGAATCATTCGCGAACATATCAAAGCAATCCGGTTCCGTCTATGAAAGTTAGGGACATATTTAGACGTAGAATCCTTTAAGAACAAAATTCTTTATGCAACATTGAAATCCAATCATACCAAAGACATAAGGACCATAATTCTACTACATCAAGAATGCCAACATTAAGAGGTGAATAAAATCATAGACATGCTCGGATCGTAGGAATAGAGTTACCCCGAGGCTCGTATCATAGCCTACTTACAACTAGGACATGCCAAAAGAAAGAAAGGTTAGGCTTTACATACCTCGTCCGCTTCCTAAGCTAATCCAAATTTAAGTCTCGGCTTCTCACGATCTACAACAACGTCATTAGATACCAAACATTAGCCATAGGCACTTAGGAATCCAATTCTAAGCTATCACTTTATTTACAGAAATTTGGGCAGCATTTCCCCTATAAATTCATCAAACCCCGAGAATTCAACTCGGCCAAATCACCAACAACAATACCAACAACCATACTAGCAACATCAACTACTAATTCAAAACGCATTCTAACATTAGTAACTCTTTTCTACATAATTCGACGACATTCCATTTACATTCAAATCAACCGCATACAATCAAACCAACACCAATGGTCACACATTCAAGTACTAATCCGCGATCATTCAAACATGATTCAAAAACACTTCAAAAAATCCACACAACATTCCACACGGCCCAACCAACTTACAACCTCACCCGAAACCTTCCAATTTCCATAGAAACAACAACAACACATTTCTTTCTTCCAAATTCATGAACTACACCAACAATCCACACGCTAACAACATTATTCTCATAAATTCAAGAAACTATATTAAAATCACATTAACTCCCAAATCAGCCCACACGATTACAACTTCAATTTAAACCATTAAACCTTCTTTTGCATCATATAATCCACAATAATCAACAACCAAAACACTAAGTAAAATTTGTTCATCATGTCCTACCAAAACAGCCCACTACACGGCTCAACATCAACATATAAAATTTCATGAATTTCATCCATTTTCACACACTACAACATGCACAAATCATCCATAACACATGTAAAAGGAGATTGAACCTTACCTTTTCCACTTAGTTCTTCAACTTGGCTATGGTTTGCACCTTGAACTAACACTTGTTCTTGCTACTCCAACGACCCCTCCATAATGTTATACACCTTCTAAGAAGTTGAAATGCTTGAAGAAAATATTTTTTTGGTAAATTTTTCCGTGCTCTTGCACGGCTTGGCTATGGTCGAATGGCCCCTTCTCTTTTTTTCTCCAAGTTTCTAGAGTTTCTAAGGTGAAGATGATGAATATGATCAATTAATCACCTTTCATATACTTATATTATGCATCCATGTGGCCCATGGCCCACACTAATTCACACGGCCACATGGCCTTTTTTTTCATGAATTGTCAACTTTCCAAAATTAACTTTTAACCCCAAATTTTCCTTAATATTCCATACCAATAAAATCATAAGCAACTTGTGCCTTAAAACAAAATCGAAGGTCAAAAGTCTCAACCTCGTATCCCGGAATAGTCTTGTCCTTAACTTATCACAACTAGCTCGGAATGTCCCAATGTACAAAATACGGGATATAACATCCTCCCCCCCCCCTTTAGAACATTCATCCTCGAATGTTAAACTGGTCTTACAGGGTCTTATAAGCACTTCGGGGGAGTCTCTTTCATAGCTGTCACATACAGTCCATTAATCAATCAACATAACCCATCTAGGAATTTGGATGGGGATACTTATTCTTCATCTCTTCTTCGGCTTCCCAAGTCATATCCTCCCTGTCATTGTTCTTCCACAATATCTTAACAGAAACTACGTCTTTAGTATGCAACCTTCTCTCCCGGACATCGACGATCCGGAAGGGCCATAGGTTTGCGAAGCATCCACGTGGAAATGGTAGGTCTAATTCGTAGGCGACCTTGCCCACTTGGACGATCTGATAAGGCCCAATGTATCTCGGGCTCAGCTTTTCTTTTTTTGCCGCATCTCCTAACACCCTTCATGGGTGGCACTTTTAGAAAGACCCAATCGCCATTCTGGAACTCTAAGTATCGACGTCAATTATTTGCATATGATTTCCGTCCACTCTGAGCGGCTAATAACCGTTAGATCAAAATTTTCCGTACCAAGCCTTGCTCAACTTTCCTTCAAAGGCTTGGAAGTCTAATCCCTTAGTCCACTGGTCTCCCCGAATCTTCTTATGGCCTGTTACGCGAACTCGGACTTTTATAATCGTAACACAAATACCTATGATCTTGCATCTCCTCGACAACAACTCCAATGTCTATACTTGAATAGCTGACACCCAGCGAATCTCAATAGTTTTCTTTACGGGTGTAACATCCTCGATTATCGCCTTGCTTAATCGGGCCTCAAAGCATAGGTCGGTTTCTTCTCATTCTTCCTTAACTCCGTTATTGCCCGTAATCAACTTCTTTCACTTCTTTTGCCCCCTCATGTACTCGATCGAAATTCAACTAGTATCTCGCTCTCGTTCTAATTTTTGTCCCCATTATTGTAGTCCTGACTTATTATGCCATAACTATCCATCGTCCTACCGTATTCTCCCCTTTTTTTTTGTTCCTTGTTCCCTTGTTATTGGGCAATTACCTTGCTCGTATACGACGCACTTCTTGCGTTCATCTCTTCAGTACCATCTCGGCTATCCCTTTTTATACTCGTTGCTCTTAGACATACACTACATTGACTCCACATGTAGTCATCGTTAGTCCGGGTTCCCATTCTCTTACCTCTTTGTCGCCATCCCTCTTAATCATACATTCTAAATATTTATCCAACAGGACCCTATCGCTAGTGGGCATAGTGGCTGTGTTTCTTAAACTATTCCTCCCGGTTCCTTTCCAAGGCCGGTCACATCAATATCCAAAGTATGTATATACGTAATGCTTCTTCGCCATCTGTCATCCTCCACAGTCCAGTTACGCTCACGGCAACCCATAATTCGGGTTCACGCTAAATCCTTGGGCTCTGCCACAACCCCTTTTTTTTTTTTTTCCTTTAGCCTCTAGATTCAACTTTCCTTTAACCTCTTCCCTCAAATCTTGCAATACAACTCAACAAAGATAGAGCTATGGAAATTCTTACCCCTTATGATTTTCTTACCACACAAGTATACGTGTCTTCGATTTCCTTGTATTAGCGATCGTTCCGTCAGTCATTATTCCTTGTTAGCTTTCCGGTTGGGCATAGCTTCACGTTGATGACTCATACGATTTCATAGCATATGCTCTCATGCTTAGATTAATTAGTGGCCCATAAACTATTTTTCAATATCCGGTGAGCTCTCTTATTTCCATTCATAGGAGCAGCGTTCTTTCTTTCCTTTAAAAATTTCCAAACTACTAATCGTTGTTCTTTTTATCACAATTGTCATTGCCATCCCAAGTGTCCTTTTGGGTTCGCCATCTTTTCTAGCACCCTTGTCTTTCAAATGTTCATCGTCTCGCAATTATTTCATTACCTTCTCAGGTCGGGTTCTATGTATGGTTTGACTAGTCGAGGTAGCGTTCGAAATACTTGATTAGACCCCAGAAACATCTATCTCCCCCTATCTTGGTCCTTTATGGCTAATGATTCTTGCCCGCAAGTTAATAGGGTTAGCGAGATTCGCCACCTCATTTATGAGGTCTTCGATTATACCTTACTCTCGTCTCTCTTCCCGACTTTACTCGTAACATATCTAAAACTTAACTTACCCCGAGTTCTTCTTGTGTATGGCTATATCGTTATTCGGTCAATATTTCCATACCCCTTTCATCCACTACTTGTCTTTCGCCCGTCGTCGCTCTTGAGGCTTTACTGTTTTTCTTACTTTTCACCTTGTCCGACATTTGATACTCTCTCCCATCCACTCACTTTCTCTCTTCTCCAAACATCATCGTATTAGAACTTTTCAAGCTTAACCTATAGGGAAAATGGCAACAGTTTTCTTTGTAACATTTATACCCCTAATTCTAGAACCGTAATGCCCCCTTTTTCTCTTCACCTCTCGCCCCGATCCTACACGGACCTCTTAAGGTTTCCTCCCACTCGTATACACTAATTTCCCTTAAAATGTCTCATTCGTCTCTTATATCTAAATTTATAGGACTTTTAGTATACTTCCTAGGGGGTCACCCATCCCAAAATTTCTCTCACCCCAACACGTTTAACCTCGGAACTCTGATGAAATACTATGCTTTAATGCTAGTCTGATAGTGTTCACCTCACCGCATGACCTTCAAAGACATTTTTGCGGAGTTGTTTGGTTTCAAAACGTTCTCCTAACACATCTCCTCCCGACTTAGAAGGATCTCTTACTCTTCGGATTACTACCTCCTTTTCAATCCTCGGTATTCAATTTTCACCTAAGCATGACTACTTTCCATCCTAGACTTCCGCATTATAACGATAGGAACACACCACGATTAGAAATACTTGGTTATCGACCCTTAAATTTCCTTGCCGCTATTAAGTAACAATCATACGAAACACACATACATAGAACAAATTCCAAAAAGGACTCGTATACTTAGACGATCGGTCCTTTATGGCTAATGAAGTTCCCTCATCGTTGTCTCTCACTAATCCGAGGGTATAGATAGCGACAATTCTTCGGTTCACCGTTTATGGGGTCTTAATTGGGAACACTCACCGGGGAGGGCCTCTAACATAGTGCTCCACCATTCTCTCTTCCCGACTTTACTCGTATGCGTACATATCTAAATATTTCGTACTTTGGGACAATCCGGGTTAACTATGATAAGTTAGGGACAAGATGTATGAAGCTTTTTGATATTTCGTTAATTTGTTCATGAATTGGTCATGGAATATTTCCATACTAAAAGTGGAGTTCAAAAGTTGGAAATTATTGATTACTTGGCCTTTGGTCGCCCGGAGATGGTCCCACACATTTTTGTGGCTTTAATTGGTCCAACCCATGTGGGCCATGGACACTTTGATTCATGTGTAAGCATAAAAGATGACCAAAAAGTCTTTTCTCATTTCTATACACTTAGAAAAAAAAAAAGAGAAGTTGAAGAACAACAACATATTCCCAACTTAAGATCCTTTAGCCATCCAAAAATTATTTCTTCCTATCAAACCTACTAAGTGAAGGGTCCTCGTATTAGAACTTTCCATCCGTTAACCTATAGTTGGAAGTTGAAGGGCAAAGGTAAGATTTAATCTTGTTTTGTGTTGTGAATGTGTGCATGTTATGAAAATGGATGAATTCTGGAAATATTGCATGTAGAGTGCCCCCATGGTGTGTGTGTGTGTGTGTGTGTGTTGTTGTGTTGCATTGAAGTAATGAATTAAAGTCTAGTTAGCATGTTGTGATTGTTGTAGAGTGGATAAAAGAATGAGAATCATCAACATATGTATGTGGGAGGTTTGGCCGAATATAGGCCATTTGTGTGACAAGAAATGAATTATGTTAATTAGTGTTGTTGTTATGTGGATTCTATGTTGGAAATGAGAGTGTAATCCAAGTTAGTCTTGTATTGTATGGGCTGAAGGATTGTGTGCATTTAATGACTTTTTATATTTGTGAGAATGACATTGTTAATGTGGATTATGGGTGCAAATCATGATTCGGAAAAATTTTATGGATGTGTTCTCTTTGGGGCACCCCAGCATGTTTAAATATTGGAACTTTTTTATTGTTGTTGGTATGAGTTCGATAAATGTATAAGCGATGCTTTAATGCTAGTGAAGGTTGTTAGGATCAGCGTATAATGTTACCTCGAATTGATTATGGATATTGTTGGAATAGTTTTTGGTATTGTTGTTGATGAAAAATTCCTTGTGCGTTAACAGAAATTTCCGTAGAATTATGTGTTCTCCAAATGTTGGTATCATCTGTTATGTAGATCTTGGGAGTCCGAGACATAAGTTTGCTTGGGATTAGCTTTGAGAGCCAGCTCTTTCATCCTTCTTCCTTTTGGCATGTCCTAAACGCAATTATATGTTTAACCTTCGGGAAATTCTATTCGTAAAATCCGAGCATGTTGACGATGCTTATTTGCTTCTTTGTCACCTTTATATGGTCAAGCCATGATATGTCTTTGGATGATTGCTAGAATTTGCATAAAAAGTTTTGTTTTCAAAGATTTTGTAACTACGAACGTCCAACACACCCCGATCGCTCGTAAATGATTTATAAATGATTTTCGTAGGCGGTTATCGACCCCGTCCGTGGGTCCCGCAACTTCGGTTCGATGGCTTTTGAAAGTATTTGATATGACTATTTTTCCGACCCCCGAATATGATTATATACACCTTACAAAGAACAAATTCCAAAATTACGGAAGTTCATATATGTTCCCGTGATATTCGCGTTTCGATTTTGAACTAATGGTTCGTTTTGATTAACATATTGAGTCTTTGGAAACGTTTTAAACTGTATTTGGCTACATTTTTTGCCAAGTCCCGGGGCGGTTATGTATCGTGCGCACTATATGACATTCTATGGTATGTCGTCCTCCTATAGATGGCGGGCCGATATTCGAGGTCTATGATGTGATATTGCCGCTAGGTATTTGACCGCGGTATGTGACCGGCCGGGTATTTAGAGCCGGTATGTGATGTGATATGTGCCGTTGGGTCCGCGATGTGAATGCGAGCCACATATGCATAATTTGTATCTTGAAAATAAACAATTTAGTATTTTTTGGATATGCACTTATTTTCTCGTACTCGATTATGACTCGATATTTCGCTCCTTCCTGCATACTCGATTAAAATGCTTCCCCTTTCTCCCGGGGTCGATTCATCGGGCAACGCACGGTCTCGGTGATCCCCGGTGCACCTATTCCGGAGCCTACATTTTGATATATATTCTTTCGTCGTATACGTATCTATGTATTCGGGGGTGCGGCGGGGTCTCGTCCGGTCCCTCTATTCATTTTAGAGTCAAACACTTGGGTTATGTAAGTTTTGTTCGGATGCATTGTGCGGGTCCCCATCCGAGGGAGCCGTCTCGATATGTATGCTATACGTTATGGACAGACCTTGCCGGCCCGGCGTCGGGGAGCCCGTTTGATATTTATAAATGATGCTCGTTTGGTGCCAAATCTGAGGGTGCACCCACGGCTTTTCGTGAATGTCCTCACTGGCGGTCCTCCTCCCCGGGAGTCAAACACTCAGGAATCGTACTCACTCGATAAAAATCGCGAGGTGTCGAAGCGATCTTCCCTAGACCCCTTGGCTGTCCCTCGTCCATCCGTACTCACTTGGGAGAAGGTGTCGAAAACGATCTTCCTTTCGCGCACGATCTAAGACGAAGAAAGGTCACCGATTCCTAAATGCCCGCGAGCCTCCCGTTTATAAGTGTGGCCGGCTTCACACCCATAAACAAGACTCGTCGGACACGGTGCGTACATTCCGAGGACGAACCGCTGCGATACCACTTCGTCACGACCCAACCCCGTAGGCCATGACTAGTGCCCGAGCCGGGCACTCGTACACACCCATTAACCATAATCGACATACTAATAACTTAAGCATATGCAAAGGTAAGACGTCGTCTCCATAATCGGTCCACGAAGCATAACAAGAACTTATATATACGTAAAAGTAAAACGTCGCCCCAAAGTCGTCACATATACATATATACATAACGACGCATAAGCGTGTAAGGGCGTCATAATATGGGGGACGCCCAGAACACAAACCACACAGACACAACTGTACAATCCTTACCCACAACCCACACGTATATGTCTACAGACCTCTAAGAGTCATAACAGAATCATATGACGGGACAGGGCCCCGCCGTACCCCTGAATATACATATAAATACACAACAAAAGTGTCTGTACCACAGATATAGGCTCCGAAGCAAGGGAGCGCTCCAAATAGCAGAATAGATATCCTAGGCTGACGGATCACCAGAACGACCGTCTGTACCTGCGGGCATGAAACGCAGCCCCCGAAGAAAGGGGGGTCGATACGGAATATGTACTGAGCATGTAAAGCATGGGATACAGTAAACAGGATCATAACCGAACTGGGAATTACAAAAACGGGTATAATAACCAGAAAATCAACAGACTTGCCTTTGAAACACATATCATGCATGTCAATATCATGTCATCATGTCATCACATATATATATATATATATATATATATATATATATATATATATATCATCATGTATAGCCATCATATCATCATATATATATACCATACCCTCGGTGGAGTAATCATATACATACCGTACCCGGCCCTCTAGTGAGGGACTCGGTGAGTGAGATCATATCATCGTATATATACCGTACCCCGCCCTCTAGTGAGGGACTCGGTGAATGAGATCATGTCTCCATCATATATATCATACTCGGCCCATCCTGTGGGCTGGCGCCATCATCATATCATCATATACATACCGTACCCGGCCCTCGGGAGGGACTCGGTGAACAATGCGATGAAGCGTGCATGAATACATACCCGGCCGGGACTCGGTGAAAGATATAGCAACAGCTCGCACGAGCAGAGTAGTGAGAAACCATATGCACACAAATCATCTTTAAGACTCGATAGATAAGTAGACAAAGCAACGCTCGAGTATCAAACGATAGTCATATCAAATCCGTTCTAAACATCATTAGGGCTGCATTAAAAGAAATTTGAGGGATCGTAGACATGTATCAAGCCAATCCGAGCCCACCCATGAAAATTACGGGCATTATACGTTATAGAATCATTCCCGAACATATCAAAACAATCCGGTTCCGTCTATGAAAGTTAGGGACATATTTAGACGTAGAATCCTTTAAGAACAAAATTCTTTATGCAACATTGAAATCCAATCATACCAAAGACATAAGGACAATAATTCTACTACATCAAGAATGCCAACATTAAGAGGTGAATAAAATCGTAGACATGCTCGGATCGTAGGAATAGAGTTACCCCAAGGCTCGTATCATAGCCTACTTACAACTAGGACATGCCAAAAGAAAGAAAGGTTAGGCTTTACATACCTCGTCCGCTTCCTAAGCTAATCCAAATTTAAGTCTCGGCTTCTCACGATCTACAACAACGTCATTAGACACCAAACATTAGCCATAGGCACTTAGGAATCCAATTCTAAGCTATCACTTTATTTACAGAAATTTGGGCAGCATTTCCCCTATAAATTCATCAAACCCCGAGAATTCAACTCGGCCAAATCACCAACAACAATACCAACAACCATACTAGCAACATCAACGAGTAATTCAAAACGCATTCTAACATTAGTAACTCTTTTCTACATAATTCGACGACATTCCATTTACATTCAAATCAACCGCATACAATCAAACCAACACCAATGGTCACACATTCAAGTACTAATCCGCGATCATTCAAACAAGATTCAAGAACACTTCAAACAATCCACACAACATTCCACACGGCCCAACCAACTTACAACCTCACCCGAAACCTTCCAATTTCCATAGAAACAACAACAACACATTTCTTTCTTCCAAATTCATGAACTACACCAACAATCCACACGCTAACAACATTATTCTCATAAATTCAAGAAACTATATTAAAATCACATTAACTCCCAAATCAGCCCACACGATTACAACTTCAATTTAAACCATTAAACCTTCTTTTGCATCATATAATCCACAATAATCAACAACCAAAACACTAAGTAAAATTTGTTCATCATGTCCTACCAAAACAGCCCACTACACGGCTCAACATCAACATACAAAATTTCATGAATTTCATCCATTTCCACACACTACAACATGCACAAATCATCCATAACACATGTAAAATGAGATTGAACTTTACCTTTTCCACTTAGTTCTTCAACTTCGTTATGGTTTGCACCTAGAACTAACACTTGTTCTTGCTACTCCAACGACCCCTCCATGATGTTATACACCTTCTAAGGAGTTAAAATGTTTGAAGAAAATATTTTTTTGGTAAATTTTTCCTTGCTCTTGCACGGCTTGGCTATGGCCGAATGGCCCTTCTCTTTTTTTCTCCAAGTTTCTAGAGTTTCTAAGGTGAAGATGATGAATATGATCAATTAATCACCTTTCATATACTTATATTATGCATCCATATGGCCCATGGCCCACACTAATTCACACGGCCACATGGCCTTTTATTTCATGAATTGTCAACTTTCCAAAATTAACTTTTAACCCCAAATTTTCCTTAATATTCCATACCAATAAAATCATAAGCAACTTGTGCCTTAAAACAAAATCGAAGGTCAAAAGTCTCAACCTCGTATCCCGGAATAGTCTTGTCCTTAACTTATCACAACTAGCTCGGAATGTCCCAATGTACAAAATACGAGATATAACATCCTCCCCCCCTTTAGAACATTCGTCCTCGAATGTTAAACTGGTCTTACAGGGTCTTATAAGCACTTCGGGGGAGTCTCTTTCATAGCTGTCACATATAGTCCATTAATCAATCAACATAACCCATATAGGAATTTGGATGGGGATACTTATTCTTCATCTCTTCTTCGGCTTCCTAAGTCATATCCTCCCTGTCATTGTTCTGCCACAATATCTTAACGGAAACTACGTCTTTAGTACGCAACCTTCTCACCTGACGATCCAGTATGGCCATAGGCTGCTCTCAGGTCAAATGGTAGGTCTAATTCGTAGGCGACCTTGCCCACCTTACGGACGATCTGATGAGGCCCAATGCATCTCGAGCTCAGCTTTCTTTTTTTGCCGCATCTCCTAACACCCTTCATGGGTGGCACTTTTAGAAAGACCGAATCGCCATTCTGGAACTCTAAGCACTGACGTCGATTATTTGCATATGATTTCCGTCGACTCTGAGCAGCTAATAACCGTTAGATCAAAATTTTCCGTACCAAGCCTTGCTCAACTTTCCTTCAAAGGCTCGGAAGTCTAATCCCTTAGTCCACTGGTCTCCCCGAATCTTCTTATGGCCTGCTACGCGAACTCGGACTTTTATAATCGTAACACAAATACCTATGATCTTGCATCTCCTCGACAACAACTCCAATGTCTATACTTGAATAGCTGACACCCAGCGAATCTCAATGCGCAGAAATTACGGGTGTAACATCCTCGATTATCAGTTGCTTAATCAGGCCTCAAAGCATAGGTCAGTTTCTTCTCATTCTTCCTTAACTCCGTTATTGCCTGCAATCAACTTCTTTCACTTCTTTTGCCCTCATGTTCTCGATCGAAATTCAACTAGTATCTCGCTCTCGTTCTGATTTTTGTCCCCATTATTGTAGTCCCGATTTATTATGCCATAACTATCCATCGTCCTACCGTATTCTCCCCTTTTTTTTTTATCCTTGTTCCCTTGTTATTGGGCAATTACCTTACTCGTATACGACGCACTTCGTGCGTTCATCACTTCAGTACCATCTCGGCTATCCCTTTTTATACCTGTTGCTCTTATACATACACTGCATTGACTCCCTGTAGTCTGTTAGTCCGGGTTCCCGTTCTCTTACCTCTTTGTCGCCATCCCTCTTAATCATACATTCTAAATATTTATCCAACAGGACCCTATCGCTAGTGGGCATAGTGGCTGTGTTTCTTAAACTATTCCTCCCGGTTCCTTTCCAAGGCCGGTCACATCAATATCCAAAGTATGTATATACGTAATGCTTCTTCGCCATCTGTCATCCTCCACAGTCCAGTTACGCTCACGGAAACCCATAATTCGGGTTCACGCTAAATCCTTGGGCTCCTGCCACAACCCCCTTTTTTTCCTTTAGCCTCCAGTTCAACTGTTCCTTTAACCTCTTCCCCTCAAATCTTGCAATACAACTCAACAAAGATAGAGCTATGGAAATTCTTACCCCCTTATGATTTTCTTACCACACAAGTATACGCGTCTTCGATTTCCTTGTATTAGCGATCGTTCCGTCAGTCATTAGTCCTTGTTAGCTTTCCGGTTGGGCATAGCTTCACGTTGATGACTCATACGATTTCGTAGCATATGCTCTCATGCTTAGATTAATTAGTGGCCCATAAACTATTTTTCAATATCCGGTGAGCTCTCTTATTTCCATTCATAGGAGCAGCGTTCTTTCTTTCCTTTAAAAATTTCCAAACTACTAATCGTTGTTCTTTTTATCACAATTGTCATTGCCATCCCAAGTGTCCTTTTGGGTTCGTCATCTTTTCTAGCACCCTTGTCTTTCAAATGTTCATCGTCCTCGGCAATTATCTGCCGCCCTTCACGACCTTCTCGAGGTCGGGTTCTATTATTGTATGGTTTGACTAGTCTGTCTTCTTGCTAGGTACCGTTCTGCGTCCAATCGAAATACTTGTTCTAGGGTTAGACCCCATTCCGATGCCTTCTTTTCTATCTCCCCCTATCTTGGTCCTTTATGGCTAATGATTCCCTGGACCCGCAAGTTAATAGGGTTAGCGAGATTCGCCACCTCATTTATGAGGTCTTCGATTATACCTTACTCCTCGTCTCTCTTCCCGACTTTACTCGTAACATATCTAAAACTTCTTACCCTGAGTTCTTCTTCCGTGTATGGCTATATCGTTATTCTGGTCAATATTTCCATACCCTTTCATCCACTACTTGTCCTTTCGCCCGTCGTCGCTCTTGGAGGCTTTACTCACTCGTTTTTCTTACTTTTCACCTTGTCCGACATTTGATACTCTCACCTCCCATCCACTCACTTTCTCTCTTCTCCAAACATCATCGTATTAGAACTTTCCAAGCTTAACCTATAGGGAAAATGGCATCAGTTTGCTTTGTACCATTTATACCCCTAATTCTAGAACCGTAATGCCCCCTTTTTCTCTTCACCGGTCTAATCTGCCCCGTCCTACACGGCCTCTTAAGGTTTCTGCCCACTCTGTATACGCTAATTTCCCTTAAGCTACTCTAGCTTCTCATTCGTCTCTTATATCTAAATTTATAGGACTTTTAGTATACTTCCCAGGGGGTCACCCATCCCAAAATTTCTCTCACCCCAGCACGCTTAACCTCGGAACTCTGATGAAATACGATGCTTTAATGCTAGTCTGATAGCGTTCACCTCACCGCATGACCTTCAGCACATAATCTGGAGTAAGTTGAAGCCTTAACAGATTTCAAAACGTTCTCCTAACACATCTCCTCCTGACTTAGAAGGATCTCTTACTCTTCTGACTCCACAATTACTATTTTAACCTTTTCAATCCTCAGTATTCACTTTTCACCTATGAGCATGACTACTTTCCATCCTAGACTTCCAGATTCCCAACGATAGCGAACACACCCTGATCGCCGTTACTTATAAATACTTGGTTATCGACCCTTAAATTTCTGCTTGCCGCTATAAAGTAACAATCATACAGCAAATACACATACATAGAACAAATTCCAAAAATGACTCATATACTTGTAGACGATCGGTCTCCAGCCTTAGAATCCTTTAAGAACAAAATTCTTTATGCAACATTGAAATCCAATCATACCAAAGACATGCGGACCATAATTCTACTACAACAAGAATGCCAACATTAAGATGTGAATAAAATCGTAGACATGCTCAGATCGTAGGAATAGAGTTACCCCGAGGCTCGTATCATAGCCTACTTACAACTAGGACATGCCAAAAGAAAGAAAGGTTAGGCTTTACATACCTCGTCCGCTTCCTAAGCTAATCCAAATTTAAGTCTCGGCTTCTCACGATCTACAACAACGTCATTAGACACCAAACATTAGCCATAGGCACTTAGGAATCCAATTCTAAGCTATCACTTTATTTACAGAAATTTGGGCAGCATTTCCCCTATAAATTCATCAAACCTCGAGAATTCAACTCGGCCAAATCACCAACAACAATACCAACAACCATACTAGCAACATCAACGAGTAATTCAAAATGCATTCTATCATTAGTAACTCGTTTCTACATAATTCGACGACATTCCATTTACATTCAAATCAACCGCATACAATCAAACCAACACCAATGGTCACACATTCAAGTACTAATCCGCGATCATTCAAACATGATTCAAGAACACTTCAAACAATCCACACAACAATCCACACAACATTCCACACGGCCCAACCAACTTACAACCTCACCCGAAACCTTCCAATTTCCATAGAAACAACAACAACACATTTCTTTCTTCCAAATTCATGAACTACACCAACAATCCACACGCTAACAACATTATTCTCATAAATTCAAGAAACTATATTAAAATCACATTAACTCCCAAATCAGCCCACACGATTACAACTTCAATTTAAACCATTAAACCTTCTTTGCATCATATAATCCACAATAATCAACAACCAAAACACTAAGTAAAATTTGTTCATCATGTCCTACCAAAACAGCCCACTACACGGCTCAACATCAACATACAAAATTTCATGAATTTCATCCATTTCCACACACTACAACATGCACAAATCATCCATAACACATGTAAAAGGAGATTGAACCTTACCTTTTCCACTTAGTTCTTCAACTTCGCTATGGTTTGCACCTTGAACTAACACTTGTTCTTGCTACTCCAACGACCCCTCCATGTTGTTATACACCTTCTAAGGAGTTGAAATGCTTGAAGAAAATATTTTTTTGGTAAATTTTTCCTTGCTCTTGCTCGGCTTGGCTATGGCCGAATGGCCCCTTCTCTTTTTTCTCCAAGTTTCTAGAGTTTCTAAGGTGAAGATGATGAATATGATCAATTAATCACCTTTCATATACTTATATTATGCATCCATGTGGCCCATGGCCCACACTAATTCACACGGCCACATGGCCTTTTATTTCATGAATTGTCAACTTTTCAAAATTAACTTTTAACCCCAAATTTTCTTTAATATTCCATACCAATAAAATCATAAGCAACTTGTGCCTTAAAACAAAATCGAAGGTCAAAAGTCTCAACCTCGTATCCCAGAATAGTCTTGTCCTTAACTTATCACAACTAGCTCGGAATGTCCCAATGTACAAAATACGGGATATAACAACTAATGCTAGGGAAAATTGGGCAGCATTTCCTTTATTTATACAACTTTTCTCGTATTACATATCAACTGCCAACATCCATAACAACATTCACAATATTAAAAACAACAATCATCATTCATCTACATTATCCACATTTCATAATTTCACTTCAATTCCTCCATAATCATGGTCATAGTTCACTATTGCGTTTTCTCACATATAATACTTATCCCATGTTCTAAATGTCACTTATAACATACTTATAATCACAACATATCAATATTGATGACTCATTCCAAACTACTACTCAAAATGTCACTATTCTTACATTCATGACCCATTTTCTATTTCCTTCTACAACCCAAGTCTTTCAACATCTCATTCCTTAAACAACATGGAATGATCATAAAACTTACCTTAGATAGTGTAAGAATAATACTTGAGTGGTAATACTCCTCTTGCACCAAAACCCTAGTTCACTTCCATTAGAATTCCTTGGATTAGATGAACATTAATGTGTTTCTTACACTTGATTTTGTTGGTTTGATGAAGTTGATCATAAATTTTTCTTGGGTTCTTGTGGATGTAGAGTGGAGAGGCTTCTGGAGAATTCTTGAAGTGTGGAAAGGGGAAATGAAATGAATTAAATGAGATAGGGTCCTTATACTAATTCTTGAAGCTGTCCCGGCCAGATTCTACGGACCAACATACTGGCCGTATAAATTATACTAGCCATATGTATGGCCGTAGATCTGGTCCAGTGAAAGACCCATTTTGGTCACAACATATGGCCTAACATACGTCCAGTATGCTTTATACGGCCAGTATGTTGGACCGTATGTTGCCCCAACTTCCCGGAATTCATTCTCGTCGACTCGTTTGATCTCCAATCCTTATGGAACCTTCTTGGCACTTATTTAATACTTCATTACCAATCCAAGGGACGTTATGGTTCTTCTCCAAAACATCACTAAGTCATCATTAATTCGATACACATAAATCCTTCCCGACACACTTGCTTTCCTTGACAACTTTCTTCCCTTACCTCAAATGTCTTTGAAATCTCGATTAGGATCATCAAATGCTATTTCTTACTTATTGAAACATCGTATAATTTATGCCCTTCGTTAGTCTATTCACTGTACGGTAACGGGAAATTTTTCGAAGTGTAACATTCTTCCCCCCTTTTGGAACATTCGTCCTCGAATGTTAAGTTCTCGGGAATTCTACGAAAATTTTGCCAGAGTTTCCCCTGTAATATGGCACTACCATCCTATCACAACTGCCCATAATAACATTTCCTCATAGAGCCACAACACTATAGCAATATAATTTGGCCACACGCGACCTATATGCATAAAAAGAAAACATACATACTTCATAATCTCGATGTTTCATCGTGGATCTCTTCTGGGGGCTGAAATAAGTGCGGGTATTTGGATTTCATACTCTCTTCTGCTTCCCAAGTCATTTCTTCTCGGTTGTTATTTCGCCATAAGACTTTAACTGAGGCTACTTCTTTATTTCGAGGTCTCCGTACTTGCCTGTCTAATATGGCAATGGGCACTTCTTCATAGACTAGCTTTTCCGTCACTTGGACATCGATTCTTGCACGATCCTAGTAGGGTCTCCAACACACTTACGGAGCATTGAGACATGAAAAAACGGATGGACTGATTCGAGTTCTGAGGGTAAGTTCAATTCATAAGCTATTTGACCCACCTTGCGGACAATTCTGTAAGATACAATGTATCGAGGACTTAACTTCCCTTTCTTACCAAATCTCATCACTCCTTTCATCGGTGACACCTTTAAGAATACCCAATCACCAACTTGAAATTCCAAGTCTCGTCGGCGGTTGTCCGCATAAGATTTTTTGCGACTTTAGGCTATCAACAATCGATCTCGAATCACCTTGACCTTTTCTACTGCTTGTTGAATCAATTCAGGACCTATTAGCTGTACTTCCCCTACTCCAAACCATCCAATTGGGGATCTACATTTCCTTCCATATAAAGCTTCATACGGAGCCATTTGGATACTGGAATGGTGGCTATTGTTGTATGCAAACTCGATAAGAGGTAAGTGGTCATCCCAACTACCACCGAAATCTAGTACATATGCCCGTAGCATATCTTCCAAGGTCTGGATGGTATGTTCGGCTTGCCCATCTGTTTGCGGATGAAATGCCGTGTTGAGCTTTACTTGAGTACCCAAACCTTCTTGGAAGGATTTCCAGAACTTAGTTGTAAATTGTGCCCCTCTATCTGTGATAATAGATATCGGGATACCATGGAGTCGCACAATCTCTTTGAGATACAACCTTGTATAATCTTCTGCTGAGTATGTGGTTCTGACTGGAAGAAAATGAGCTGCTTTCGCGAGTCTGTCCACGATCACCCATATGGAATCATACTTGCCTCGGGAACGGGGTAACCCCACAATAAAATCCATGTTGATCACTTCCCATTTCCAAGTAGGGATTTCCATTGCTTGCAATAATCCTCCCCGGCTTTTGATGTTCGATTTTCACTTGCTGGCAATTCGGACATTGAGCTACAAATTCTGCTATGTCTTTCTTCATTCCATCCCACCAATAAATTAACTTGAGATCATGATACATCTTTCTCACTCCTGGATGAATAGAATACCGAGAATAATGAGCTTCTTCTGGAATTTGACGATGTAATTCTACAACATTCGGAACACATAGCCTGCCTCGGTATCTAAGAATTCCATCCATAGAAGTTTCAAATGGAGACTTCTCTTTTTCATAAAATGTGTCTCTATAATGCCTCAACTGAGGATCTTATTATTGACGCTCTTTCACTTCTATATTTAAGGACGAAACTGTGGGATTATTAATACTAATTCCTGCATTGCCTGAATCAATTAGACGTACTCCAAGATTAGCTAGTGGTGGAGCTCATGAATTAATTCTTTCTTCTCCGGAGGAACTTCACATAGGCTGCCCATCGATCGGCGGCTAAGCGCATCAGCTACTACATTTGCCTTTCCAGGGTGGTATAAAATACTCACATCATAATCTTTCAATAATTCTAACCACCGCCTCTGCCGCAGATTCAACTCCTTCTGTTTGAAAATATATTGAAGACTCTTGTGATCTGTATAGATATCAACATGAACACCATACAAGTAATGTCTCCACATCTTTAATGCATGAATAATTGCAGCTAATTCAAGATCATGAGTTGGGTAGTTCTTTTCATGTTTCCGCAGCTGTCTCGAAGCATAAGTAATGACTTTACCGTGCTGCATCAATACGCATCCTAATCCAACGCCAGAAGCATCACAATACACAACATAACCATCTGGCCCTTCTGGAAGTGTTAAGACTGGAGCTGAGGTTAACCTATCGTTCAATTCCTGAAAGCTACGCTCACAAGCATCATTCCACTGAAATTTAGCTGACTTCTGGGTTAGCTTCATCAATGGGGCTGAAATAGAGAAAAATCCCTCTACGAACTTTCTATAGTAACCTGCCAACCCCAGAAAACTACGGACTTCTATAGGCGTCGTAGGCCTTGGCCAAGTCTTCACACTTCAATTTTCTGAGTATCAACTCGAATGCCATCATCTGAAATAACATGACCCAAAAATGTCACAGAATTCAGCCAAAACTCGCACTTTGAAAATTTTGCATACAATTCTCGAGTTCGAAGAATTCCAAGAACAATACGTAAATGGTCTGCATGTTCTGATTCTGTGCGAGAGTATACCAGAATATCATCAATGAATACTATTACGAATAAATCCAAGAGAGGCCTGAATACATTATTCATCAAATTCATGAACACTGCCGGAGCATTAGTTAACCCAAATGACATCACCCGAAATTCATAATGGCCATATCTCGTTCTGGAAGCTGTTTTGGGAATATCTTCTTCTTTAACTCTTACTTGATGATAACCCGACCATAGGTCTATTTTGGAAAACCACTTGGCACCTTGTAATTGATCAAACAAATCATCAATCCTTGGGAGAGGATATTTTTTCTTTATCGTCACCTTATTCAACTGCCTATAATCGATACACATCCATAAGGAACCATCTTTCTTCCTCACAAATAGGACTGGTGCTCCCCATGGTGATGAACTGGGTCTAATAAACCCCTTCTCAAGCAAATCTTTCAACTGTGCCTTTAGCTCTTTCCAATTACCACGAGCCATTCGGTAAGGAGGAATCGAAATAGGCTTGGTATCCGGAAACACATCAATAGCGAAATCAATCTCTCTTTCCGGAGGAAGGCCTGGAAGTTCATCTGGAAATACATCCGAAAATTCATTCACTATCGGAACGGATTGGAAAGTTGGCAACTTTTCTTCAGTATCGTGAACTCAGACTAAGTGATAAATATAGCCCTTAGCTATCATCTTTCTTGCCTTAAGGTAGGAAATAAACCTACCCCTTGGAGATGCTGTGTTACCCTTCCATTCAGCACGGGCTCTCTCGGAAATTGAAATCGAACTACTTTCATTCGGCAATCAACATTAGCATAACATGAGGCCAACCAATCCATACCCATAATCACATCGAAATCTAACATTTTCAGCTCAACTAAATCGCTTTTAGTCGGCGGTCACATATCACAATTACACAATTTTTGTACACTTGTCTAGCTATCACGGGATCACCAACCGGAGTAGATACCTCAAAAGGTTTAATTGGCTCGGGTTTCACCCCAATACGACCAGCAACATATGGAGTAATATAAGATAAGGTAGAACCCGGATCTATCAATGCATATACATCATGAGAAAACACGGATAGTATACCTGTAACCATATCCGGGGAGGACTCAAGATCCTGTCATCCGACTAAAGCATAGATATGGGGCTGAGTGGCACCTGAAGTAGATGCTACCCCGCTGCCTCTACCTCGACCTGCTGGGATTTGGGAAGTCTGCCCTACCGGGCGCACTGAAGAGGAACCAGCTGCTGATCCTGTGGGCTGGACCCCAACTCTACCATACCTCGAGGGACAATCACGCATCACGTGGCCAGTCTGTCCATAAACATAGCAAGCATCTGTGCCCTGGCGATATGGCCCCGAGTGTAATTTTCTGCACTGACTACATCGTGGGACTGGTGGTCTCCTCTGGCTATAATGACCCCCAAACTGGGAACCCAAAGCTCTCGAGCTCTGACCCTGCCCTGAATGAATGGAGCGGTCAAATCTCTAACCTGCAAATCGTGGAGGTGCACTAGTCACCGACCGGCCTGAGTATCTAGAATGTGACTGCATTGATCCCCCTCTATAGTCGCTACCGACACCCATAGATCTGGCTCTTTTACTTTGCCCTCGCTCAATATCACCATCACCCCTTTGCGGATGTTGTTGTTCTTCTAAATTCTGGGCATGGGCTTGAATGGGGGGAAATATCCATCCCGTCTTGCAATGAAGCTGTTAAACAATCTTTAAATAAATGTGGCCCTAAGCCACTCACAAACCTGTGCACCCTATCTCCCATGTCGGCCACCATAGTCGGGGCATATCTAGCCAATGAATTAAACTGAAGGCTATACTCCCGGGCACTCATATTTTCTTATTTCACATTTAAGAATCTATCTGCTCTAGCTCGGCGGACCTCGGATGGCAAATAGTGGCGGATGTAGGCATCTATAAATTCTTGCCAAACCAGAGGAGGCTGATGTGGCGTGATTTTACGCCACAATTGATGCTTTCCGGCTGTAAGTTTTACTTGTTTTTAAGCAAGTCTATGTGATTTTACGTGGTTTTTGTTATGTTTCAGGTAATACGAGGTCCCTAGAGCCTAAGTGTGGAAAACAAGCAAAAAAGGGGAAAAAAGTTGATCACTGGAAAGAACTGGAGATTCTGGAAATTTTGTTGGAAAATTACTCTGCGCGTTCGCGCCCACGCGCGCCAGTGACACTGCGCGTTCGCGCCAGTAGTCCACGCGTTCGCGCTGAAGTAAGAAGGGTGATGCTGACGTCATCCACGCGTTCGCGCAGAAACATGGCGCGTTCGCGCTGAAGGTTTTCGGCCCCGGTCCGAGCGTAACTTGGATTTTGACGATTTTTTCTACTACGAGCTCATTTAAAAAGCCAACTCGGGAAGATTGTAAAATTATCTTTGGCATAAAACACAAGTTTGGAGGCTAGGGTTCCTACTATATTTTCTTTCTTTTATTCAATCCTTGTTTATGGGAATTTCTTGGTGACAATTAAGATTGATACTCTTGTTATGCTTATTTATCATCGACATTATTTTTAATCAAGTAAGTTCTTGTTATTTTAATTATTCTTATTTTACAACGTTTCTCAAGGGAGTAGCTAACCCTAGGACTTGCCCATTTACTTTGTTTGAAACTCATAAGAGGAAGAACGGGGTTGGGATAGAATAATTAACATGAATTTGGGGCGTTAACCCTCATCTAATGGAAATTGACCTAGGAATAGGCGATACCACTTGTAGCCATATTCGGGTGTTCTTAATGCTCCTAATTGCTTGAGGGATCTTCAATTGGGTAGTCTAGTTAATCTTCGGGAGAAGTTAATTTAGAGTCATTATCCGAGGCTAATTAACATAAACTTGCTATTATTTATACTTCGTGAAATATATTGGATCGTTACTTGAGAAGTAGTTTCCTTTATTCCATTCTTGTGGCCATTGATCAATTTACTTACTTTTTAGATTAGAATTTATATTTCCGTATTTTATCAAAACCTTATAAAAAACCACCATTGATGCGTTCGGTCTAGCTATTGTTAGTGATAATTCCTAATCTGCTTAAATTGCCTACATATTGTTCTCTGTGGGATTCGACCCCAACCTTGTTGGGTTACTATATTTGACAACGTCCGCGTTATACCATTAATAGGTGTAATTTGAGCGTATCAAATTTTGGCGCCGTTGCCGGGGAACAATTGGCGTATTTTGGCTAATTTAGGAAATAAGCTAACTTGCTTTGAACCGAACCTGTGAATATTTTGTATAGTTATTTTCTGTGTTTTATTTTATTTTTAGAAAAAAAAATGGCATCTTTCCATGAAAACTTGTTTAGTAGTGACTTTTATTGTGAGCATGGCCAAATTGGTGAGTTCAAACTCATGATGGATTGTCTGCTAGGTGAGGGTAATGAAAATCAAAAAGCCTTGGAAGAATACTTGGAAACTAGTCTCCAACTTAGTTTGATGACAAACGAAGAAAATCCTCCATGGGCAAATCATTATGAACTCCCCAATGCTCAAGATGAAAAGGTAAATCATGAAGACGAGTTTATTGGGAATGCCAAAGAAAAAATAAATTGGAGTCGACCATTGTTCTGAAAAAGATGGTTGGTGTTGACTCCAATCCGGGAGAAAAAGAGGATGTCGTGATTCAAGAAGTTCAAGAGACTTATATTTTGCAATTTGAAAATTTAAGAAGGCAAAATGACATTCCTCACTTGAAAGCCAAGAAATGTAAGATGAAAAATATTTTGCTTGGCTTGTTCATCTACTTACCACCTCTGTTCTGGGTCACAAACTTGAATCCAAGTTGGGTGCCCAATTCATAAGCTCCAAATGGCGAAAAAAGTGGTAAAGTTGGTAACCGTCGTGCCGCGACGTTAAATCAAGCGCTTGGTGGGAGGCAACCCATCAGTTATAAATTTTTAGAATAGTTTCTTCCATTATATATTTTTTTACTGCACTATATGTGACAAAAAAAAAACGATCTGGAAAAAGGGGGCTTCATATACCTCTGCGCGAACGCGTATCATCATACGCGAACGCGCTGAACAAAAGGAAATAAAAAAAAAGTTGTTCAGCGCTAACGCGCTGCATGTACACGCGAACGCGCCAATACGCAGTCCCCAGGTAACAGAAACGTTTAAAAACGAAATCCAAGGGGGTATAACCCCCATTTCCCTCCCTTTCCTCCCATCCTTCTCTCAAACTCAACTTCAAATCTTAAAGATTTCTTCAAGTTGCAACCACAAGGTATGTGATTCTCTCATTCTCTTGTTCATAGGGTTGATTTTATCATCTTTTCATGTTAGAATTTGTGAAAGAAAAGTTTACTTTCACTTATTTAAGCATTAAAGTTTGATGACATTGTTGAATTTCTTGTCATGTAAATTGTTATTGATTGTTGAGTGATGTGAGTTGAGATTTGGGTGTTGATGTGTTGCAAAATTTGGGGCAAAATACGTGGCTAACTTCATGAAATCGAAGCCCCAAAATCATGCCCATAACCAGTTTGTGGAAATGCCTGCTGAAAACGCACTGATTCAGCGCGATCGCGCCTGTACTTCACGCGAACGCGCAGAAACAAAATTGCCAAATGGCGCGAACGCGCTCATCTGAGGCGCGAACGCGCTGAAGGAAAACTGCCAGTGCAGAAACAGAATGCTCGCACAGAGCCGCTCGAAACTTTGGCGACCCATTTCTTTGGCCTAATTGCCTCATTATACATTGTCTTAGGTATTCATATGTGTGTTCGACATGTGTGTTCGTTTTGTAGGTACTTAAGCTTGAAAGATGGCTACAACATCCAATGTTGCCCAAGTACCCATGATTGAATACTACGACACCACCACCTTTCAGTCAGCAAAATGTTCGAAGCTCTATGATAGATTGCTGGGAAAGAGCTTCATCGAAGAAAAGGGCATCGTAACAGAAAATTTGGAAGAAAAGATGCCCGAGTTCTACGAAAGGCTGGTAACAAGCGGATGGATACGCTTTGCGGATGAACCAATCAAGGCAAATTATACCCTTGTGCGGGAATTCTATGCGAACGCTGCAGAGGCAGACATTACAGATCGGGCAATTGTCAAAGTCAGAGGCGTAAATGTCCTGTGCAATGCTTCTCGAATCAATGCCTATTACAATCTGCAGGATGGTGATAACAGTGAGATGGCGCATAGGTACGAACAAATGAAGCAACAATGGTTTGTGACCCACCTTCATGGTGGGGAGCAACCAAAGTGGTTGACCACAATGCAAAGGAAGATTGACTCCACAGAATTCACTGCTGAGGCCAAAACTTGGCTAGATATTGTGACATCCAGGGTGTTGCCTTCCAAACATGATTCGGAGGTGCCCCTTGAGAGGGCTAAAGTGATTTGTGCTGTGATGGACGGGTTGCCCGTGGACGTGGGGAAGCTTATTATGCAAGAAATACGAGAGGTGGTGATGGAAAGGACTAAGAGTCTATTTTTCCCGTCGTTGATCACTTATTTGTGCACCATCGATGAGGTGCCCGAGGCCGGTGACAAGAAAAGGGGCCGGTGGACCGATTCATCCATTGAAGAAGAGAGGGCCCGTGTGTGCAGAAGAAAAGGAAGATTGACATAGCAACCCCGTCATTTGGGAAGTTCACCTCTACTGTATCAGATTCGACTGATGGAGCGCACCTCCTACTCCAGCTATACCACTCTTGCCACCACTGCAAGAGGCCGCTGGCCGTTTCGATATCTCCCACCCGTGTCCATGGGATGGACACTCGGATTCGGCCGACTAGTGACTAGTCTCCCTGCTGGCCCATATGGAGAGAGGGCACGTCTACGCCTCCTTCGGTTGATGGTCCGACATTAGCGAGTGTAGTGGAGGAGTCAAGCATATAAAGGAAAAACAGGGTAAGATAGAGAGAAGGCAGAAAAAGGCAAGAGAGCATGCCAAGAAGCAAAGCAAGTTTTTGAACAAGATGATGAGTATTCTGAGGAGTGTATGCGGAGCACAGAATGAGGAGGAGGAAAATGAGGAAGATTTTGTCCTGCCAGAGCCCAGCAGCTCCAGCTCCGAGGGTGAGCAGAGATGACTATAGCACTCGGTGCTAGTGTATGCCCTCATTTTTTTGTATGCTTATGTGATGCGGTGAGGACACTACAAAAATTTTTTTAGTTGGGGTGGCTATCTGGGTATTGTTGTATTGTAAATATGTGTTTAGGACCCCTCTCGGCTTTTCTTTGCCGAGTTCTTTTCCGAGGGGTGTTATTTTTGTTGAAACCGGTATGTTTAGGATGTTGCTTAGGTTGAATAGAGTAGCTTTGACTTATTTGGTGTTACTCTCCGTAGAATCGATGGCATGTTGCTATGGTTTGTTGGAAATTTTGAACCCCTCGAAATTTGAAAAATGCATACTTAAGACAAATATTGGTTGACATATTTGATTCTTTATATGACATTATGATTATTGGGGTATTGTGTGTGAGGAATGACTACTTAGGAGGTCACAAGTGTAAAAATAATTGTCCTTATGCCAATGTGTGTGTGAGTTGTTAGTTTGGCTCTGTTTATGCATGTTTAATCTAGAACTTGCCCGTTGGTCTTGTTTGAAATCCGAAGGTTAGTTTAGGTGTGAGATGATCTTAGGCTTTCCTTGCGTAAAAAGTCACTTTGCCTAAATACGCCCTACCAAAAGTAAAAGTATCACTAGTTTCCCCTTTTTGAGCCTTTTGACTTTTTCTTGGCTAGCCAAGTATGAAACCTTACCCTTTGTACAATTAATCCATCTTCGCACCCGTTCCTCCTTGATATCGCTAGATAAGATAAGGCAAAATGCCTAAAGTTGGGGGTGAATTAACTGTGAAGTAGATGTTAAAAACATAAGTTGGGGGTGGTGGAGTTTGCTAGTGGAGATTCGATGTGGGAGTTGCATATAAAAAAAATTAAAAAAAATAATAAAAAAAAAAAACAGAAAATTTTAACACAAAAAGATTTGTAAGTTGGTTAGGAATAAAATCACATCGAAGTCGAAAACTTGAAAGAAAAAAAAAAGGGGGGGTTGGAAAGAAAAGAGGTGAATTAAGGTGAAGAGATGTGTAGTGTTCAAGGAGGGTGAGTCACTAATATCCAAGAAGTATCCTACCCGTCCCTAAGCCTACATTACAAGCCAAAACAATCCCTAATGAGATCACAACCGAGCGAGCCTAGGATGAAGACATAGAAAATAAGGGCAAGCCTATGGTATTTGCATGTGTTGTGAGTGTGAGTATTGTTCTTGTCTCTTTCGTCTTCGTCCCATTCCTGTTGTATATATGTGTGCTGGGACACTCTTTTGATCTATGTGAGGGCATAAGGATAAGAATTGAGCAAAATAGAGTGACCGCCTAAAGTAGCGTTTGTGCGCATCATGATATGTTCGATAATGTAATGTCATGCATTGAAGCTTCAGTGTTAGTCATAGCGGTCTTGAGCTGTGTATGTTGCTTTAAACGAGAAAATTGGGGTGGTCATTGGAAGAAAAACATGCATGCCGGTAGTTCAGAGTGAAAACCAATGTAGACATTGTTATTCTGTGATATCTAGGTGTTAGATTGAGTCGTTGTGTTGTATGGCTTGCTTGAGGACAAGCAAATACTTTAAGTTGGGGGTGTTGATGTGGCGTGATTTTACGCCACAATTGATGCTTTCCGGCTGTAAGTTTTACTTATTTTTAAGCAAGTCTATGTGATTTTACGTGGTTTTTGTTATGTTTCAGGTAATACGAGGTCCCTAGAGCCTAAGTGTGGAAAACAAGCAAAAAAGGGGAAAAAAGTTGATCACCGGAAAGAACTGGAGATTCTGGAAATTTTGTTGGAAAATTACTCTGCGCGTTCGCGCAGGTAATCCACGCGTTCGCGCCCACGCGCGCCAGTGACACTGCGCGTTCGCGCCAGTAGTCCACGCGTTCGCGCTGAAGTAAGAAGGGTGATGCTGACGTCATCCACGCGTTCGCGCAGAAACATGGCGCGTTCGCGCTGAAGGTTTTCCGGCCCGGGCCCGAGCGTAACTTGGATTTTGACGATTTTTTCTACTACGGGCTTCATTTAAAAAGCCAACTGGGAAGATTGTAAAATTATCTTTGGCATAAAACACAAGTTTGGAGGCTAGGGTTCCTACTATATTTTCTTTCTTTTATTCAATCCTTGTTTATGGGAATTTCTTGGTGACAATTAAGATTGATACTCTTGTTATGCTTATTTATCATCGACATTATTTTTAATCAAGTAAGTTCTTGTTATTTTAATTATTCTTATTTTTCAACGTTTCTCAAGGGAGTAGCTAACCCTAGGACTTGCCCATTTACTTTGTTTGAAACTCGTAAGAGGAAGAACGGGTTGGGATAGAATAATTAACATGAATTTGGGGCGTTAACCCTCATCTAATGGAAATTGACCTAGGAATAGGCGATACCACTTGTAGCCATATTCGGGTGTTCTTAATGCTCCTAATTGCTTGAGGATCTTCAATTGGGTAGTCTAGTTAATCTTCGGGAGAAGTTAATTTAGAGTCATTATCCGAGGCTAATTAACATAAACTTGCTATTATTTATACTTCGTGAAATATATTGGATCGTTACTTGAGAAGTAGTTTCCTTTATTCCATTTTTGTGGCCATTGATCAATTTACTTGCTTTTTATATTAGAATTTATATTTCCGTATTTTATCAAAACCTTATCAAAAACCACCATTGATGCGTTCGGTCTAGCTATTGTTAGTGATAATTCCTAATCTGCTTAAATTGCCTACATATTGTTCTCTGTGGGATTCGACCCCAACCTTGTTGGGTTACTATATTTGACAACGTCCGCGTTATACCATTAATAGGTGTAATTTGAGCGTATCAGAGGCGCATTCTCTTTTCTTGATGATATCCAATTATTGTACCATAAGACCGCCACATCTCGGAGTCTATAAGATGCTAACTCCACAGATTCGGTTTCGAAAGCATGAATAATCTTCAATGTTCTCAGCATTTGATCAATAAAACCTTGCGGGTCTTCATCCGGTTTTGACCCGAAAAACTTCGGAGGATTCAAACTCATGAAATCACGGGCTCTAGTACTAACGGCCCTGTCACTTGAACCCGAACCCTGTTGCTGTGCCTGAGCGGCAACTAACTGCGTCAATAGATGAATAGCCTCGGTCACTTGTTAACCCGAAGTAGCCGGTGGAGGAACTGGAGGCATAGGAGCTGGAGCTGAAGCTCCCTCTTGTTCTTCTAAATTAGGCGGAGTGGAAGAAGTATTAGATGTAGCCTCATTATGTGATTCACCCTCTTCTACATTCATTGGTGGCTCTCTTTCTACCCGCCTTTTCATCGTAGTCTTGCCCTTCTGGGCGGCTGTAGCTTTTCCCTTTGGCGGCATTTCTGAAATCATAGCACACTATTAGGGAGGAGATAATCTTATAACACAGCTCTATCGCACGATCTCTTAAGATGAAGAATGGTCATTTTTCCTAAATGCCCTGTAGCCTCCTGTTTATTAGTGTGGCGCGCAACACACCATAAACAAGACTCTACTAGACACGGCTCGTAAACACTTCCTAGGACTGAACTGCTCTGATATCACATTTGTCACGACCCGACTAGGGGCCATGATGGGTACCCGGGGCTAACCACCGAGCACCGCTCATACCATTACCCATCGTACACATCAAGCGTTTATTCATTAATCTTATACTCAAATCATAGGAAAACCATTTTTCACTTTGAAACATAATTACCTTTATATACATAAACCCTTCGGCTATCAAAATAGTATACATACAATAAGAACATCGTGAGACCATGCTACCCACATATACGTATCTACGAGCCTCTACTGGAGTGCTAGACATAGGGATGGGACAAGACCCCATTGTGCCCAAAACATATATATACACAAAAGAATAAATCAATGGCACCTCCGGAATAATGGGGTGCTCTCAAAGTCGGCTAATAGCTCTTACGAGTCTGGATCACCTCCCTGTCTACCTGTGGGCATGAACACAGCGTCCAAAGAAAAAAAAAGGGACGTCAGTACGAACATTGTACTGAGTATGTAAGGCATGAATGAAATGAATATAATAGAGAAGTCATAAGACATAAGATGAAATATAACCTGCTTAACCTTTAAGAGTGGATGCATTTCATACATATATCATATATAATCATTGTACATGTATCATCATATCACATACATCATCATATCCTATATACCATCATTGTTAACCCGCGTCCGGGTAACTATCATACGCCGCCCACTAGTGGTGATCATGTCCGGCCTTCTAGGCGCGGTGGAATCATAAGCAGCCCACCTTAGCGGTGACATATCCGGCCATTTGGGCACGGTGAAATCACAAGCAGCCCGCCTTCACGGTGACATGTCCGGCCATTTTAGGCACGGTGGAATTGTATCATCGTGTGCACATCATAGACTTATCATTATTATACATCTCATAGGCATATCAGGACCTTGCCATAAGCTTATCGTAACCTTATCATAACTTAGCATCATTGTACAGCTATCATTAAAACATACATTAGAACTTGAAGGCAACTATGGCTATGTCGCGCTGACATAAGGTCGTGAACCCTCGATTACATTATGGAGTGATCATAATCATTATATCTCACCTTGAAGGGACTAACATTTTAAGGTGAGTGTACACAAGGAAAAACATCAATGGAACCATACTTAGGATCATTAGCTTCACGGACATCTTATATTACTCTATGATTCTTTATACTTAAACTCATCATCGCCATTATCTTGCTCGTCGTCATATCTCCTTTCTTTATCATATGCGTATGCAGCTCTTTATTGTCATGGACTCATAATTTCCGTTATTTAGGAAGATCGTGGAAAAATAGGAAGATTTATGCCATAGGAGCCATGCCTTAGAAGGAAAGGATTAGCCTTACATACCTTCTTGTTTAGCTATTCTATCGCTTGATCGTTCTCCTTCAACGCTCACGTTTCTACCTTCCAGAGAATTCGCATCAACATTAGCTAATCGATTATATGAACGTGCTTACTAATGCTAGAGAAAATTGGGTAGCATTTCCTTTGTTTATACAACTTTCCTCGTATTACATATCAACTCCTAACATCCATAACAACATTCACAATATTATAAACAACAATCATCATTCATTTACATTATTCACATTTCACAATTTCACTTCAATTCCTCCATAATCATGGTCATAGTTCACTATTGCGTTTTCTCACATATAATACTTATCCCATGTTCTAGATGTCACTTATAGCATACTTATAATCACAACATATCAATATTGATGACTCATTCCAAACTACTACTCAAAATGTCACTATTCTTACATTCATGACCCATTTTCTATTTCCTTCTACAACCCAAATCTTTCAACCTCTCATTACCTTAAACAACATGGAATGATCATAAAACTTACCTTAGATAGTTTAAGAATAAGACTTGAGTGGGAATACTCCTCTTGCACCAAAACCCTAGTTCACTTCCATTGGAATTCCTTGGATTGGATGAACTTTAATGTGTTTCTTACACTTGATTTTATTGGTTTGATGAAGTTGATCATAAATTTCTCTTGGGTTCTTGTGGATGAAGAGTGGAGAGGCTTCTAGAGAATTCTTGAAGTGTGGAGAGGGGAAATGAAATGAATTAAATGAGATAGGGTCCTTATATTAATTCTTGAAGGTACAACCCATTTCCGATTTTTTTACCAACATACTTTGCCGTATAAATTATACTGGCCGTATGTATGGCCGTAGATCTGGTCTAGTGAAAGACCCATTCTGGTCACAACATACGGCCTAACATATGGCCAGTATGTTTTATACGGCCAGTATGTTGGACCGTATGTTGCCCCAACTTCCCGGAATTCATTCTCGTCGACTCGTTTGATCTCCAATCCTTATGGAACCTTCTTAGCACTTATTTAACACCTCATTACCAATCCAAGGGATGTTATGGCTCTTCTCCAAAACATCATTAAGTCATCATTAATTCGATACTCGTAAATCCTACCCGACACACAACATATCCCTTGCTTTCCTTGACAACTTTCTTCCCTTACCTCAAATGTCTTTGAAATCTCGATTAGGATCAATAAATGCTATTTCTTACTTATCGAAACATCGTATACTTCATTCCCTTTGTTTGTCTATTCACTGTACGTTAACGAAAAAAAAATTGAGGTGTAATAGAAATGGTCCGTGAGGTTCATCGATTAGCTAGCCTCGGAGTTCGATTGATAGATTCAGGTGATGCGGGGGTTACTGTTCAAGACACAGCAGTATCATCCTTGGTAGTTGAGATAAATGAGTGTCAGTATGAAGATTCTGCTCTAGTTCATTACCGAGATACAACACCTCAGAAAGAAAAGACATCATTTGTGATAACAGGTGATGGAGTACTCAGATATCGAGGTAGATTGTGTGTCCCTAGTGTTACAGGACTCCATCAGCTGGTTATGGGGGAGGCACATTACTCCCGCTATTCTATTCATCCAGGCTCAACAAAGATGTACCATGATCTCAAGGAAGTTTATTGTTGGGATGATATGAAAAGAGATATAGCAGAATTTGTCGCTCGGTTGTTCAAATTGTTAGCGGTCAAAATAGAACACCGAAGCACTGGAGGTCTATTGCAAGCTATGGAGATCCCGACATGGAAGTAGGAGGTAATTAATATGGACTTTATTACAGGGTTGCCCCGTACTCAGCGGAAGTGTGACTTGATATGGGTCATAGTTGATAGGCTCACAAAGTCAGCTCACTTTTTGCCTGTCAGAACTACTTATGCAGCAGAGGATTATGCGAGGCTTTATCTTAAGGAGATCGTACGACTCCATGGTGTTCCTTCAGCCATTATTTCAGATAGAGGAGCACAGTTCACAGCCAGATTCTGGAAGTCTTTTCAGCGGGGATTGGGGACTCATATGAGTCTTAGCACCGCATTCCACCCCAGACAGATGGACAAGCAGAGCGTACTATACAGACCCTTGAGGATATGCTCAGAGCTTGTGTGCTTGACTTTCAGGGCAGTTGGGAGGATCATTTGCCTCTTATCAAGTTGGGAAGATCATTCAAATGGCTCCTTATGAGGCCTTATATGGGCGGAGGTGTAGATCGCCCATAGGATGGTTTGATGTTGGGGAGAATCGATTACTAGGCCCGTACTTAATTCGGCGAAGTTGATAAGGTGAAGGTAATTAGAGAGAGGTTGTTAACAGCCCAGAGCTGACAGAAATCCTATGCGGATAATCGGCGACGTAAGCTAGAGTTCAAAATGGGTGACTGGATGTTCCTAAAAATTTCGCCTATGAAGGGAGTGATGAGGTTTGGTAAGAAGGGTAAGCTGAGCCCTCGATATATTGGGCCATATAAGATCATTCGTGTAGTGGGTACAGTGGCATATGAACTAGAATTGCCTTCTAAGTTAGAATCGGTATGTCACGACCCGGCTACGGGCCATGACGGGTATCCGGGGCTAACCACCGAACACCACTCATCCTGTTACTCATCTGCTCTCATTCGTAATATATATATCCGTAATCATAGAAAACTATCATCATTTGAAACATATTTACTTTTAGAAACATAAGCCCTTCGGCCATCAAAATAACATATACATATATACACGCATATACATGAAGACTATGGGACCATACTACCCACACTGCGTATCTACGAGCCTCTACTAGAGTAATAGATATATGGACGGGACAGGACTCCGTCGTGCCCAAAATATATATATATATACATATGTACCAAAAGAATAATCAATGGCATCTCCGGAAAATGGAGTGCTCTCAAGGCAGCTACTAGCTCCTACGGATCTGCACCGTCTCCTTGCCTACCTGTGGGCATGAACACAGCGTCCAAAGAAAACGGACGTCAGTACGAATATTGTACTGAGTATGTAAGGCATAAACAATAATGAAACATCAGTAAAATGAGGAGCAATCTGTGACTGACTGAATCATAAGAGAAATAATGCATGCTGGCTTACTATCAGAATCATCATCATGTCATGTATGCATAAATATATAAGCTGTCCGACCATATAGGTGCGGTGTGATAATCAATAACATTAGCCCGCGTCCAGGCCTCCCGCGTCCGGGGTACTATCTCATGTCACCCACTAGTGGTGTCTGCCCATGCCATCTGGCCATGGTGTATAGCTGCCCGCTTTGGCGGTGACTGCCCGGCCATATAGGCGCGGTGTAATATCATCATATGCTCATCACAATATGCTTATCATAACTCATCATAATGCATGCATAGAGACTTATAGATAATCATACTCTATCGGGGTGACGTAAGGTCGTGGACCCCCGATTTCATTATGGAGCATTCATAAGCATTCTGCCTCACCTTGGAGGAACAAACATAAGGTGAGTGTATGTAATAATCAACATCAATAGATCATGAGTAGCATCATATCATGGACTATAGCTTCTTAGACTTAACTTATCATTATCATACTCATAACGTATCTCTTATCTCATATAGCTATTCATAAACAAGGCTCTTGGCTTTCTTGAAGATAGGGAATTCATGAGAAAGGAGGAAATCATGCCATAAGATTCATGTCTTAGAAAGAAAGGATTAGCCTCACAGACCTTTGTCGCTTAACTATTCTATTGCTTGCTCGTTCTCCTTTAATGCTCACGTCTTCACCTTCAAGAGAGTTCATATCGTCATTAGCTAGGTAATTACAAGAACGTGCTTCTTAAGGCTAAAGAAAATTGGGAAGCTTTTCCTTTGTTTATACTACTTTCCTCCATATTCCATATCAATTCTCAACATTCATAACAACAACCACAATATCACTAACAACAATCGTCATTCATTTACATTATTCGCATTTCACAATTTCACTCCAATTCTCCATAATCACGACCAAAGTCTATTATCGTGTACTTTCACATACAATACTTATTCCATGTTCTAAATGTCATTTATAACGCATTTATAATCTCAACGTATCCATTTTCATGATTCAATCCAACTACTACTCAATAAGGATACTATTCACCCATTTATGACCCATTTTCTATACTCTTCTACAATCCAAGTGTTTCAACTTAAAAATACTTCAAATAACATGGAAAGATTATGAAACTCACCTTAGATGATGGAGAAACAAGCCTTGAATGGTAATACACCTTTCTTACCAAAACCCTATTTCACCTTTCTTGAAATTTCTTGACTTGGATGACTTTAATGAGGTCTCCTTCGCTTGATTCACTTCAATTCTTGTTATTGATCTTTGATTTCCTTGGTTTTCTTATGGATAAAATGTATGGAGGGTTCTAGAGGTCTTGAGAGATGGAAGAAGTTGGTGGAAATGAAATAAATGAAGTGGGAATGCATTTAAAGACTTAAAACAATTTCAGTCGTCGGGGCTTCCACGGACTGTTCCATGGTCCGTGGAACCTAGTGCTGGCCGTGGAACTGGTCGTGGTTCACGACCAGCCAGCCATCTTCTCTGCTGGCTGTTCCACGGACTCATCCACGGTCCGTGGATCATGATGCTGTCCGTGGAACATGGTCGTGGAACTCACAGTTCCACCGAAGCGGTTCCCGTCGTTTCTTTTGATCTTCAATCCTTATGGAACCTTCTTAACACTTGTTTATCACTTTATTAGTAACCTAGGGGACATTATAACTCTTCTCCAAAACATCCTTAAGGCATCATTAACTCAATACTCATAATTTTGCCCGACACACTAACTTATAACTCGCTTTCCTTAACAACTTTCTTTCCTCAACTCGAATGTCTTTGGAATTATTAATTAGCATCATCAAATACTATTTCTTACTTGTCCATACCTCGCATACGTCATGCCCCTCGTTAGTCTATTCACCGTACGCTAAGGGGAAATTTCCAAGGTGTAACACGGTATATCCAAAGATTTCATATATCAATGCTTCGTAAGTGTATCAGAGATCCTTCAAGAGTTGTACCAGTGAATGATGTCCAGGTGATCGAGCAGTTATCATACGAAGAGGTTCCGGCGGCTATATTGGACAGGCAGGTCCGTCGGTTGCGAACCAAGGATGTAGCCTCTATTAAAGTCTTGTGGAGGAATAAGAATGTTGAAGAAGTGACTTGGGAAGTAGAAGAAGCGATGAAGATTAAGTACCCGCATTTGTTCCCAGCAGTACAGGAGGTGCAGTCAGAGACATCCCTTTCCCTAAGTATTGTTTTCATTTGAGTTATCGTGATTTAAACTTTCTAGACAAAAGGAGGAGAAGGAAGTTATCAATAAAATCTATTTATCTTAATTGAGATTTAAAAACGGAAGAGGAGTTTTACTTTTATATACGTCAAGGGATGTTTAAAGGGTTTTTTCCTTCTTTTCAGATTCATAAATGATCAAAAACAGTAAGGGAGGGCCCTATTCTCTATCTTTAAAATTGAATATTTGGGTTTTTTACATTCAGCACCCCGTTAGATTTTCCTTTTGGTTTTGGGGGCCCTTTATGTATAAAATTTTTCTAAATTCTTTTATATATAGTTTCCGGGGCCAAGCCCTTATATACGAAGATTTTATGTATAGGGGGATGGGAAAGGAGTAGGGGAATACGTAACACCGAAAAGGCTATGAATAATAAAATCGGCCGTACGAAAGGGGGAGGCCCCGGGAAGGCCGATATGAAAGGAAAGAGACGGGGGTTATATAAGCGCATATCCTTTTATACGCACAATTAAGATATTCATTAAAGAACAGCTAAGGACCATTCAATACGATTTTCGCCAAAACAGTTAACAAAGTACGTAAGTCTTTCCAAGTTTTTATCTTACCTATTCTCAGGTTTTATATATATATATATGAGTTGTTTGTGTTTTAAGTTAGTACATTATCCGTACCCCTCCCCGTGTCGGGCCGTTTAGGAGTATGGGAGACGACGGGTCCAAACCCCAGACCCAGTCGGGGGTCGCCCCTCCTTCGTCCCAGCATCCCTTTTTGGGATGCCCTTTTGAGTGTAGATAGGGAGACGGGGCCGTCCCCCCCTTTCTACCCCCGAGGGGGTTCAGACGGGGTGTATTAGTCGGAGATGTAGCCTTTCGCTTCTTTGGTACGTATGTGGCCTGCGGCTTCCGTTTTTCCGGGGGTATATATAGTGGTTTTTAGAGTTGAAAGTTTCCCCCTTTAGAGATTAGGGCAGGGGTTTGATGTTGGGATGACATTATATAAGGGGGCCCCTGAGGTCACCCCATCACGCTCACTCATTGGTCGTGACATTAACTCTCGACACTACTTAGTGGAGACATTCAATGATACTTACTGAGTATGTGTTGGTATATTCATACTACACTTCTCACCCTATGTGTAGATATGGATTGAGCTATTGTGATGTTCGTGGGTATTTTTCACATCCATATTTAACCTTAGAATACAAAGTGACAGCTTCAAGCAATTTTCGGAGCACTATATCAGGGTTCGAAATCGGCACCTATAGTTAAGGATGAAGGGGTATTTACCCCCTACAATAACTTTTGATGATATGTACAAGGGTTAGAGCCATATTCAAATGTGTCTTTGGAATGGTTAATTGAACTAAATTATTGTCCTTCCACGGTCCTTGAGTAGTTATGTAGAACACTCTATTCTCTAAGGTATTAATCTAACAAGGGAAAGTGGCAAAATATACCCCTCTACTTTGTTATTTAGATATGATATACCCCTCGTTAAAAAGTGGCGCACATATACCCTTGTCGTCTAAAAAATTGATCATATTTGCCCTTTTCGTTAACAAACTCATATTAATTGAATTAAAAAGTAATTTTTTTTTTAATTTACACGTGGCTTTTAAAAATAACTCCCACCCATTAATTTTTATCCCTTCAAACTCGGCCTAACTAAAAAAAATCAATTGACAAAAATATTTAATGTTCTTTTTAAGGATGCATACATTTGGTTTTATTCATGTACAAATGAGTTTTTATCGATCCACTTGGTTATACTTCGTTTTTAGATTTTTGTGATGTTCGCAAATTTAGAGTATTGAATCATGTTGAAACGAGACAGAAACTGCATATTGTTGAATTTATAAATGACATTTTTTTTTGGTACTTCTTGAATTGAATTTGTCTAAAGTTGGATTCATCAATAGGATTTGGAGAGAGATAATTGTCGTTTTATGCTTTCTTATCTGTTCCTGATCCTTTTCCTAAAGGAGATCGAAAAGAACCAAATCTATTACTTATGAAAAAGATAATATGACTCGTATTTATGTTGTTTTCTTTTGTTCTTTTAGAAGGTACTTTGGCTAGCATAAATGCACTTTTATTTATGGGATTCTATGTTATCTGTATTTAAGATGAAATGGGAGCTTAATTGATGTTGTTTTCCTCCACATAGAACCGTTGACTAAATTCTCAGCTTTCTGCTTACAAATGTGCTTGCAGGAATAGTTTCATCAATAGGCAATACTGTTGCTCATAAATCATCACCAAATTCAGTAGAGAAGACTATACAGATCGAAATAGAGAACTAGCTGAATAATAAACACTTGAGGTTCCCTCACGGGGGTTGAATAAAATGAGGAAATGATTTTTTTTTTAAATTGGGTTGGTCTGGAGGGGTAAAAATTAATGAGTGAGAGTTATTTTTAAAAGACACGTGATAATCTCAATGTAAATTTCAATTTTTTTTTAACCTAAAGTTTGATTGGAACGTTTAAAAGTAATATTTTCTTTTCTTAATGTAGTATTTAGTTTAACGTATATTTAATTCTACGAGAATGTATGTATTGTTTTATGGGAGGTAAACTATGGAATTACATTATCTATATTAGTTAAGAGGATATATGTAAGTGTTTTTAAAGATAAAAATAACTTTGAAGTAAGTAATACCTACATAGCACTAGTATTTGGTTTACCATATATTTAATTATTGTTCTTTGCTTAACAAGTACTTACTACATTATTGCTCATTGCATGCCAGTATTTTTTTGTCATGACCCAATCAGAGGGCCATGACGGGTACCTGGAGCTAATCTACCGAAAGACCTCTTTACCTACTTTTCATATCCATATCTAGGTGGACCATATGACTAACTCATAACTATCATAATCTATAAGAGCATGTGTTCAAAGATAAAACACGTCTGTATAACATCTCCAACTACGCCCATATGAACAAGCAGATAGGCTACCAAAAATGATATACAACAATATGAACCGATAAGGTTACATGACATCTAACTACATACATCTGCCTACGAGCCTCTACAAGGAGTATAAAACATCATAAGGACGGGACAGGATCCCGCCATGCCCAAATATGTACTCAAAAGAACAATACCATAGACTGTAGCTCCGAAGCAAGGAAAAGGTTGCATGCGGCAATCGCGGATGAAGCACCTTAGGATCCGATCCATCTCCTGCCTATCGCGGTATGAACGCGGCGTCCACAAACAAAGGACGTCGCACGAATAATGTACCGAGATAAGGTGAATAACAACATAATAAAAGATATGGAAAGTTACATGAGATAAGAGAAATAACCTGTACATCTGAATGCCTTTTAAGGCAGAAGTCATGCATGCTTAGCCTTTTAAAAAAAAATCTGCCACTGCCTCAGATATACGGACCGTATAAAATTTACGGTCCGTACATTTGGACCGTAAATCCCCAACAGAACACCATCACTCACTGGTTCAATTTTACGGTGGAGTCCATTGAATTTACGGTCCGTACAAAATATACGGTCCGTAGATTCAACCGTAAATCTCAACTTTTGCTGAAATGTATTCTCGTCGATTCATTGAGCCTCTAATCCTTCCAATACCTGCTAAACATAAACTTAACCCCTTATAACTATAAGATAAACATGTCTAATCTAATTTAACCTTGATAACCCGGTGTCCAAGACTAGAACCATTAACACACGAAAAATCTCAATGTACAAAACCACGAGGGGTAACATTTTTTTTTTCAACCCAATCATTTCGAGGTCGTTTGGTAAGAGATATTAGAGAAAATAAGGCATGAATTAACTTTATGTATTACTAATTTCTTGTTTGTTACACTTTTTTAACTTATGTATAACTAATGCAAGTATTAGTTATACACTATATTTGGTATTATCTTGTGTATAACTAACACTCCCTCCATCTCAAAATATTTGTTGTTTTATTTATCCAAGACAAAATTAAGTAGGTTTTTTTTTCTTTTCATTTTACCCTTATATTAATTACATTAATGGGCTGATTTTGTGAGTTCACATCTAAATACTTAAGAGATTTTTATCATTCACGGAAAAGAAATATTTATTGAGGAGTATAGAATGTAGTAAATACAAGTTAAGAGGATAAAATAATAAAATGCGAAAATTTTATAAATGCTTTCTTAATGGGCGTGTAAATAAAAATGCGACAAATATTTTGAGACGGAGGGAGTACTTAGCAAGTCATCGTATTAGCAATACAAAAGTATTAATACATGCATTAGCATTGTTAAAGACAAAATTGTGGCTGATGTGAAGGACATTTTGGTAAATAAATAATTTAAAAAAAAATTATACAATGCATGTTATTATTTTTAATAAATCACACCAAACACCGGATAGAAATAATCTCACCATACCTGATGCTTGCATTAGTAATCTTTGCAATGGCATAAACAATTTATGAATGTTATCTCAACACAAGTGAATCAAACAATACAGTTGGTGTACCCCAAGAACCAAACGTACGGGTAACGAACCAAACGTACGGGTAACAAGCCTAAAGAATCAACTTTGACAGCAACGAAGTCAACTGATGTTAAAAAAAACCCAATCCCACTTTTCTCGTGTATAAATAAATTAAAGAATTAGATCAATTCCATCGTATCCTATATTTATCCAAAAAAATAAAAATCTGAATTCTTGTACCTCCCCCATATTGACTTAAATTCATATATTGAAATCAAGAAATAGTAGGAGTATTTGTGTGTGTTGGTAAATGGGTTCAGAAACAGAGGTGATATTAGGGGTAGATGGAGGAACCACCTCAACTGTGTGTGTTTGTATGCCACTTATGCATAACAACATCCCTGATCCTCTTCCAATTATGGGTCGCGCTGTTGCCGGCTGTTCCAATTTTAATAGCGTTGGAGGTATACAATCTTTTACTTGTAGATTGGATTTCAATTAGAATTATCGTTATCAGTTCCTACTCCCTCCCTCCCAATTTAACTGTCTTGCTTTCTTTTTTGGTCTTTCAAGTTCACAATTCAAACATCCTACATGTCAATTTATAACTACAAAATTCAACAGTCACTTTAGTATATTATAAACATCTTTAATTTAGGACCTGAAGATTCAAAAGTTAATATTTATTCCTTAAACTTTGTGCCCAGTCAAACTAAGACACTTAAATTGGGACGGAGGGAGTATAAATTAGTGAGTAGTAGAATAAAGCTGCTCAATTCCAGCAAAATGGATATTGATGATTCATATGGTAAACACTAAGTGGTTTGAATTGAGACATAATTGCTGTTTTACAATTTCTGATTAAGGTTTTGAATATATGAATGTGTCTTGTATAATTCAAAGGAAAAAGGGGAAAGTTTTTTGATTTATGTTAGTTGCTTCATTTGCTTCCTTTTTAACATTAATAAGGGTTTCTCATGTTTTATTTTCTTGGGTGTTTGTTAGTTATTGGAAAAGAATAATCAGGAAGACCTTTCTGGTCTTTGGTATCTAAAATCTAGAGTTTAAGTATTCCTTTTGCTTTTCATGGGGGGAAAGGAACAAGGTAGAAAGAAAACAAGTAGTTCATACTAATCAATCAACTATCTCTTAATTCCATACTAGTTGAGGTCAACTGTATGAATCCTCCTTTGTCTTCATTGCCCTATCTACGGTCGTCTGCATGTGGGTGGATGTTCCAAATCCAAATAAATTAAGTATTCGGGAGTCTCGTCATAGTTAGGCTATATTTTGCTGGTCCTGGTTGTCAACCTGCCGCAACCATCCTTTTTTATCTGCACTTTGGACCGACTGTGCTATGCAAAGCTCACATAGCAGATTAAGTAGGTCAACTAATCAGAAGCAAAATTAATATATGCAGTTCAGTAGGATATTTGTACTTGACCATATGGCTAAGGTTCTGAATTGTTATCTCATTTTGTTAGATATGCTTTTTGGAAATTATGTTGAGCATGAATGGTCATCATTGCAAGTCAATCCACATTGAATGCTATGAGCGGAATAATATTGTGTATTTCTGTGGATTTCAACAGTTGTTCTATTGTTGAAGTTTGTTAAATCAACTGCTAGAAATGTTTTCCTTACGGTTGAAGTAATGTCATAAGGCATAGATGTTCTTGATTCCTTTTTTTTTTATTTTTTAATAAAGTTAAATGTTCTTGATTCCTAATAGATATGAGTTTCTTTTGCCATTTCATTTTGGGTCTATGTTTACAGAAGATGTAGCTAGAGAAACACTGGAAAAGGTTATAGAAGAAGCTTTGTTTGATGCTGGTGTCAAACGATCAGCTGTTCAAGCAGTTTGTTTGGGTCTATCTGGTGTGAACCATCCAAAGGATCAGGGGAAAATATTAGGCTGGCTGAGGTTTGCTCCTTGCACTCATTTGTTTACTGTTCTTTTTGTTTGTGGAGTTCCTTTCTTTGAGCCGAGGGTCTTTTGGAAACAGCCTTTCTGCCCCACAAAGGCAGAGGTAAGGTCTGCATACATCCTACCCTCCCCAGACCCCACTTGTGGGATCACACTGGGTATGTTGTTGTTTGTTGTTTGTTTGTGGAGTTAATCTTGTACTTCAGGTGTAACTTTTGAACTTAGTCTCAATATTAGGCTGCCGATATTTGCTCTTAATAACCGAGAATTCTGCTGTTCCAGCTTCTAGTCTCAATATTAGGCTGCCGACATTTGCTCTTAATAATTGAGAAATCTGCTGTTCCAGCTTCTAGTCTCAATATTAGGCTGCCGACATTTGCTCTTAATAACCGAGAAATCTGCTGTTCCAGCTTCGAAACTCGGTGGAATAACGGGTCCGCCCCTTTAACCTTCTCCTCAAATATTAGACTTGGCCCACCAGCCAGGACTTGAACTCGTGATGTGCTCTTACCTTACATCCAGTATTGTACTATCTCGGCGGATGAATCAAAGCCCTGGGAGCTTCAGTACTGCTAATTTTAGCAAGCAATTTCACATAATTGTGTCTTGAATGCTAATTGTTTCAAAACTATGGGACATTTGGACCTTGAGTTAATTGTTCCAAAATTATGGGACATTCGGACCTTGATATGCGAAATACTTTATACTTGTGATAATGTTGTATCTCGAATATCAATTCCAAATGTCTATACTTTTCACTAAATAATTGTCAAAACTATGATAATTTTACAGGAGCACATTCCCAAGTCATGTTAAGTTGTATATTCAGAATGATGCCGTGGCTGCTCTAGCAAGTGGTACGGTGGGAAAACTTCATGGCTGTGTTCTGATAGCTGGTACAGGAAGCATTTCTTATGGATTTACTGAAGACGGAAGAGAAGCTCGGGCCGCGGGAGCAGGGCCTGTTTTGGGTGATTGGGGGAGGTAAAGTTGGTGCGTATTCATTGTTTTTCATAAAGATTCGTATTCTGCTACATTTTCCTCTTCCCTATAACCTGAAAAAGACGAATATGTGGAGAAACATATTCTGCTCATATATATAGGAAATTAATTGTTTTTGTGTTTTTCACTTTTTGTCTTTTTTGTCATAAGAAAGTATACTTCTGCTAATTTAGAATTTCAGCATATCAGTTGGCCTTGAAAAGGTCTCCATAGACATATCTGCATGGTAAAGTTTAGTGGTGTAGCTTTCTGTACTGCTAACTTTGTAAATTGTGTGAGGATGTTATCAAGTTCTGATTAACAGTTGAATTTTCACATTTGTTGCACAGTGGCAGATGTTCATGTTGCATGCTACACATGTTTGCCAAATGATGGCTAAACTAGAAACCTTGAACTCATTGCACGAGTAGAGAGTTTTGTGAATATAGCAAGCGACATTTGGATAGATGAGAGATCTGGTTTTGATAAGAGCTAAACTTGATACTAGAACTGATTTGTGTCCTCATAGATTATTTTACTTCAATATTTAGGACTCTCTAGTGAGTTTATTGCTGCTCAGAGGTTGCGTTTTAAATCCAAACTCATTCAGATTATGTTCTGAATCAGAGAACTTAGTCCTTACCTGTTGGAGCACTTGAACTAACTCTTTTACTAGTTGTTTATCTTAGTTGAAGACATTGAAATGATACTCTGTTCTCCTAATTCTGATTCTGTTCTCCTAATTCTGATTGACCGACGAATTCGGTTATAGATACTTTGATTTGACAATTGAAATTGATAAAAATGAGCAAATAACTTCATAAAAAAGAGATAAAAATGATCAAAGGAATAGGAAGAAATCCCAGAGAGCTGTTATTCTGTGCCCTAGCAACTTTCAGTTTCCACGTGCATCTCAAATTGGCAACTCTGGATTCTCCCCCAAGCTTGTCATAAATGTTATATTTCATGTGCCTAGCTTTCAATGAGGTTTTATGGAATAGCTCCTACTACACCCTTGGTTATGCCCATGACGACTTGATCCCAATTTTCAGGGCTAGTATTATGATTTTGCATCCAACTTTTCATTGATATAGTGTCTATCTTCCTTAACATGATTGGTTATATCACGTTGAAGTGGATTATGAGCAATATTCATTTCTCCCTTGTCCTGATACGGTGTCATTGGATGCAATATAAAACTTTAAACGTTGAATTGAGCTTCAGGGTCAAGGTAAGTCATCGATGCTAGGAACTATCGTTTGATGCTTTGCTTTGACACTTAATTGGGCTGCAACAGGTAGAATTGATTCAGGTTACCATATTTCATCTAAATATATCAGGGGTAAGTTTATTGTAAGTACCTGCAATGTTCTGCTTTGATGCCTGTTTCTAGTTCATGTGGTTATTCAAAGAGAATAATATTACTTGGCTGGAGCCCTTTAGGAGTAAAAAAATTCACTATTCTAATCCAAAGGACATCCATGCTTGAGGTACATCTCAAGCAAAAGTTACAGCGAGAAAACGTCCAACTGACTTTGAAAACATGAGATGTATCTAATACTGATTTTAGGATTTTGATAAGCCGAGGGTCTATCGGAAACAGCCTCTCAACCTGCCAAGGTAGGGGTAAGGTCTGCGTACACTCTACCCTCCCCAGACCCCACTTGTGAGATTACACTGGGTATGTTGTTGTTGTTGATAAGTTTCAGAACACATATATGGACTATATTGTCACGTGTTTTTTGTTTATTTCTTGGATGTAGTGATACGTCCGAATTCGCACTTGGCCATGAGTTATATTTGGGTTAGGATACTCCTTGGACAAAGCAACTGGGATCTTTAATTTGTTTATTTTCTGTACCTTATTTGTACATCATTTTTGTGTTTTTGAGGCGAAACAGCCCCAGATCAAGGATGGGGCTGAATACAACTTTAATAATTGCTCACTAATACACTAATTTTTTCAAACTGCCATTTATGTTCGTTTGTTTTTGTGTTCATGTCATAGTGACGAGTAGTTTCAAGTATCTTGGGTCTATTATACAAGGCAGTGGGGAGATTGACGATGATGTCACACATCGTATTAGGGCTGGGTGGATGAAATGGAGGCTGAAAGCTTCGGTGCTATGTGATAAGAAGGTGCCACCACAACTTAAGGGCAAGTTCTACAAAGTGGTGGTTAGACCAGGCCATGTTGTATGGGGGCGGAGTGTTGGCCGGTTAAGATCTCTCAACGTTCGAAAGATGAAAGTTGCGAGATGAGAATGTTGAGATGGATGTGTGTGGCACGCCGGGAGTGACGAGGATTAGGAATGAGGCTATCCGGGACAAGGTGGGAGTGGCCTTGGCGGAAGACAAGATGCGGGAAACGAGGCTGAGATGGTTTGGACATGTGAAGAGGAGAGATACAGATGCCCCAGTGCGGAGGTGTGAGAGGTTGGCCATGGATGGTTTGAAGAGGAGGGGGGTAAGCGAGAGAAGTATTGGGGAGAGGTGATTAGACGGGATATAGCGCGATTCTGACTACAGGGACATGACCTTAGATAGGAGGGTATGGAGGACTCGATTAGGGTAGAAGGCTAGTAGATAGTAACGTTTATCCTTTCGTATTAGTAGTCACATTATCGCGATATAAGTTCTTGTGCTTTGATTTATACTATTTGTTATCTGTACTTTGATTATCTTATTTTATCCAGTGATAGCTACGCCTCCTTTACAACCGTTCTTCGTATCAGCGGCTTAGTCGCTTTGCTTATTTGCGTTTTCCATATCGCTTTGAATCTCCCCGGCCTTATCCGACCTCTTTTTATGCTTTTATGCTTTTATTGAGCCGAGGGTCTTTTGGAAACTTCGGTAGTCCTACCTTGGTAGGAGTCGAGGTGCGTACACTCTACTCCCTGGACCGTTGTGGGATTTCACTGGGTTGTTGTTGTTGTCATAGTGATCACTGTAATGATTGTTTTCATTAATTGGTTTCTCTCTCCTCTCTCCTCTCTCCTCTCTCTTCTCTCACCCCTCACCCCCCAACGGTAAGATCAGTGACTCCGCCCGCCCCCCTCCGGCTAGCCCCCTTTCCGTGGCCGGCGGCCGGCGGTCTATCTCTCTCTTCCTCTCTTTCTTTCTTTTCCTTTCCTTTCTTTCCCTCTCGCACTCCCGCAACCGGAAACCCCTTCTCCAGTAGGTTTCGGTCGAGGCCTGAACGAGCAGTCCACAGGCGGTACGGCGGTGAACGTGATTATCTTCGGGTAGGTGAACAGTATTTTCTTGCGGTTAACAGGTTCCATTTACCTGGAGTTGGTACCTTCGGTAGCCCGTACCCATTCCGCCTTTTAGCCTTATAATTTTTGCCTGCCCTACTTAATTGAATATTTATTTCGATTTCTTGCCTTTAGCTCTAACTGTCGCTTTAGTATTGATCCTTATTTGTCTTAGATAAACCTGGCTAGTGTATATTTGCTTTAGTGGCTTTAGTGAGGGATGGTGGACTAGGGTCATGTTGTCGGTCGGGGATGGGGGCTAAGTGGGTTAAGGGAGCTTCTAGGTTGAGAGTAGGATCTTGGAACATCGGGACTTTAACGGGAAAGTCCATAGAGCTAGTTAAGATTCTTAAGAAGAGGAGGATTAATATTGCTTGCGTCCAAGAGACTAAATGGGTAGGGCCTAAAGCTAAGGATGTGGACGGGTATAAGCTTTGGTTCTCGGATAGGTTG
>NC_081346.1:38773281-38793670 GCF_029784015.1 Lycium ferocissimum
CGAAGTCTCACCATAAGGTCATCATAAATCTACAACTATATTAGTGATACATAATAACTGCTATTTCTTATACATTATCAATCTAAAGTATCCATCCTAATCTCCAAAATCCTATACATGCATTCTCCGTTTCATCTAACACGCGTCTATGAAAGTCGAACTGGAGTCTACCAAGAGAGGGAAGTCGTAACCTACCTCAAGGCCGAAAACGTGCGCTAACATCAACTTGGACTCCATCTTCCATTTTTGTAGGGAAATTGTAGATTCGAGAGGTCTAGGAACGATAGATAAATTCAAGTAAGCAACAAATTAGGAATTTGGGGTCATAGGGGTAAAATCATCATTTCTCCAATAGTCATTCTAGATTCTCGATTTATTGCTATTTCACCTCTTTTTATAGAAATCAAGGTTTACCTAAGTCAAACTTACCTCACTAATTCACATTCCTCATTATTAACACCTAACAAGTTAACCCATTTGAGAAATAGAAAGGATTTAGGCTTTGAACTTGTTATTAATCTAGGTCTTGCAATAAATAAGCCCTCTTTAAGTTATTAATTACTCTAGGTCAACAATACCACTTTGACCCAATAGTCCCTTAAGAATTTTGAGAAAGAACCCTCATTTAATGCTTTGCCATAATAAATGGTGTAAGAAGAAGGAGAGAATTAAAGAAAGATGAAATGAGGGATTTAAGGAGGTTACCTTCCCAATATTCAAGTCTCTAGGGCTGGAATGTCCTCAGGTGGCGGCTGCAGCTTTGGGGAAATGAAATATTAGGTCAAGTCCATAAATGAGGCTTTAAATAGGTTAAACACTGGTCGTCTAACGCTTCAGCGGTCGGACTACCTCTTTAGCAAAGACCGGGCTTCAGCGGCATCAAGACTGCAGAAATGGTCTGATAAAATCTTTCCCGCTTTCGCTTCAGCGGGGCATAGGTTGCTGAGGCGTGACCGCTATGGCGGTCAGCCTAGTGCTGGGGCGATCTAACTGGGTCCAAGGGCTGAAATTCGATATTTTAATTCCTACTCACACGACGTGTCCAGTTAGGCTAGTTGTTCACTGAGAATATGTAACGAATCGAACAAGTCCAGGATGTCAAAGTTACGAATCTTTCAAAATTACGGTAACGCCTAAACGGGTCGATACAGGTCTCTATTTCCTTTTCTCAAGATGCCCCACCAGTCCTAACCTTCCTGATAACTCTTTTTAATCATTGTCTACTTGTGTACCTTTATTCACCTGTGATAAACCACATATTGTTAAGTCTGTTTATTCTAGTTTTCCAGTTGTAAAGTCTATTCACGATGATAAGTAAACTCTGGATTCAGGTTATCCTACATTTGTAAATTCCATTCATTCAGCTAATAAAAGAGTTTGGTTTGATTTTTGTCCAACATGTGTTTTCTGATAAGTGTTTGTCTGCAAATTCTCTCATGACTTGTACATCACATGGAAATAGTGTTGATCAGCTATGACATAATAGGCTTGCACATGTCCCTTTTGTAAAAATGAAGGGTATCCATACCACACTTATAAATTTCTCACCCAAGCAACCCTTTTTATGCACCATATGCCCCATGGCTAGAAAAACAAGATTCCCCTTTCTATAAAAAACTACTAGTTCATCCACCAGAACATTTAATTTACTTCACTTGGATTTATGGGTACTATACCATGTGCAAACTCATGATAATTACAAGTATTTCTTGACCATTTATTGATGATTTCATTAGATCAACATTGACACAACTACTTGCTTGCAAGAGCAATACACTACAAACCTTGAAAGCCTTTATATCACTTATGGAAAATTAGTTTAAAACATCTATTAAATCCATCAGAACTGACAATGGGTCAGAATTCACAAACAATGAAACAATCACTTTTCTGCAAGCAAAAGAAATCACACACCGAAAGACATGTCCCTATACACCACAACAAAATGGTGTAGTGGAAAGAAAACACAAATACCTACTTGAAAATACCAGGGCACTCTTATACCAATCCAAACTTCCCAATAAATACTGGGAAGAGTGCATCAAAACTGCCACATACTTGATAAACAGACTTCCCACTACTACTCTCCAAAATAAAGCACCTTTTGAAATTTTGTACCTAAAATAATCTACATACTCTCACCTAAGGTCTTTTGGATGGATTTGCTTTCCCAGTACTCTCAAAACTCACAAGGAAAAACTTAAACCTAGATCTACACCTCACATTTTCATTGGATATTTCTTTAACACAAAAAGGTACAAAGTGCTAGGCTTGAGTACCAAGAGGATCCACATTTCAAGAGATGTGTCATTTTATGAGAATGTTTTCCCTTTTGTTGTCTGTTTTCCTGATAATAGTTTCAGTTCTACTTTGACTAAATTTACTACAAATTCTAATATGCTACACTTCACACTCGGTAATTTTGACAATGTTTATATGCTGAATAACGATAACATCACTAATAACAAGTCCCCTGCTCTTCCATCTGGTATTTTCCATGATGAAGCACCCAACATCTCAAACACTTTACTACCAGAACCTAGCAGAACCACACAGCCTATTAACACCTCACAACATTCTTCCCCTACATCCCTTAGCAGAACTACTTCAACGAAGTTCATCTCCATCTCCTAGTAGTAACACACAAACTACCAGTACTTCAAACTCTTTGCCCATTGAATCTCAACCACCATCACCTAGGAGATCCAACAGAACTAAACTCACTCCCACCGTCCTTAAGGAATACCATTATTCTAGTCCTGGTTCACAATTATCTCAGAACCAGTCACGTCAACCCTCACATGATCCCACTACCTCTCATCACATTTTCATTACTAATTTCAATCCTAATAGTCAGTAGTTGCTAAGACACATTGATCATGATAGTGCCATCTTCATATGGCAATGCAGTCATGGATCCTGCTTGGCAAGAGGTTATGACACTAGATTTAATGACCCATTTGGTCGCTATAGTGCTTTTGACCCATTTATCCCGTTGACCCTGCCCCGATCCCTATTAGTATGATTTTTACCCCGAGGATGGGTGGCATGGTTCCAGAGATAATCGGGCGAGTTTTATGGTGACTTATGAGAATTATAATTTTAAAGTGAAAAATGCTTGACCTATATTTGACTTTTGGAGAAACAGTTTTTTTTTTTGGGAATCCGTCAATTTTGAGGGGTCTGGATGGTCGATTATGACTTGTTGGGATGTTAAGTTTGGTTCTCGAGGCACTCGAGAGCATTTTGAGTTATTGGTTGGATAGTTGGTCTTTGGCCATTGGGTGTTGACCCGATCAAATAGGTCCCCGTTAGGAATTCCGAGACCACGAGTGAGTCTGTAGCATGTTTTTATGTTTGGTTGTATGTTTGGTTTGTATCTAGGAGGTCTCAGGTGATTGTTGGTTTCTAGGATTGAGATAGTGGAACCAGTATTTTCTGGTGTTCGTCGTAGCAGCACCCTTTGCGCTGTAACCGACCCGCCTCGGCGAGGCCTAGTCCGCTATGGCGAGGGTGTATGATTCGTAGTGAGGCGCCATAGCGGACAAGGATCCACTGTAGCAGACTCGCGGTACCGGGAGTAGAGCCACTGGCGCGGCTCCGCTGCAGCAAACGGCATGGACCAGATTCCTCTTCAATGCCTAGTTAAAACCCATCATTTCCTATTCCCACATTTATTGTTCCTAAGTGTCTTTGAGGCAAATTGAAGAGGTTCTAAGCTGTTTTCTCTTGAGGGAAAGTTCTCTAACCTAGATTTCATTCATTTACCTCCCTTAAGCATGAATCCATGATAGAAAATCTATAGAACTTAAGAAGAAAGATGGGTTTTGATGTTTAATTCATTATTTGAGTTTTAGTCATTCAAAATGAGATTTTTTATTGGATTTGACTAACCTAAGCATGGAATTTGATGAATTAGTGACTAAAAGGCTTGAATCTTCCATTTATGTTGATGAATTGAAAGATTAAAAGTTAGGGTTATACCCAATTGGGGGTTTTGACTTGAATGATAAAATTGATGTATTTTTGAGTCAGTTTAGAAATTGAATAATAGAATTTAACCTTTAGAACGTTGGGTTACTAATTTCACCTCTGAAATACCTGTTTTACCCTTGGGGGTCCGTTTTCCATTTTTTTCATAGTTGTTTTTTATTCGAATGATAGTATAGCAATATGGGTATCGTTTTAGAATTCAAAAATGGATAAACTTTGATTACTCGAAAGCTCTCCGGAAAGGCAAGGCTAAGGCTTGATTGTTCGTGGCTCTAGCTCGGCAGCCCGGTAGGTTACGGCTTACCTTTTAGTTAGACTCCAGTTAGCGAAGCATATGTAGGAGTTAGTTATTGACATAGAAAGCATGTAAAGCGTTCGGGTGTGAAGTTGGGATGGATATTCTTAGGATTGGTATTGTTGACTGATTTGTGGGCTTGTTGCCTCTTTGTGGTTTATTGGTTTACTGCCATGTGTGTGATATTAGACTTGCACTTAGTTGCCATATTGTGATTATGATATGATTGTCCCTCACTTATTTTGACAGTAACATGGATCGAGGAAGGACTTGACGTGATATTGATATTGTGATATGTGTCCATGTGTGGCACAGTTAAGATTTGATTATGATTTACACTTGAGATTGATACATGCATATCATTCATACACATTCTACATGATTCATTGACGCGAGCCGTGGTTTGATATTAATAATGATAAGAGGGAAAGTGAAACATCTGAGGCTTCTTATTATGGTGTTTGCTATGTGCATATTTCGTATGGCCTCTCTAGCATATATATTTGGTGTTACCTATGTGGTCATAAGGGAAATTGTTCTGAATGTGGCATTGTACAAATTAGGGTATAAGTTCGTATTGATATTTAATTTACAGATGTTATTATGGTTATTCGCCCTTATGATTATTGTTGAAATTAGCATTCATACATGCATTTCATCCTGCATTTCTCAAGACACTTTGGTATGAACTGTGATTTGGTACTGATGATGATAAGTGAGAGAATGTAGCCTCCGAGGTCTTTGCCGGAGAGCGTAAAAGAGAGATGAGAGTCCATGATCCCAGGTCATTTACCAAAACAAAATGAGTGTACGTTTCCTGAGGTCTCTTTTCGGGAAAGAATGAGTGTTCGATGCTTGCGGTCTCTTACCGGGATAGAGAGAGTGCTCATCACAGAAGGCGTTGCCGGGACGAGTGGTACATGGACTTCGGGGGTCCCCCATGGGACATGACTATCAAGATGTGGAGGTATTCCATCCGTAGCATGTGTGTACGATTTGAGACAGTTGACCAGTGCATTGCAATTGCATCGCACACGCATTCATATTACATCCATTCACATATTTGATTCTAGTTGTTGTATCTGTTGTACTGCATGGTGAGTTTTAGCCTTGATTCCATTATTGTGGATTATTTTAGATGTTGCATGCTTGTTAATCACTTACCTAGACACTTGATGGATTCGAGGGCTAGAGGTTCCGCCTAAGCTATGACTGTAGACTACTGAGATCTAGTGTGGTTCACATTATTGCAAGACTTGCATGGATGTTCTTAGTGACTTACGTGGATGTGCTTAGTGACTGCATTTGGATTGCTTATCTGCCTATTTTTCAGTTTTTTTCTTTTATATATATTAGCTAATTGTTGTCGGACTATGATGCCTACCAGTACGTGTTGTTTGTATTGATACTGCTCTTTCTACATCCCTTTGGAGGTGTAGAGTTGTTCCAAGTACTTGAGAGAGATTCATTTGGCCTTGAAGGTTCTCATAGAGTTCATCTTGACTTTTCTGTTAAATTCTCATTCTTAACAGAAGTTGTATTCAGGTTGTAGTTGTAACTCTTATTCAAGTTGTATACTTAAAAGCTCTTGTACTATTCAGACCAGATTTCTTGGGTAGTTTATGTATTTTCGTAATTATTACTTTTAAATGATGTTTGAGACTTATTAGCATTTATATTATTCTTCCGCATTGATAGATTGTATGTTGGGTAAGGGAAGGGTTCGCCCACTAGGTGGGAGTGTGTGGGTGCCCGCTCGACCCTCGTTTTGGGTCATGACTAGTTGGTATCGAAGTCCTTGGTTACCCGGTCTATAAGTACAAGAGCATTTCTAGTAGAGTCTTGCGGATTAGTACGATGAGCTCCATACTTATCTGCGAGAGGCTATAGGACATTTAGGAAACTTCCAATTCTTTCATTCCTTCGTACAACTTCATTCGAATTGGTATTTTAATATCTTTATCTTAATCCCCTACGGAAAGTGGGAACTCATCCTTAAATTCTTATGCAATCTGTTTATTTTTTAAGTGTTGTGGTATGGTACAGGATGTGTCATCCTGATTCGGACACGTGACCAATTTCAGTTTCTAGCTATGTCTTGAGTATTCAGTTGTGTGGGGTCGTGGTTAGACTCTTTTATTATTGCGTTTCTTGAGGATGGGAGAGATGGTCTAGAAAGTCACATGATCTCTAAGTTTTTAGTGTTGGGTTTCTCGAAAGTCGTGAAGTTGCATTTATGGCTTAACCAGAATGTTCCGTTTGAGGTATGATTGGTTGGGAAAACGTTTCAACATCTTCAAGGTTTTATGATGGTTTGCGTGGCACCGGTGCACCAATGGCACCAATGTGAGGATGAGTGAAAGTTTGGTAAGGACCATCGAATTTAGCAAAAGGATAGTGACTGGATGTAATAAGAAGGGAAGTTGAGAATAAGGACATGAAGGACGACTTTTGTGGAAAACATGTAGCGAAGTAAGATTTCTTAGGGTTTATTAGTAAGAGTATTTTTGTGTTATGGGACGGAGGCATAAGTAAGAGGATTTGGATAGATTAATCTCTGCTATTAGGAAGGGAAAAATTGGTATCTGACGTGCTTGTTAGGATAAGGTTGCAATTGGTACGAGAGTGGATTTCGTATTCGGTCGGGAGAAGTTAAGTTGGGCTTCGACGTGACTATATGCTAGTGGTTTGTGGGTTTTTTAGGACAGTGGTTATCGGTTCTAGGCGTGAAAGAAATGTTACTTGTGATAAGTGGATACTTAAGATATTGGCAGCTGTGGTCCTAGTCCTTCAGTAAGGGGTATGTTCGTCGGGTCTTCGTCTTTAGAGGAATGGTAAGGATATTGTAGAATCAAGAGCGAGTTGATTTGACAGTTATGCTGTGGTCATAGATGGTAGAATAGACATAAGGGTTCAGTGTTGAGTTGGTAAGTTTGGTTATGCCATGGGGCAATGGGAGCCGGTGGTTGACTAATAGCAATGACCCTAGTGTTGGACAAGTGCGAAGTTTTAGTACTCAAGGAGCTATCGAGTGTTGCACCTAATATTGGATTAGGGTAGAGGGCCTTGTTTCTGTTGTGTAAGTTTCAGCTAGTTTTAACTACTTCTGGTGTTGCTACTTAGTTGAGTTGATCGAATGAAGGGATAATCGCGCGAATGGTTACAAGTGTTCTGGTACGACAATCGGGACGTTCGAAGTGATAAATCAGATGAGGTTTGAATTAATTCGAGTTGTGGAGAACATTTCAGAATGTGAGTTAAGGGAATTTGAGCAAAGGCACCTTGGTGGAGGTGCGTGGGGACATTAGTAGGACTGTGTATGTGATACGCTGAATTTAGAGAGTAATCAGTTTTAGAGTCCAGTGAGCTAAGGGAACTCTAGTGTGTGGCTTGCTACTATCTCCAGGATTGACTAGGCTAGTTTGCAAGACTTACGATTATGCGGTATTCTATTGAGCGGGTTTGAGAAATGGTTAGACGGTGATGATGATTGTGATTTGATTGGGATTGGGGAATTAAAGAGTCAAGAAAAGTATATTTGATCAATAATCGGTAAAAATAAGGTACATCTTCGGGATTACTTAGGTCGGTATAGGTTATGCAGATGTTGTCTTACATAATTCAGACGAGGTGTGATAGTGAGTACGCTTAAAGAAGGGAGTCTATAGAAAAGGACTAAGTGATATAATGGGTTAAGTGATATGACAGAGTTCCGTGAGGTTTCGTGATAAGTGACTAGTGAGAAGCAAATTTCAGGTAACCAACATGTTAAGGCTTATGGAGGTGGCGTGTTTGGTACGTAGTTGGGTAATTTCGTAACACTCTTCAGTGGATGAGTTAGTGAGGTTTAAGAGAAAGGAATTATGGAAATCCCTATAATGTGAAGGCTAGAGTTATATATTTGCGAGATGAGACCGTATTCGTGGAAGTGTAGTGTGTTGTGGGTACTACTGATCGGATAGCTTGGGTGAGCACTTTTGGATATTAAGGACTTGGGAGTAGTTGCATGAGGTTTAGAGCGGTAGTTGTAAGATTTGATACTTTCGAAATTGTTATGGGCATATCGAGGTGTTACAATGGCAGATTCGATGGTTAAAAAGGGTATGATATCAGGCTACAGGATTTGCGTCAAAAAGTTCGAGGTTGTAGCGGATGCATATCGGGTGAAGGTGGAGAAGCATGAAGATTGCGATCATAAAGTATAGTTCTTCGGCAATAAGTTGACACCTTGGATAAGACTCAACGTTTGGAGTCGAGGGTGACAGACGTGATTCATTATGCGTGAGGAAAAGATTAAAATTGGCCGCCACATATGTGTAATAGGACTGTGATTGGTTTCGAATAGTTGGGAGTCAGTTCAGGTGACTGTTGGTGGAATTCAGGGGTTGTGCATTCTTTCCGAGTCAAAATTGTTTGATTAGAGCTTGATGGACTCTATATATGTTTCCAGAAGGACTTATAGGTTTCCTAGCAAATCACCGTCATGGATTCGATGAGTTTTAGTTCAGATTTGAGGTATGACAGGTTTATCGAGCTTTATCAGGGTTTACGAGTGGACTTGATGATGTTTTACCAAGAGTAGCTACTCGGACAGATGTGATGGTTTACGTCTGTATTTGGTAATGATTTGAGGAGGTACTATGGTTGCGAGAGGTCTTTAGAGTGATCAGGTGGTTTCCTACGGACTTGGCTCGGTGAGGTAATCAGTAGGTATGCTTCTAGTATTGTGATTTGAGGTTTTAAGAAGACTTGGAACTAGCGAAGTCCGCTGTGAGTAAGATCAGCTTGATGGAATTACTTAGAGTTGCTCCGATAAGGCAAGAATTCTTTCTGGCAAGAGTAAGTTTTGGTTTTGGGCTTGTGGTTATGTGTTTCTAGGAAATCGTGGTGCGAAGAACGGCTTTAGAAGGGTGAAAAAAAGGTTAGTGGAATCAGAATATCTTCTCGGTTCAAAGTGGGCTATGATTTTGTCTATTTCTAAAGGTTTGTGTTGTTTTGACAAATATTTTTGGGGCCTATCGATTGCGTTCAGAGGTAGGGTTTTTATCGAATAAGAGAATTCCAAAGAAAAGAAGTTCTTTATTACGGGGATCAGTTTTGAGAGAAACTCGATTATGAAAATATGGAAATTGTGTCTTTTAGCCAAGTTAGAAAAATTTTGACTAATAAGATTAACGGGCAGTGATTTTGGCGTACTTCATGCCGTGGAGGCTTCCGTGTTGTTATATTAAAGATTCCTTGGTTACCGTCAGCTTTCGTACTCTCTTTCTTCGTTCGAGGACGAACGATTGTTTAATTGGTATCTGATGTAACGACTGTTTTTGACCCATTTACCCTGTTGATCCTTCCCCGAGCCCTATTAGTAAGATTTTGACTCGCGGGGATGGGTGGCACGGTTCCCAAGGTAATAAAGCGAGTTTTATGGTGACTTATGAGAATTAGAACCTTAAAGTGAAAACGGTTGACTTATAGTTGACTTTTGGATAAGCAGACCTTTTTTGGGAATCTGTTGATTCCGAGGGGTCTGGATGGTTGATTATGACTTGTTGGGATGTTCAGTTCAGTTCTCGAGGCACTCGAGTGCGTTTAGGGTTAATGGTAGGATAGTTGGTCATTGGCCATTGGGTGTTGACCCAGTCAAATAGATCCTCGTTGGGAATTTCAATACCACGAGTGAGTCTGTAGCGCGTTTTTATGTATGGTTACATGTCTGGTTTGTATCTGGGAGGTCTCGGGTGATTGCAGGGTTTTGGGATTGAGATAGTGGAAACCAATATTTTCTGGTGTCTGCCGTAGCGGCACACTTTGCGCGGTAGCGGACCCTCCTAGGCAAGGCCTGGTCCGCTATGGCGAGTGTGTATGATTTGTAGCGAGGCACCATAGTGGATAGGGATCCGCTGTAGCAGACTCACGGTAGCGGGAGTAGAGCCGTTGGCGCGGCTCCGCTGTAGCAGACACTCGACCACTGTAGCGAATGACGTGGACCAGATTCCTATTTAATGCCTAGTTAAAACCCTTCATTTTCTATTCCCACATTTATTTTTCCTAAGTGTCTTTGAGGCGAATTGAAGAGGTTCTAAGCAGATTTCTCTTGAGTGTAAGTTTTCTAACTTAGATTTCAGTCATTTACCTTCCTTAAGCATGAATCCATGATAGAAAATCCATAGAACCTAAGAAGGAAGATGGGTTTTGGTCTTTACTTCATTATTTGAGTTTTAGTCTTTCAAAATGAGATTTATTGATGGATTTGACTAAGCTAAGCATGTAATTTGATGAATAGTGACTAATAGGCTTGAATCTTCCATTTATGTTGATGAATTGAAAGATTGAAAGTTAGGGTTTATACCCAAATTGAGGGTTTTGACTTCAATGATGAAATTGATCTATTTTTGAGTTAATTTAGCAATTGAAGAAGACTAGAATTGAACATCTAGATCGTTGGGTTACCAATTTCACCTTTGAAATACACGTTTTACCCTTGTGGGCTCGTTTTTCCCTTTTTTCATAGTTGTTTTTTATTCGAACGATAGTATAGTAATATGGGTATTGTTGTTCCTCATTTCTTCCTCATTTCTAACTTAGAATTAGATAATGGATAGACTTTGATTACTCGAAAGCTCTCCAGAAAGGCAAGGCTAAGGTTTGATTGTTCGTGGCTCTAGGTCGGCAGCCCGGTAGGTTACGGCTTATCTTTTAATTAGACTCCAGTTAGCGAAGCATATGTAGGAGTTAGTTATTGACATAGAAAGCATGTAAAGCGTTCGAGTGTGAAGTTGGGATGGATATTCTTAGGATTGGTATTGTTGACTGATTTGTGGGCTTGTTGCCTCTTTGTGGTTTATTGGCTTGTTGCCATGTGTGTGATATTGGACTTGCACTTAGTTGCCATATTGTGATTATGATACGATTGTCTCTCACTTATCTTGACATTAACATGGATAGAGGAAAGGACTTGGCGTGATATTGATATTGTGATATGTGTCCATGTGTGGCATAATTAAGATTTGATTATGATTTACACTTGAGATTGATACATGCATATCATTCATACACATTCTACATGATTCATTGACGCGAGCCGTGGTTTGATATTAATAATGATAAGAGGGAAAGTGAAACATCCGAGGCTTCTTATTTCGTATGGCCTCTATAGCATATATATTTGGTGTTACCTATATGGTCTGAAGGGAAATTGTTCCGGACGTGGCATTGTACAGATTAGGGTATAAGTTCATATTGATATTTAATTTACGGATGTTATTATGGTTATTCACCCTCATGATTATTGTTGAAATTAGCATTCATACATGCATTTCATCCTGAATTTCTCATGACACTTTGGTATGAACTGTGATTTGGTACTGATGATGATAAGTGAGAGAGTGTAGCCTCCGAGGTCTTTGCTGGAGAGCGTAAAAGAGAGATGAGAGTCCGGGATATGAGGTCATTAACCGGAGCAGAATGAGTGTACGTTTCCCGAGGTCTCTTTTCGGGAAAGTGTGAGTGCTCGATGCCCGAGGTCTTTTGTAGGGATCGAGAGAGTGTTTTTCACCGAGGTTGTTGCCGGGACGAGTGGTACATGGACTTCGCGGGTCCCCCATGGGTCATGACTATCGAGACGTGGAGGTATTCCGTTCATAGCATGTGTGTATGATATGAGACAGTTAGCATTGCATTGCATCGCACACGCATTTTGATTACATCCATTCACTTCTCTGATTCTGGTTGTTGTATCTGTTGTACTGCATGGTGCGTTTTAGCCTTGATTCCTTAGTGGTGGATTATTTGAGATGTTGTGTGCTTGTTAATCACTTACCTAAACACTTGATGGAAGGGCTAGAGGTTTCGCCTAGGCTATGACTGTAGACTACTGAGATCTAGTGTGGTTCACATTATTGCAAGACTTACGTGGATGTGCATAGTGTCTGCATTTGGACTGCTTATCTATATATTTTTCAGTTTCTTTCTTTTATATATGTTAGCTAATTGTTGTCGGCCTATGATGCCTACCAGTACGTGTTGTTTGTACTGATACTACTCTTGCTACATCTTTTTCGGAGTGTAGAGTTATTCCAGGTACTTGAACGAGATTCAGTTAGCCTTCAAGGATCTCACGTAGTTCATCTAGACTTTTCTGTTAAATTCTCATTTTAAATAGAAGTTGTATTCAGGTTGTGGTTGTAACTCTTATTCAAGTTGTATACTTAGAAGCTCTTGTACTATTCAGACCAGATTCCTTGGGTAGTTTATATATTTCCGCAATTATTACTTTTAAATGATGTTTGAGACTTGTTAGCATTTATATTATTCTTCCGCATTGATAGATTGTATGTTGGGTAAGGGAAGGGTTCGCCCACTAGGTGAGAGTGTGTGGGTGCCCGCTCGACCCTCATTTTGGGTCATGACACTAGGAATTTGAGGCCTTGTATGCTAAAAATACTTGGGATCTAGTGCATTTACCTACAAGAAAAAGGCTATAGGATGCAAATGGGTTTGTAAGATCAAACATAAAGTAGATGACACCATAGAAAGGTACAAGGCTAGACTTGTAATGAAAGGCTACACTTAACAAGTTGGTATTGACTACAATGATACTTTCTCAGCAGTAGTCAAGATGACTACTGTCAGAACATTGATCAGTATAGCAGTGAAGAGGTGATGGGATTTAATCAACTGGATGCATTCCTCCACGGTGATTTGAATGAGGAAATTTACATGGATATTCCTCAGGAACTCAAAGTGGACAACAAAGGATTGGTTTGCAAGCTGAAAAAATCCTTGTATGGGTTAAAATAGGCAAGCAAACAATGGTATGATAAATTGGCTCATGCATTATGTTCAAGAGTTTATTCACATTCAAACACTGACTACTCACTGCTTTATAAGAAAATGGTGTGTCTACAGTTTTTGTTGCAGTATATGTAGATGATGTGATCTTAAGTGGCACTAATCTCATTGAAATTCAGTCTTTGAAAGCATTCTTACATGACCAATTCAACATAAAGGATCTGGGCAAACTCCATTACTTCCTAGGCCTAGAAATACTTTACAAGACTGATGGAGTACTGATATCTCAAAGGAAGTTCACCACTGACCTACTCAAGGAGTTTGATTGCCATAATTGCAAGCCTACAACATCACCCATTGATTCTACAATCAAGTTGAGGTCAAATGATGGCAGGTTATTGATTGATCCAACCTTTTAAAGGAAACTTGTGGGAAAATTAATTTCTTCACCAACACAAGGATGGACATAGCTTATAGTGTGCAATATCTTAGTCAGTTCCTACAGACTCCAAGGGAACCCCATCTCAAAGAAGCTTACCATGTACTAAGGTATCTCAAGGTTGATCCCACTTTGGGCATTTTTCTATCCAAGGATCCAGATTGCACTATTACTGCTTTTTGTGACTCGATGGGCTGCTTGCCCTGATTCTGGAAAATCAGTTAGTGGTTACATTGTAATGATGCGTGATAGTCCAATTAGCTGGAAATCAAAGAAGCTAACAGCTATCTCAATTCCTCAGCAGAAGAAAAATACAGGGCAATCAGAAAAGCAGTAGGTGAATTGGTATGGTTGAAATGGTTGCTGAATGAATTAACCATCACTTGTGCCATGCCTATTTCAGTGTTTTGTGACAGTCAGGCAGCAGTCCATATTGACAAGAATCTTGTATTGCATGAACGTACAAAGCATATAGAAGTGAATTGTCATTTTGTTAGAGACAAGCTTCAAGAAGACCTGATTGTTCTCCATCACATATCAACTAATGAGCAGGATGCCGACATTTTAACTTAGGCTCTCTCACGAACTGTACATTCTTCTATCTTGTCCAAGTTGGCAGTGAGAATCTCCCTTCCAACTCTAAGGGGCTGTTAAGATTAATTATGTAGGAATAAATTAGCTGAAGATATTTAGTTCAGTTGGTTAGTTAGTTAGTAGGGGTAGTTTTGTAATTGTGCTATGATTGAACTTAGTCGGTTAGGAGGTTGGTTGGCAGCTGTATATTTTGTTCTCTCTTATACTTGTATATAAACACGTATCTCAGATGAAATGAAACAATTTTTCATTTCCCCAATTTCATTTTCTCACTTGCAGTTACAGATTTGCTCTTCTTCTTCTTCTTCTTCGATATAACTTGAAGCTCACTAGCAGTTCATCAATGGAGGCTTAATTCCATTTATCTCATATATGTTCCTCAATACCCTCATTCAAGCTTATTGCTAATATTTCATAACCAGACACACCAGCTGCAAATATTGGATTCAAAATTCACACCCTCAAATGAAGAATAGGGAAAAAAAAATAGAGAACCAGTAGCCACAACAATATCATCTATAAACTAAAATAAGAATCGTTTGTATACAATTTTGATCAATTTAATTAGAAGCAAGAAAAAAAAGACTTACCACAATTATCTCTCAATAAAATGCAGTAATTTTCTAGAGTTATTCTCTCGAACTAACTCTAGCTAGCAATTCAAATTACTCACAAGAGCGCGTCAAAACTTCATTTTCTAATCCCATTTTTAAATCTAAGCAGTTAATCTCTAAATTACTTAGAATTAACTTTGTTAAAAGACAACCTAATGTGTAATCTTTCTCAAGTAATATAAGATACAACGTTACCGCTAATCGAGGACCCTTCAATTAATAACAAGCAAAATGTAGTTGAACAAGTAAACAATGAAAAACAACTCAATTATATCTAAACACAATTAAGAATTCATCCAACAATTGGTTCCATCAATATCTTGGAAGAGAAATTTAGCTACTCATAATTTTACTTAAAAACACAATACTAAAATTCATAACTAACAAGAAACAATGGAAAAAACGGGAAACTCGTCGTAGGGTTCAGTTAGCCTTTCTTCCTCATGTGGTTCTTGTCTCCAAAGTAGTATGTATCCCTCCAAAAAAGGTTTCTTGGAGTTTATATACAACCTAGGGTGTGTAGAAGATCGCTCATAAACTCCAAATCGGATAGGAAAACTAGAACACTTGTCCATGGCGCTTGCGGCGCGAGGAGCCCAGAGGATCACCGCCCAGCTATATTTTTATGCTTGCTCATGGGGCTCGCAATGCCCCTAGCTGAATTGCTTTGCAGGATGCACTTCTCCTTACTTATCTGGCTGGGTCACAATGCGAGCCGGGAAGACAAGCTCTACCCTCAGTTCTTTGTTTCCTTGACTCGACTTGCACCAAATTATTCATTTTCCGCTTTTATCCAAAACACTTCCTATAAATGTAAAGTGTGTTATGAGCATAAAAATACCCCAGTAACAATGTAAACCACAATAAATATGCATAAGCTATGAGGCGATAATGTAAACATGAACTTTTAGCCGAATATCAATCATCTTTTATTAAAACCTTTGGTTTTGGCTACATTCTACTAATGAAAATAACAACAAATAATTACAATTAATTGGAAGAATGCTATACGTATTAGCCAACTTTTAGTAAGGCTTTTGGTTTTCTTTAAATTCAAATAAAGATAACAAAAAATATGTACAAATGCTAGGAATACTTCCTATTGAATATATATAGTGTATAATAAATTTTGTACTGTGATCTTATAATATCTAAATAATCTTACACGTTTATTTGATTTTTTAAGGCATCATTGAAATACATTAATGAAGAAATGACAATTCATATACACTTACATTACATGAATTTGGTCGATGTTGAATTATCTTTCGTGAAAAAGTGATAGTTCAGGTGCGTTTTTTATCATTATTTCTCTTATATACATGAAGGTAGTAGGTTAGCAATATACCCATTTTTTGATTCACTTAATACATTTTATAATTTCTGTCAGAGTATTAAAATTAGGCACTTCTTCGTCATTTCATCTAAAAACCCAATTCTCTCCATCGACAAATTCCCGATCTCAATTTCATTGTCCAGCGAATCTCTTCAATTTTTTTCTTTGGAGAATTCTTATCTCTATTTCTTTCTTCCTTATTTGTTTGCACTTAATGAAGGTCTGAACCATTTAAGTACATTTGTTTTACATTAAGATTTAAGCACCTATTTGGTCTGGATAGGTCTTAATCATTAAAATATTGAACAAAGTCTTAATGTCATTAAGAAGTACTTTTGTGTGGATAATTTTCACCAACACTCTATCCACAATAAAAACCCACCATTAACTACCTCTGTCATCACAACCACAAACAACATTGTCAACCACCATTACCGTCGCTAACCACCAACCATCATCGACAATCATCTCTGTCATCACACCCATCAGCACTGCCAGCCACTATTGTCAATCCCTTTCACACCTACCACCTCTATTATTATAATTATATCCACTGCCGCTGCCTCTACCTCCGCCACCACTATAAGCCACTACAATAACTGTGGCCAACCCCCTACTACCACCTTCACCATCACAACGCCGCCAACTACCACTAACACATTGTAAACTACCACAAATCCTTTAGCCACCACCACTAACACTGTAACCTACTAACATCACCCAACTCCACCATCACAAACACCACCACCATCGCGTCAGTCACTACAACACCAATCATCTCCACCATTACAGCTATCAGCACCACCGTTATAGCCACTAACACCAACCATCACCAATATCACCACTACTACAAATCGTCTCCACCATCACTAGCGAAATAAATGTTTCATTTATTTATCAAATAATAATTTATATTATTAAGTTTAGGGAAAATGGCTAAAGTGACTCCTAAACTATGAGCGAATTTAATGTAACGCACCTACCTTTGCTCCCCCCCCCCCCCTTACTATTTTGAACTGAAATATATACCTCCTTGGATGGTGAGGTGGCAGAGAGAGTATTGTTCACTCTATTTGAGAGAGTGAGAAGCAAATAAAAATATTTAAAAAATTATTTTTTCAACATTTCTTTCATTAAATATATCTTTTTTAAATTCTTTAATTCCTTTTCATTTCTTATTCTTTCCTTTTTTTTTCACGAAATATTTTTCCAGCCACTCAGGTTTTATTTGATTTTCAAACTTTTTTTCCGAGCCACTCATTTCTCGGGTTTGATTGTATATTTTTGAAATAGATCTGCTTGATTTTGTTGTTTGAGTCAAGAGTTGGATAATAAACTGTTACATCCCGTACTTTTGTATGTTGGATTTGTCATAAGTTAATCGACATAAGTTCAAGGACAAGATGATTTTTGAGGTTATAAGTAGTTATGCTCTGTTTAACAAGTGATAAGGAAGTGTCATAAGAACTAGAGGTTAAACAAATCGGAGAAAATAAATTTTGTCAAGGTTTGGGATGTTGAACAAGTTATACGGACCGTATGGAATGTTCGTCATACTCATGTATGCGGATCAAGAGCTCAGTTTATAAAAGGATGAAGTTCCGAAATAATTTAGGACTTAATAAGTGTGACGATGATGATTGAGAATAATATTTGGTGTATGTATAAAGAGGCTATGGACTTGAGTTCTACCACATGATTATAATAATGAGTATATGAAGTGTGTTAAAAGTGGTCCATGTTTAAGTGAATTGAGACCAAGAAATTAATTATGTGTATAATTGGTTAAATATAAGAATTTCATGGGATATAACGGAATTATTGGATAAGGCCTATTAAGATTAAGACCATGGTAGCATAATACCTGGTGACTAATCACTCTCATATGTATCTAATAGTGACATGTATGGGACAACAATTCATGATTTCAAAGTAATGGCAAAAGGGGAGTGGACCCCACGGCCAACAATGAAGAGTTGTACTTATAATCACTTTTATAATGAATTGTAATGCCACTGATATGGGAAGCAAAAGGGGTCTTACGGATCTATATCTCTTTTAAAGGAATCTTTGACAAAATTTAAAAGGAGCCCTTGGCTTAGGTACAACTTCATTCATGAGGTCTGATTCGGTTCTAGTTCTCAAGAACTAAGTGGGCAGCCTATATTATTGGTAGCATAACATGTTGTTGTGTTTTCTTGGCAGCAATTAATGTGCAATTGTATCTCCTGGACAACAACGTTTTAATTCCAAGTATAATTCTTCTAACATATGGGTGTTGCTCACCGCTTCGATCTCGATGTTCCGTTTTATCGTGTAATTGAATCCGGGATTTCGTCAAAGTGAAATAAGGTGGAAGAAGAGTATTTCTTGGCATATAAGGTAAGAATTCCCCTCTCCTAGATATATTTAAATTCATCCAGGTCATGGCTAAATTGTGAGATGAGGACTACGTAATTAGTGGTGGGAAATCATATAAGTTGTTGTTGCTGTGTGTACTGATTTGGAATATCTTGAGTGGTTGTGGATGGAATTCTTGGAATATAGCATGTGTATGTTGTTATTGATGTTGTGGTTCTTGATGTTATGTTATTGTATTCTTGCTTATGCTTAAGGTTATGTTGGTTAAGTTGTTTGGATGGAGAAGTTACAAGATAACATGTAAAGATTGTATATCATATTATTGAAGGTGTGGACTGTTTGTTTTATTCTTGGGCTTGAAATTATGAAAGATAAATTTGGATATATTGTGGCTTTTGTTATTGTTCTTGTTGTTGAGCTTTGGGTTGAAAGGAAAATAGAGGTGATGCTGCCCGAATCATTATAAAAATGAGTTAGTTGCTCGATATACGTTGTCTATAAGTATCCTCTGATCATAATGCACATGATTTTCATTCTTTAAGGTGGGAGTGCTATGAGTTGAGTATGATGTGGTTAGCGAGCGCTTAACAAAAGGTATGTTAAGACTGTTCCTTCTTTTCTTGGCATGATTCCATATATAGTAAGAGCATAATGGACCTTGTGACTAGAGATTTGTCAAAGAGCTTGTCATATATTTGCATAGCTTTCGAGTGTTATGTTATTATTCCTGAGAGGCCATACCCCCTCCCTATGTCCTTGCGTTTATAGAGAGATAGAAAAGACATGTTACAGTATCAGTATTTTTCAGCATATGCATGATATGTTGCATGATATACACATATTTCCTTTAGCCTGGCCACTTGGGCAAAGGAGACAGATATGCCTAGCCAACGGGTCAGTGAGACAGATTTGTCTGGCCTTATGATCAGTGAGATTTTATAAAGTAAGAGCTTAACGAACTTCTTAAAACGAGATTATAGACTAGAGCTTGTCTTAGAGGCATATTGTTACACCTCGAAAAAATTTCGTGTCATCATATGATAGATAGGCTAATGCGGGGTGAGACGAATATGATGTTTCTACAAGTAAGAGAGTTTATTTAACGATTCTAGTTAGGATTTGAAAGATGTTGGAAGTAAGAGGAGAAAGTTCCTTAAGAAGGGCAAAGTATACGTGATGTTTTGGATAAGTTCCGTAAGGTACCGAGCAAATGTTGACTTAATGATGCCTTAAAGAAGAGTTTTAACTCTCCTTAGATTGGTAATGAAGTGTTAAACAAGTATCAAGAAGGTTCCATAAGGATTGGAGATCGAACGAAACGACGGAAACCATTTCAGGGAAGTAGAGTTATACGACCACTTATACGGGCCGTATAACTTTATAGGGTCCGTATAAGGGGTCCGTATAACCCCCAGGAGGAAGATGATTTCCTGATGGTGAACCACGGCCACTTATACGGACCGTACAATGTTATACGGACCGTATAAGTGTCCGTATAACACCCGACGGGCTGAGTTATTCTCAAGTCTATAAATGTGATCCCACTTCATTAATTTCATTTTTCACACTTATCCACTTCTCTCCAAGTCTCTAGAACATTCCATACATTTCATATACAAGAATCCAAAGGAGATCCAAGGCTCATATCATTAATCTAAGGGAATCAAGTATAAGGAAGCTCTTAGGGGTTGCTAGAGTCAAGAAAACTTTATGGATTGAAGCTAGGGTTTTTATTCAAGTGAAGCATTTCCATCCAAAGGTTATTTCTACTCAATCAAAGGTAAGTTTTATGATCTTTTCATGTTGTTTGGACTATGGAGAGGTTGAAAGACTTGGGTAAAAGAAGAAAGTAGAAAATGATGTCTAAATGTAGCTTTTATGATGTTTATGAGTAGTAATCTATATGTAGTCATGATTCTTAGTATGATATGAATATAACCATGTTATGGAAGGTAATAATGGTGATGAAG
>NC_081346.1:38793770-38806384 GCF_029784015.1 Lycium ferocissimum
GGGAACTCCGTTCCACTCCCATGCTTTGTACCGATCCTGTTTTTACGTTTTTGTCCGGGGTTTGCCCGCCCTCAGGCCCCGGGTTTCCGCCCCGGGGTCCGGCGTCCGGGTCCGATTACGTGGCTCCGTCCGATATATTTCAGTACCCCCTCCGGGTCTTGACCCATTTTGCTGGCGCTTTTCTTCCGGGTTTTTACATACCCGGTGATATTTTCCGTACCGACCCTCGTTCTTCTGGGTCGTTTTCATGCCGCGCAGTACCCACAGACGAGTCAAGATATTCCACATGACTGCGAGCTCCACCTTCGGAGCACTCACTAGTCCGAGTATGTACGTTGTGCTTTCCGTGCACAGAGACTTTGGTGACAAGAACAGGTATGATGTGTCGATCACGGTCACTCCACCGACGACATGTCATCATGTTAGGTCATGAATTTTTGTGTACTGGCGTACCTGCCTGCCTGTAAGCCTCATTATGTATTTTTATAATTTTTCGTACGTAGTTTTTGGAAAAAAAAATTATGTGTGCGATAGGGTACGTAGGTTCGCTCGGCTCCGGATATGGGGTCGGGTGCCCATCACGTCCCTCGGAAATTGGGGCGTGACAACCTAAATGTAGACTGCTTATCAGAGTGCGGGATCATATTCCTCTCATGATGACCGCTAACCCTTGTGTCCAGAATTACAACATTTAGTCAAAATTTTTCGTTAACTACGGCACATTCAGAGGCAGAGCCTTTTCTCATGACTACCACTATCCCTGAACCATGATTACGTTAACTCAAAATTACGCTACCTACTTTTGGCTATATAAATGGACGGCGACTCAGCCCACCGGTACGTAATCTCTTAATCCATATCGTCATTTTAAGGAATAAAGCTTACCTCGATGGCAAGACTTACACCTTCCTTTTTTGACTCAGAGGAAGAATACCCGCCCGTCGACAAGATATACATCTTCCAAAAAGGACTGGACTCGATTGTGAGTAATGGCATTCAATCCCGCTATCAACGCGGCATTTAAAATTTTTGAATTTTTGGACGTCCACGCAACGAATGTATCAAGGCAAGCCATATGATATCTAGGTCGGTCTCAATACCTTGACACAAAAGCTGTTCTTTAGTGGAAACCCGGCTTCCGATACCGTGATTACATCTTCCAGTAGTCTTTAAAATTTTCTTTTTGTAAAGATCATTGTGCTCTGGAAAATGAACAAACCTGTCAGCGTAAAAGGAAACTTTACCTGGGAAGGACTTCGTTACCCTTTTTGTGCTGCCGTCCTTGGAACTTTTTTCTTCGCTTTGTTTGTTATTGCTACCCTGTTTAAAAACATTCTAGCAAATGAGTTAATGTAAAATATCCATGCTTGCTTGTTCCTGCATCCACAGAAAAGTTTATCAGTTTCCTATATGGTCGACCACTTTTCCTGCATATAGACTTCTTCCGTTCATATCTCGGCAAGAAAGGATGCTCATTTTCCTTAAAATCTTTTATTCTTCTAGCAGAACTTTAGGAAAAGTTTTTGTGTGATGACTTTCTTACGAAAATATATGCATATGTATTTTTGAAAAATAATATTTTATATACGCCTTTTTAATGTCATGACATTGGTTACTCAACAAAGTCTTCCACCTCTTTCCTCCTTGATCTCGACTTGTGAAATTTTTGAATCCCTTTCAAAAATTTTACCCCAGTCTGTGCTCGTTTTGTACCAACTTGAGTCTCGCTATGTCGAAGGAATTTTTGAGACCCTCTCAAAATTTTTGCCCCAGTGTGAGTGTGCACTTTGTCATTTCTTGATTTCCCCGCGCTTAAGGAATTTTTATGATCTTTCTCAAAAATTCTGCCCTAGTTTCCTTGCGGGGTTACCTTTATCGTTCTCTTGCTGTTCATTTCTGAAGTTTTCTAAGGTTTATTGGAAATTTTGTTTGGAATGACGAGCTTGGGAGAGCGCCTACGTATCCCGTTTCGGAAATCAGGTCGAAACGTAGTTCGGGGTAAGCATACTGGAATTTTTTTTGTGAGACCGAACTGAAAAGAGCGCCTACGTATCCCAAATGGGAATCAGGTCATAACATAGTTCAAAATACATAATTTAGATTTTTAGTTTAAAGCGACCGAGCTTGAAAAAGAGCCTACGTATCCCTTTATAAGTACAGGGAATCAGGTCCTCGTGTAGTTCGTGCATAATTTTGGATTTGAGTTTTTCTAAAAGAAATGCAAAATTACATGTAAAGGGGTTGCAACTAAAGAATACCTAAACTATGGAAACTCGAAATCCTCACAGTCATCTTCTTCTTCACATGTAGTATCTTTTGATGGCATCTGAATCGCTTTTGGCCACTCTTGGCCATCCATTTTAGCAAGCATTATGGCCCCTCCTGATAGCACCTTTCATATCATATAGGGTCCTTGCCAATTTGGTGCGAACTTCCCTTTGTATTCTTCTTGATTAGGGAATATTCGTTTGAGTATCAATTGCCCAATTTGAAACACCCTAGTTCTCACACGCTTGTTGAAAGCACGCGTCATTCTTTGCTGGTACAGTTGACCATCCTCTTTTCATCTATCAGAGCCAGCTGCTCATACCTTTTGCGGATCCACTTCGCATCGCTCAACTCAGCTTCTTGTATCATCTGAAGTGAAGGGATTTCTACTTCAGCTGGTATCACTGCTTTGGTGCCATACACCAACAGGTATGGAGTGGCTCCTGTCGAAGTTCTGGCCGTAGTGCGGTATCCCAGCAGTTCATAAGGAAATTGGTCATGCCAATCTTTGTAGTTATCAATCATCTTTCGGAGGATTTTCTTGATGTTTTTGTTGGCGGCTTTTACGATACCCCATTCATTTGCGAGACGATATGTGGTTGAAGTCGGTGGGTAATCCGAAACTGTGCACACATGTCTCTCATCAAATGGCTATTCAGGTTAGCCCCATTGTCTGTTATGATTGATTCTGGGATGCTAAATCAAAGATATGATGTTGTTGCGCACAAAGTCCGCGATCACTTTCTTTGTCACTGATGAATAAGGTGTTGCTTCCACCCACTTGATGAAGTAGTCTATGGCAACTAATATGAAATGATGTTTGTTTGATGCGGCTGGCTCAATTGGTCCTATGACGTCCATACCCCAAGCGGCGAATGGCCAAGGTGATGTCATGGCATTTAGTTCTGTTAGGGGGACTTTTACCAAGTCCTCGTGAATCTGACACTTGTGGCACTTCTGGATAAATTTACTGCAGTCATTTTTCATGGTCATCCAGTAATAACTTGTTCTCAAAATTTTCTTCGCTAGCACGAACCCATTCATGTGAGGCCCGTAGGTTCCAGCATGCACTTCTTCAATCAATTTTGTGGCTTCAGAAGAATCAACACACCTAAGCAATCCCAAATCTGAAATTCTTTTGTGAAGGACATTCTTGTTAAGGAAAAAGCCATTTGCCAATTTCCTGATAGCCCTCTTTTGATTCAAGGTGATTCCTTCGAGATATTCTCCTTTCTCTAAGAACATTTTAATGTCAAAATACCAAGGCTTTCCATCAATCTCATCTTCTACAAAAGCGCAGTGGGCTGGTTGATCTTTAATTTTGATTTTGACAGTATCAATGTATCTACTGTCGGGATGCTGGATCATGGATGCTATTGTTGCCAATGCGTCAGAGAATTCACTTTGAGTTCTTGGTATATGTTTGAACTTGACTTCTTGGAAGCGATATGCCAATCTTTGCAAAAGTCCGACGTATGGTATTATCGTTTCATTTTTGGTGCCCCACTCTCCTCGAACTTGGTGGATTAGCTAATCCGAGTCACCAATTACCTGAAAATCTTTCACATTCATGTCGAGAGCTAAACGTAGACCCAAGACACAGGATTCATATTCAGCCATGTTGTTAGTGCAATTGAAACTTAATTTGGCCGCCACTGGATAATATTGGACTGAGTCTGAAACCAAAGCGGCTCCGATTCCTGATCCCTTAAAATTGACTGCTCCATCAAAGTATACTTTCCATCCTGATTCGTCTTCACCTTCAATTGTCATTATTTCTTCATCTGGGAAGTAAGTCCATAGGGCTACTGGATTGTCATCTACCGAGCTTCGCCGCAAGTGTGCTATCTTGCTCGCTCTTTATCGCCTTCTGCGTATGTACGTCTCGGATGTCAGACTCACTTAAAAGCATTTGCCATTTGGCCAGCTTCCCTATAGGCATAGGTTGGCAGAAGATGTACCTCAGTGGATGCAGCTATATAATGTCTCAGCTTCTGAGATACCCAGGTTAGAGCACAACATGTCTTTTCCACCAGGGAGTATCTGGATTCGCAAGGTGTGAACTTCTTACTGATGTAATAGATGGCTCTTTCTTTCTTTCCTGTTTCGTCATTTTATGCTAACATGCATTCAAAAGCATTTTCTGACACCGATATGTATAGTAGCAAAGGACTTCCCGGCCTTAGCGGGACCAAAACAGGTGGATTTGACAGGTATCTTTTGATCGTGTCAAAGGCTTTTACGACAGTCATCCGTCCATTTGGTTGGAGCATCTTTCTTGAGAAGCTTGAGGATTGGTTCTATGATCACTGTGGACTGGGCAATGAAGCGTCCGATGTAATTCAATCTTCTTAAGAAGCTCATTATCTCTTTCTTTATTCTAAGCAGTGGTAGTTCTTGGATTGCTTTGATCTTGGTGGGATCCAACTCGATACCCCGACGACTGACTATGAACCCTAGTAATTTTCCAACGGGCACTCCAAATGCACATTTTGTAGGATTCAACTTCAAGTCGTACTTGCAGAGTCTGTCAAAGAATCTTCGTAGGTGTTCGAGGTGGTCCTCACCAATTCAGGATTTGATGATGACATCATCCACATACACCTCAATTTCTTTGTGTATCATATCATGAAAGACGGCGGTCATTGCCCTCATGTAAGTAGCGCCGACATTCTTGAGCCCGAAAGGCATCACCCGGTAATGATATACTCCGCACGGTGTGATAAATGTTATCTTTTGAGCATCTTCTTCATCCATCAATATCTGATGATTGCACCTCATGCTTGGTGCAGTTATCAATGAGTATATGAATATTTGGGAGCAAGAAATTATCCTTTGGGCTAGCGCGGATGAGATCGCGGTAGTCCACACAAATCCTTATTTTCCCATCTTTCTTTGGTACCGGAACTATGTTTGCTAAACATGTCGTGTATGGAGTCACCTCAACGTCCCCTGACGGAATCTATTTTTCTACTTCTTCTTTAATTCGAATGCTGACATCGGGCTTAGGCTGCCTGATTTTCTATTTTACCGGGGTGAACCCTTCGAGGATTGGCAACCTATGGGCAATAATATTCGTACTCAGACCTGGCATATCGGCATATGACCAAGCGAAAACATCTTCATACTCTTCGCAGGCTCGGTACCTTCTTTCTCCCTTCCGTCAAGTGCACACTTATTCTAGTTTCCCGCACCAACTCCTCACTTCCTAGATTAACTGCTTCTGTTTCCTCTAGTTTTCACATGGGTCTATTCTCATATTCTTCTTCGACATCTATCAACCCCTCCGGTTCAGTTGCCTCTTCTCCTTGATCGTCATTTTGTTCATCGTCATTGTTATATCCTGTATTTCGTACGTCGGAATATTTTAGGTTAGTTGCGACAAATTATGGGCGAGACTATTTTCCGACTTTGTTTTACGACAAGTGGCTTATGATTTTGTTGGAAGGAAGCATTGAGGAAAAATTTAAGGGCTAAAAATGCATTAGGGAAAAAATTTAAAAGTTCATGAAATTAGAGGGATGTGGGCCATGGCCACATGGAAGTTAAATATATGAGAATTGGATGACTAAGATAATCCTTTTCATTATTTTTCATCCTTAAGAAAATTCTAGAGAATTGGAGGAAAAAGGAAAAGAAAAAGAAGAAAAAGACATGGAGCATGTGCATGGCATGTGCACCCAATTTATATATATATGATAAGTCATGAAGGGAAGACCAACTCATTATTTATTATCTAGAGGTTTCAAGAAATATGAAGAAAGAAAAAAAAAAAAAAAAAAGAGAACGGCTTAGAGGGCAAGGGTTCGGAGTTTGATCATGGAAAATTTCTTGCTTCAAGCTTTCCTACTAATTAAAAGGCCCTCGTTAACGTGGAGTAGTTGGTAGAGCAAGCAAAGCGCTCGTTTTTGCGGGAAAGAGTTCTAGCCGAGAGAGCACTAGGTGGAAAAAGGTATGGTTCAATCTTATTTTTCATGTTTTATGGATGATTTGTGCATGTTGTAGTATGTAGAATTGAATGGAAGTCATGAAAAATATGTGTGTTGAGGATGAGTCGTGCATGAGTTGAACTTGGCCGTGTGTGTGTGTTGTTGTGTAGTGGAGATGAATTCATTTTATTTAGCATGTTTGAGTGTGGTTGTAGTGTATGGAAATGGATGAAAATCATGGAATGTGTGTGTTGTGGTGTTAGCCGAGAATGGGCTGATTTGGTGTAGATATGTGGGACTAATGTAATGTAGCATTTTGGTTGTCGTCGATGTGAATTCTATGATGTAAAATGAAGTTTTAATGATTCAAGTTAAGATTTTAATTGTGTCGGCTGAATTAGAAGGTAATGTGGTTCTAGTATGCTTCCTCGAATTTATGAAAATAATGTTGTGAATGTATGGATTATTGGGGTCATTGATGAATTTGGAAGAAAAGAATGCATTGTGTTGCTCTTGCCAAGTTTAGAGAGTTTCGGGTGGCATAGCATGTTGGCCGGGCTGTTTGCATATTGTATGGGTTGCTTGAAATGTACTTAAATCATGTTTGAATGGTTTCGGATTAATACTTGAACGTATGATCAATGAAGTTGAATCGATTGTATGTAGATTATTTGAATATAAATGAAATGTTGTCGAATTGTGTATAAAGGAATTATTGATGTTAGAATGAGTTCCGAATCACTTATGGATATTGTTATCATGCTTGTTGGTTTGGTTGTTGTTGATTTAGCCGAGTTGAATTCTCGGGGATGTCCGATTTATAGGGAAATGTTTGAAATTTCAAAGTAGAAAAAGTAATGGCGTGGAATTGGATTCTTTGATGTTTATGACTAATACTCGATATTTATTGACGTTGTGTAGACCTTGGAGAGTCGAGACTTGAATTCGGATTAGCTTAGGAAGTGGCTAAGGTATGTAAAGCTCGCCCCTTCTTTCTTTGGCATGTCTTAGTTAAAAATAAGCTATGACACGATTTCCGAGGTAATTCTACTCCGGTGGTCCGAGCATATTTATGATCCATATTTGTTTCTTGATATTCATATTCGTAATATATCCAAATTATGGTCTTTATGTTTTTCACATGAATGGATTTCAAAGATTGCATAAAAGTTGGTTTTCAAAGAGAGTTTGTTTCCTAAACGATCCCGAAACTACGAACTTCCGTAACTTTCGCATAAAGGCTCGGAGCGCTTCGATCTGTTCGTAGAAAGATCTAAGGTGAATGGTGTTTGTCACTTCCGAGGCGGACTCGGGTTGGTTTGGCCTAATACTATGATCCCTATGGTTTAAATATGAGTATGATTCCGATGGTTTTGTCAATACGTTTTTGATGTATGTTATGTTTCCGGAAGATATTTGGTATGACTATTGTCCGACTTTTAAATGACACTCCGTTTGGATTACTTCATTGAGTCTTGGAAATGTTTTATTTGCACTTGGTTTCTCACTACTCCGTTCGTGCGAGCTGTAGCCACTCTTTCACTGCGTCCCGGGCAGTGGCATGTATTCGTGCACATTTCTCTGCATTATTCACCGCGTCCCTCCATGGAGGGCCGGGGCACGTATATTTATCGCGTCCCTTGCTAGCGGGGCCGGGGTACGTTATATGATATGATGATATGGGGAGGTGGCCAGGATGGCATATGATGATTCCCTTTTACCGCGTCCCTCCAGGGGGGGCCGGGGCACGTTACATGTACATGCATATGATATGATTTTGCTACCGCGTCCCTCACTAGAGGGCCGGGGCACGTTATGTGTATATGTTTATGTATACGATGATTTCATTTACCGCGTCCCTCACGAGAGGGCCGGGGCACGTTATATGCATACATGATGATTTTATGGAAATGACACGCATGATATATTTTTTTTTAAAGGCAAGTTTTTATGGTTTTTCTGTACTCTTTATCTCGGTATAATCCCGCTTATTATATTTCATGCTTTACATACTCAGTACCTATTCCGTACTGACCCCCTTTCTTCGGGGGCTGCGTCTCATGCCGTGCAGGTACACCCAGGTGAGCTGAAGATATTAGTAGGAGATGTTCCAGCGGGATTGGCGAGCTCCAGTTGCTCCGGAGTGCTGCCGAGTCAAAGTATTATGATATGGATTCATGTTCTGTGTTAGAGACTTTGCAGACAGTGTTGTGGGTATTAGATGTCGGTTATGTAAATGGCTATGTAAGCCGGTATATTATTATGCGTTGTGTTATAAGTTTCATATGTTGCAAGATTTTATTTGACTTGAGAAAAAAAAAATACTATTCTTCGATAAATTTTTGTTGTATATATTTGTGTCATGATTTGAAAGCCAGCGAGGTTATGAGTATTAGGTTAGTCAGCGGGTTCGCTCGGCCCTAAATAAGGGTCGGGTGCCCATCACACCCTAACATAAATTAGGGTGTGACAGCCATTTTCACTTGCTTTGTAACTTGTCATGACATTATTTGTGGCCTCTTTATTATTACTGTAAAACAAAATAACATGGTTATTAATCATGTAAAAGAAATCTTAATTATGTATTGATATAAAGTTATATTATATATATACTTATATAGGTGAAGTAAAAACGATTCGTTTTTTATCACAAACTTTGAGGCGTTTCATTGAAATTTTAAAAGGCAAGACAACAAAGGGTCCCGACTCGGAATGGAACATCGAGCCATTTCCGTTATTTAAACAATGTAAAAATAAGAAAACATGAAAAGGCGATAAGCCGGGCCTCAAAGCCGACTTTCGCCGTTTTTTCCTGAAAATGAGTGTTCTTTCTACCGCAGAGTGAACAACGGGGTAGAAGTCCATCCACATGTTGTCTCTCCTAGTTCAGCAGGGCGAATCTCTAATGCTTCACAGCATTCTTCAATGATGGCTGCACATTCTCCTTCCCAAAACAGCGTCCTCAAACCCTCTTCTAGATCTTCACCGTTGTGGCTCAATGGGCATGTAGTGAAGGATTAGTAGAGATGAGGGAATGGTTTTCTCATTTCAACGGGACCTCTCGGCCTATACTCTGCTTCCTCTTCTTCTGCCTGACATGGCTCGTATCCGACCCCAAACCGGTACTATTACACCTTAAAAAAAATTTCGTTCATGCACAGTGAATAGACTAACGAAGGGCACGAAGTATAAGATGTTTCGATAAGTAAGAAATGGCATTTGATGATCCTAATTGAGATTTCAAAGACATTCGAGGCAAGAGAAGAAAGTTTGCCAAGAAAGGCAAGGTATACGTTATGTATCGGAGAGGATTTACGAGTGACAAGTTAATGGTGACTTAATGATATCTTGAAGAAGAGTTATAACGTCCCTTAGATCGTTAATGAGGTGTTAAACAAGTGTTAAGAAGGTTCCTTAAGGATTGGAGATCAAACGAGTCGACGAGAACGAACTTCGGAAAGCTGGGCAACATACGGTCCAACATACGGACCGTATAAAACATACTGGCCGTATGTTCTGCCTAGAATGGGGACCTTCACTGGACCAAACATACGACCAGACATACTGTCCATATAAAAGATACGGACCGTATGTTGGTCCGTATGTTCGTGTCAGGATAGATTTTAAGTTGATATAAGGAGGACCCAAGTTCATTATTTCATTTCATTTTCTCACTCCACACCTCAAGGACCCTCTAGAAAGCTCTCCACACTTCTTCCACAAGAACTCAAGAGAAATTTATTCTCAACTTCATCAAACCAAGAAAACCAAGTGTAAGAAACTCATTAGAGTTCATCCAAGTCAAGAAATTCCATTGGAAGTGAACTAGGGTTTTGGCTCAAGTGAAGTATTTCCACTCAAGGCTCATTCCCACACTATCTAAGGTAAGTTTTATGATCATTCCATGTTGTTTAAGGTATTGTGAGGTTGAAAGACTTAGATTATGAAAGGAGATAGAAAATGGGTCACAAAGATGAGAATAATGAGATTTTGAGTACTAGCTTGGGATGAGTCATGATTCTTGATATTTTGTGATTGTAAATATGTTATAAATGACATTAAGAACATGGTATAAGCATTATATGTGAGAAAACGTACTAGTGTACTACAACCATGATTATGGATGAATTGAAGTGAAATTGTGAAATGTGGATAATGTAGATGAATAAAGATTGTTGGTTATAATGTTGTGAATGCTATTATAGACGTTTGGGAGTTGATATATGATATGAGTAAAGTTGTATAAACAAAGAAAATGCTACCCAATTTTTTCTAGCTTTAGTAAGCACGTTCATATAATCGATTAGTTAATGTTAATACGAACTCTCAAGGTAGAAAGCGAGCATCAAGGAGAACGATCAAGCGATAGAATAGCTAAATGAAAAGGTATGTAAGGCTAGTCCTTTCCTTCTAAGTCATGACTCCTATGGCATGAATCCTCCTATTTTTCCATGATTTTCCTATATAACGAAAATTATGAGTCTATGACTACAAAGAGCTATATATGTATAAGATAAAGAAAAGAGATAGGACACGAGCATGATAATGATGATGATGAGTTTACGTCTAAAGAATCCTAAAGTAAGGTACGATGTCCATGAGGTTAATGATCCTAAGTATGGTTCCATTGATGTTGTTCCTTGTGTACGCTCACCTTAAATATTAGTCCCTTCAAGGTGAGATATGATGAATATGATCACTCCATAATGCAATCGGGGGTTCACGACCTCATGTCACCCTGACATAGCTATAGTTGCCTTTAAGTTCTAATGCATGTTTTATGATAAATGTATGATGATGATAAGTTTATGATGAGTATATGATGATATGATTCCATCGTGCCTAATTGGCCGGGCATGTCACCGCGAAGGCGGGCTGCATATGATTCCACCGTGCCTAATTGGTCGGGTATGTCACCTCGAAGGCGGGCTGCATATGATTCCACCGTGCCTAATTGGCCGGGCATGTCACCGCTAAGGCGGGCTGCTTATGATTACACCAAGCCTAGAGGGCTAGGCATGACACCACTAGTGGGCGGTGTATAATGATTACCCGGACGCCGGTTAACGACGAGGGTGTATGTGATATGATAAACGTGACATGATGATATGTGTGATTTCATGATATATGTGATATGATTAAAATGCTCACACTCTTAAAAGTCAAGCAGGTTATATCTATTCTTCACCTTATGTCTTATGATTTCTTTATTATGTTCATTTCATTCATGCCTTACATACTCAGTACAATATTCGTACTGACATCCTTCTTCTTTGGACGCTGTGTTCATGCCCACAGGTAGGCAGGGAGGTGATCCAGACTCGTAGGAGCTATTAGCAGGCCTTGAGAGCACTCCATTGTTCCGGAGGTGCCATTGATTTATTCTTTTGTGTATATATGTTTTAGGCACGACGGGGTCCTGTCCCGTCCATATGTCTAGCACTCTAGTAGAGGCTCGTAGATACGCATGTGTAGGTAGTATGGTCTCATGGTTTCCCATTGTATATATGTATTATTTTGATAGCCAAAGGGCTTATGTATATAAAGGTAATTATATTTCCAATGAAAATGGTTTTCCTATGATTATAAACATGAGAATAATGAATGAACGTGGGATGAGTAATAGAATGAGTGGTGCTCGGTGGTTAGCTCCGGGTACCCGTCATGGCCCCTAGTCATCATGAAAAAAAGTGGTATCGTAGCGTCAGTCTTAGGAAGTGTCTACGAGCCGTATCTAGTAGAGTCTTGTTTATGGTGTGTTGCACGCCACACTAATAAACAGGAGGCTACAGGACATTTAGGAAAAATGTCCATTCTTCTTCATATGAGATCGTGCGATAGAGCCGTGTTATAAGATTTTTCCTCCCTAATAGTGTGTTATGATTTCAGAGATGCCGCCAAAGAGAAAAGCTACAGCCGCCCAGAAGGGCAAGACTACGATAGAAAGGTAGGTAGAAAGGGAGCCACCAATGAATATAGAAGAGGGTGAATCACATAATGAGGCTCCATCTAATACTTCTCCCACTCTGCCTAATCTAGAAGAATAAGAAGGGGCTTCAGCTCCAGCTCCATGCCTCCAGTTCCTCCACCGGCTGCTTCGGGTCAACATAGCTATCATGTGAATTTGGCTACCTCCATGATTTGGGAGCGGATTTGTGTCCACATTTAGAGGTGTTGGCTCTAAGATGAGCTCACGATTGTCAATCATGTCCTGCAATTTGTGTCTCAGGTTTATTGAATATTCAGTGGCATGGCCAGCTTGGTTAGAATGATATGCGCAAGTGAGATCAGGCCTATACCATCGATCAGTGGGGTTAGCAGGTTTAGGTGGGACGGCACTTACTAGCCTAACATCCCTTAGCTTGGAAAATAGACTTGTCCTCGACTCCGACAGAGGGGTGAATAATCTCATAGGTT
>NC_081346.1:38806484-38815610 GCF_029784015.1 Lycium ferocissimum
AGTTTTTTCGGGATGTAAAATATAAGTTTCACGAAAAAAGGGGAAAAAGGGAAAAAGGAAAGGGGAAAATATTAAATTATAAGTATTTATAATTTGGGGCGGAAAAAAAATTTTGTGAGTCCCCTTCTAACTATATAAAGGTACGTACAATTAGCTGCACCCATTTCAGTTATGCTTTATGAGAACTACCAGATATAGCGTAAGAGAAGGACGAGATTTTTGGATCTAGTTGGGATTAGAGTAACCCAAAACTATGGACTGATTGTTAGCACTAGATGACATTTCTGAATAATATGGTGAACGTGATAATAGTTCCCCCTTATTAGGCGCCAAGGTGGTGTACTCTAGAACAGTACAGTCAGATATGATTACCAAAATGTTTGGAAAGTTTAGAAGCTAGATGTTTGAATCCTAGAAGGGATAAGTACTAACCTAAGCATGGGTTCCGTCCCCAGTCAAGGAAAATATTGGGTGACTAGAAGAACAAAGTGGGACAAAGCAAGGGGAGCTAAAAGCTATCGAGTGCCTTGTTGAAGTTTTCAGAATAAAGAAAGAGACGGGAACATTAGTAAGAGGATAATAGGAGGATAAGTGAAGCGTTACGAGTAAAATATGATAAATGGATGATAACAGTAAGTCAGAATATGGCAGGATGACGAAGTTTGTGGCCAAGTACAAAAAGAGACATGAGAAGATGGATCTTGAGATCATAAGAAAGTATAAGCCATAAGGTTATACCCACATCTCGAGAAACAAATTGGAAACACCAACAAGATTATCAGAAGGCCTAAGCTAGATTTCTGGGGTAACAGAAAACAGTATGGGCTAGCAAACAAAGATAATGAATAGGAATTAGGGACCCGGAGGATTTCAATAATAGTTGACATCGAGAGAATTACAGAGGCTGCATTCGAGCTGACGTCGTGTAAATTACAAGAGACTCGTCTAACGAGACAGAGCCAGTAACTATCTTAGACCGACAAATTAGATGTGATTACCGTAACAATACTATGGAAGTGTAAGGATACCGTAGGATTGTAATTCAGTCATGTACCCCATCTTATGACTAGACGATATTCGAGTCCATAAGTTACAGCACCGCCCGCCACAAACCAGTAAATCTTGAGGTGAGCTATTATTCATGATTTACACTACTCATGGTGGACGGTCGTGCGAGACCAAGTGTTGCTACTTCTAGATATTGGCCCTGTGTGGCGTGTCTACTGTGTTTTCTGGCTACGAACAAGCTGGGTTTTAGTTAAGTTTACAAAGGAGACTTTGGCAAAATTTTCGCAGGTCTCTTAATCGACATAAGTTCAAGGACAAGATGATTTTTGAGGTTATAAGTAGTCGTGCTATGTTTAACAAGTGATAAGGACGTGTCATAAGAACTAGAGGTTAAACAAATTGGAGAAAATAAATTTCGTCAAGGTTTGGAATGTTGAACAAGTTTTACGGACCGTATGGAATGTTCGTCATACTCATGTATGCGGATTGTAGTGGGCGTTGAGAATTCTAAAGTTTAGCCGGCTCACACATATCTCATAAAAGTAGGGAGGTGTCCCGGGGAAGTACGGTTGTGAATCGTACGGCGAAAGTTGGAAAAAACTGCCAACAACTTAATGGTGCTCTAAAGGATATATTTTAGAGTCGCCACCTAATTTTTAGGAAATTAGGAAAACCAGTTTGAAAAGGGTTCATTTAAAATAGTTATTTTACGACTATCCTAAAACAAACCTAATCTACCAAAGTCTGGGTAAGGGTTCTGGTGATCCCCATGGGAAGGAGTTAGGCACCCCGGTATTAAAGATCCGCTCAATCGTGGTTTACTACGAGTTCTAATAGTTTACTTTATGATTATAAATTGTTTTTTTTGACAAAAATTACTTAAGTCTAGATTTCTGCAATAAAAGAGGGTCATTTACATGCAAGAAATGCATTTTTTAAGAAATCATCGAACTATAATTCTGCTCAAAATTGAGCGTGGGTGTCGGACTTAAACACCTAGGCTAATACCCGAAGGCTCTTAGCCTAGGTAGGACTCCACGTAAGTCCATCCAAAAAGGTTTTGAAAAAAAAGTGTTTTAAGTTTATGAAAACAGTTTTAGACATAATATATATGTCGTAATTGATTATGCTAAGTTATTTATTTTTTAGTCTACCAATTATATTCTATACTTAGCCGAATTTTAATCCATTTTGTACAAGTTTTATATGCATTTACACAAGTTTTAAAACATCCAGAATCGGTCCAAGGCAGTCTCAATCCCAAAGTTTCAATAATGTTAATTTAGTCCAGCGTCTTTCCCAAATATAGTGTTTTAAGTCCAAAAGAGTTTTAGTCCATTTTTATCCAATTTTTTACACAAGTTCAAATTAGTTAAAAAAAAATCAGTTTGGCAACTCTAAATTATGTGACAATCATATAAGGGTTCCAATATCTAGAATTTAAAGGCGCAAATATGAATTTAAATTGCATAAAGTAAAGAGTAAGGATTTTGGGCCGACCAAGCCCAACGAAGGTATTATGCAAGTTTGTCCCTAAGTCCATACGTATGCTCCATTTTGCTCCAGATTCTTTGATTCGATTTAGATACGTTAATGGGCCCTGTGGGGGCCCACCAACAGGTTTTGGATGGGCATAGAGATAAAGGACATACATGAAATTAATATATGTTCACAAATTAAACTAGGCGCAAAATTAGAAAACTACCAACGATTATTACAATGCCAAAAAATGAATTACATCAGATTTGGGCCGAGCCCACTTGATACTTTTATGGCGGCAGAATAACAAAAAGTAACCCAAATATGAAATAAGCCCAACATAATAGTAATAATAAACCACACACAAGTAATAGGCCCAAATATCAAACCCATACTGAAAATTTCTTAAGTATTAAAAGATAATATACATGGTATACTACAGATATACTACTCCGTTTTATCAAATTTTTTCTAAGTGTTGAAGCTGTGATATACATGATATACTACTGATATACCTACTAAGACAAAGAGCAAAACCTCATGAAAGGGCATACCCTTTATCCACCTAATGGAAAGGTAAGTTGATATTTGTATACACTCGAATATACCCAACATACACACTTATTCTCAATTAAACTCAGAAAAAAAAAATCAGTATTGTAGCAGAAATCCCTCAACCTCTCTTAAATTTCTGATTGGTTCCAACAGACCAAAAAGACCTCAGTATACCAACAAAACAAATCAATCATCCAACAGCACTTAAAGGGACTAATGCAACCTATTTAATCTAAAAAAAAAAAAAAACCTCACTACTAATCACAGAAGACAATCAAGGTCCAGAGTGGATCCAAACAATGTAAAGATAGGTAATACAAGGCACAAAAGTGTCAACATGATTCATAACAGTAACAACACAGTTAACAGAGCATAGCAAACCTTCAAAACAACCAAGCATGTAACAATAATGATGGAAGGGTAAGGAACAAAAGAGTGTAGAACTAAACAGTGAGGGAGGGAAAAGACAAGGATAAAGCCACAATCAACACACTCATGGTCTTGATTTCCAATTTAGAGAAGAAGGAAAAGACAAGCATTAAATAAGGAGAACGGGCTGTGAACAAGTGATCCAACACCATAAAAGGGAGAGCTACACAAAGATCAACTACCAAACACATCAACCTCATTCTGTTTTTTTTTATTATTATTATTTTTTTTTTTTATTTTTTTTTAGTTTTTTAAAGAGTCAGCAACCAAAGAAAGGATGAAACTGAGGGATTAAATGATTTAGGAGTCACATATGTCTAGTAATGGACCAATTCAAATGTTAAAAAACCATTTTTTAGGTTTGTTTGTTGTCAACAAGGATATCACAGGAGCAAAATCACAAATCCATGGCCATTTTAGTTTAGTTTTATGTCACACCCTAATTTCCGATAGGGTATGATGGGCACCCGACCCTTACCTAGGGCCGAGCGAACCCGCTGGCTATCGTAATACTCATAACCATACTGGGCCCACAAAACATAACATGCGCACGTAATGAAAATTTTTCAGAAAACAAACATGCCTTCCGTTTTTTTCTCAAATCAAATAAAATCTGCAGTCGTATGAAAACTGTAATATAAGGCACAATAGTACTTCGGCTTATATAGCCGCTTGCCAAACACATCGGTAGCGTAATGCATACAAACACACCGGCTTACAAAACAGACCCGACATATCATACACTCGACACTGTCTGCAAAGTCTCTACTAACATCTCAGATACCATACAAGCACTCGGACTCGGCAGCATTCCGGAAGACATGGAACTGGCCAATCCGGTGGAACATCTTCGCTAACATCACCTACTCATCCGTGGGTACTGCGTGGCATGAAACGCGCCCCCCGAAGAAAGGGGGTCGGTATGGAATATGTCCGAGTATGTAAAGCATAGCATACGAAAATGAAATCATAACCTAAGTCGGGGGTACAAAAGTGAGTATAAAAACCCAAATACCAAAGTACTTACATCCGACACACAAATCATACTTACTCATACCGAACGCATCATAATCTGTCATATGAAATAACATTAACCGATGTGGGATTTGCCTGAACCGTGGGATTTGCCTCATCATTGGGTTTGCCCACCATCGGTGAACAAACTCATCATATCATCATACATCATCACATACCAAATGCGGTCCATAGGACCCGGAATGACGTAACGTGGTCGCCACCTATCCGGCGCCACAACACAACATAACACCAGAAGTTTCAAATCTCCGTACAACCCCGAACATAACACACCATCACAACATATCATAAGCCATATCACAGCATAACTCCATAAACGGAACCCGGCCCTATGGCGAGGTCTCGGGAACCGTAACACAGCATAACACCAGAGTATATCATAGTGCGCACGATCATATACCGGCCCGGGATCCGGTGAAAGAGGTAACACAGAACGCACGAGCAGATCGTAAGTGACCACACGCATATCAGACATCATCACAGACTCAACCGAGTGATCAAAACGAACCCTCTTTTTGAAAATCCAAAACCATAGTCAAATCAAGTTTTCTCCGAATCTCGCTCGGGACATATCAAACCAAACTTCGAAACCGTTGTTACGTATCAAAATCATGGGCATAAAATCCTTATTTCCAACTCGACGGATAAATAAATAATCATGCTTGGGATCGGAAAAGTGGTCGTATTAAATCCCTTTTAAAAAAATAGGTCATTTAAAACCGACATAGAAAAGTCGCGGGACCACGGACGAGCGTCAACCCAATCCGGCCCGCCTATAAAAATTTAAGTCCTTACTCGTCATGAAATCATTTGCGAAGAAATCAAAGCGATCCGAGCTCTCTCTTGAAAGTTACGGTCGTTCGTAGTTTCGAAATCGTTTAGGAACATATCTCTTTTGAAAACAAAACTCTTTTGAAACAAAATTCTTTTGAAAAATATAACTCTTTTGCAACCTTAGAAATTTAATCATACTAAAGACGTAAGGATCATAACTCGACCGCATTAAGGACACGAATATTAAGAAACATATAAGAATCGCTTACACAACATTTCAAACTCAATCATATCAAAGACATACGAACCATAGCCTGACCATACTAAGGATACCAACATCAAAAGCAAATACAAATCACAAACATACTCGAAACTTAAGAATGGAGTTACCCGAGACACAAATCATGTCATACCTTAATCCCGTCTAAGACATGCCAAAAGAAAAGAAGGGTAAGCTTCACATACCTCGATTGCTTCCTAAGCTAATCCAAACTCAAGTCTCGGCTTCTCAAAATCTACAATAAGGTCATTATGCATTAACCATTAGTCATAAGCATCGAGAGATCCAATTCCAAGTTCGCACTTTATTTACGAATTTTGGGCGCATTTCCCCTATAAATGCAACAACCCGAGATTTCAACTCGCCAAATTCATCAACAACAATACCAACAAACATTCTAACAACATCAACCATTTATTCAAAACGCACTTTATCATCAACAACCTTCTTTCGCGCAATGCGACGACATTCCAGTTACGTTCAAACCAACATATATAATCAATTCAATATCATTGCTCACGCGTTCAAATACCAACCCAAAACCATTCAAACATGATTCAATAACATTTCCAACAATCCACAAAAATATTCAAACAATCCAAATAATATGCCATAGAACCCGAAACCTTCCCAACTCAACATGAACAACCATAGCATATTTCTTCCTTCCAAATTCATAAACTTCACTAACAATCCGCACGTTAACAATATTATTCGCGTAAATTCCTAAACCATATTAAAATCACATTATCTTCTCTAACAACTTACAAACGACTCCAACTTCCATTTAAATCATTAAACCATCATTTTCATTATGGAATCCATATCAACAACAACCAAAATATTAAATAAAAATTAGTTCATCACTCCAACATAACCAACACCTACACGGCTTCACTTCAACATACCATATTTCATGAATTTCCACACACCACAACACATATAAACCATCCAAAACATGTGAAAAGAGGATTAAAACTTACCTTCTTCAACATTTTCTTGTTCCCATGCTCCTCTAATTCCAAATGAAATTATATTCGTGACTATGCGCTGCCGGACTTCGATTGGTACTTCATTACTTGAAATCTCACTCAAAATCCTCAATTGTTGTGATGTATATTTGCTCCCTTTGTTGCTGAATTTTTCTGGAAATTTTTGGAAGTTTTGGATGAAAAAAAATGAGATTTTAACCCTTAAAACGGACTGCTGAAGTCGGTTTTACTGTAGCAGTATCTTGCGAGCGGTCTTGCGGTGGTAACTTTGTAGCGGTACCGCGGAATACCGTTTCTGCGTCGACAGTTCAGCTTGTAACGTCTATAATTCTCTACTCCGATGTCCTATCAATGAACGGTTGGTTGCATTACAAACTAGACTCGACGAACTTCATTTTAGGACTTTGAACCACCTTAAAACTCCACATATACTATGAGATATGCGCCTTCAAAGTTAACTAAAATCCGTCCCGCGTTTCTCAAATTTTCGTCGAACTTATTTTCTTCAATTTGCTCAATCCCGAAATATTCCGAAATTCTCCATACATGATATTTATCACTTATTACACTAATAATGACCATGTTCCCGTGTTTCAAAATATTCTTTCCCGATTACGACTTACGAGATCGTAATTCACCCTTTTTCTTCGTTGTTACGTACTTTCCATGGCTTGTGCCTTTCAAAACATCTCATTACTACGATGAGGTACATGTCAAACTCATGCTCTGAAAACGCGGGGTATAACATTTTAACCCCAGCAAGTTCCATGATAGCAGGATAAGCAAATCATAAGTTCATAAAACATTAATGGGGCTTCAGAGTAGTTCATACTTAGTCCATATTGCAAGATTTGAACAGAAAATACACAGATCTCAAATAGGGGCTTCAAACAGCATAGATAGGGGGGGTGAATGACAGGACCAGACTCAGGTTTCATAGATGGATTCCAAAAGGAAGAATGTAGACATCATAATTACCTTTTCAAGTTGATCCTAAGCCCCTTTCTGGGTATTCTACTTTCTAAGTGAATTAAAGTGCACAAATGAGTGTTTAACAGTAAAGCAAGTATCAAAGCACAGATGACACACAAAATAATGTTCAAATCAACAGGTAAACAATGAAGTGACAGATCTCAGAATAAGGAACACAACCAGTTTTCCTAAGGGGCAGTTTGACCTTACTTTTTACCTTTTTACACTGGTTCTAGTGATTTATGTGGAGCAGGGGATTTCAACTACAGTATACTCTTGTACTAATATAAAAGCATAAGATATAAATAGCAAGCTCATGGACAAAAAGGTGAGTGAGTCACAGAGAAATTGCAGAAATTCAGAGGTGAAATGCAAGCAAACCACTTATAGATATGTCTCTAACTTTGCTGTTTCAAATTTTATTCAAAAAGGCCGAGTTTCTTATAAACTTCTCACCCTTGTTCTTTTGGCATTTTTCAGAAATGAAGGCAACAAACACACACAACATCCAAGACACTTAAAACTCTTCTATGATCAAAATTTTAACTACAAATCTTACAGCTTTCATATTTTTACTAGCTTTCCATCTAGACAGTCTAAACATACCAAACAGGTTTTAGGAAAAAACACCTTTAATCTTCATATACCAAGCAAAGTCCGGAAGTAGCCAAGACAAATAGGCAAACAACCAATGCAAATAATGTCACATTATTTCTAGAAATTTCATATTTTTATCACCTCTTAAGCTAACTAAATGGCAATGAATCACCTAGTTTCATTCACATCATAACAAAGTATCACAAAATCAAGTGGCAAGTCTGAGATTGTGTCTTCTGAACCAATTTTAGTTTAAGCAAAAACTTAGGGCCATATCACAGGTTTTCTGTCATTTTCAGACCTCTAAGCTTTTGATTTTAGCCCATTTTAAGTCATAGGGGTCTTCAACTATTCACAAAGACCATCTTAGATCAAAGTCAGTTTCATGAAGCATCAACAGGATTCCCCAAACGATGATTTAAACTTGGTTTTATTTAAAACTTACATACCAAAATCCAAAACAAAGTACAACAATCAGAAAAGGTCCTATTCAGTTATAAAGAGTGATTAAACAAGATTGAACAAGTTCACAAGGATCAGGGGAGCATGAATCTATTCTAAGTGTAAGTAAAGGTCAGTTAAGGTCATAAAGGATCATGACTCTATTCCTAGGTAACCAAGCATCATATTTAGACTGAACAGTACAAGGGAGAATAGAAAAACATATGAACATGTAGTTCTGAGATTACAAAACAACTAATAAGGCAAGGATAAGCAAGCAAGCACCTTTTTTTTTTTTCAAAAAGCAAATTTTGTCATCTATTTTAGCATGATAGTAAGATCAACAAGGCTCAATCAACTCATAACACTATCTTAGAAAGGAAATTTCAATCAAAGACCAAATCTTCAAGGAATCAAGCACACAGAGGGAAGAACAAGGAACTGAGTTACTACTGAGTTCCATTTTCACTTCCTAGGCTTGGTTTAGGCTCCTTTTTATACTCCTACTTATTCAATCAACAAGAATACATGAAGCCTGCCCATTTAGCACTTCAAAATCTAAAC
>NC_081346.1:38815710-38838150 GCF_029784015.1 Lycium ferocissimum
TTCGGCCATGTCTTAGTGGGGCCCACTTAGTGGTCTAATTAGGCTAATTAATCATAATTAATAACTAATCCCCACTTAATAATCTAATCATGGTTAATTAATCCCTAATCTCCACTAATATTTTTACACTAATAGAAATTTGCAAGCAAGTCGTGCCATATTAATATCGGGGATTAAAAGTCCTTGTCTCATATCCAAAAATAATCTTGTCCTTGGATTTATGTCGATTAGCTTACGAATAATCCGTCGTATAAAAATACGGGATATAACATAAACAATGTAAAGATAGGTAATACAAAGCACAAAAGTGTCAACATGATTCATAACAGTAATAACACAGTTAACAGAGCATAGCAAACCTTCAAAACAACCAAGCATGTAACAATAATGATGGAAGGGTAAGGAACAAAAGGGTGTAGAACTAAACGATGAGGAGGAAAAGACAAGGATAAAGCCACAATCAACACACTCATGGTCTTGATTTCCAATTCAGAGAAGAAGGAAAAGACAAGCATTACATAAGGAGAATGGGCTGTGAACAAGTGATCCAACACCATAAAAGGGAGAGGTACACAAAGATCAACTACCAAACACATCAACCTCATTCTGTTTTTTTTTTTTTTTTAGTTTTTTAAAAGTCGCAACCAAGAAAGGATGAGCGAGGATTAAATGACTTAGGAGTCACATATGTCTAGTAATGGACCAATTCAAATGTTAAAAAACCATTTTTTAGGTTTGTTTGTTGTCAACAAGGATATCACATGAGCAAAATCACAAATCCATGGCCATTTTAGTTTAGTTTTAATCCCAGCAAGTTCCATGATAGCAGGATAAGCAAATCATAAGTTCATAAAACATTAATAGGGCTTCAGAGTAGTTCATACTTAGTCCATATTGCAGGATTTGTACAGAAAATACACAGATCTCAAATAGGGGCTTTCAAACAGCATAGATAGGGGGTGAATGACAGGACCAGACTCAGGTTTCACAGATGGATTCCAAAAGGAAGAATGTAGATATCATAATTACCTTTTCAAGTTGATCCTAAGCCCCTTTTGCGGGTATTCTACTTTCTAAGTGAATTAAAGTGCACAAATGAGTCTTTAACAGTAAAGCAAGTATCAAAGCACAAATGACACACAAAATAATGTTCAAATCAACAGGTAAACAATGAAGTGACAGATCTCAGAATAAGGAACACAACCAGTTTTCCTAAAGGCGGTTTTGACCTTACTTTTTACCTTTTTGCGGTTCTAATGATTTATGTGGAGCGAGGGGATTTCAACTATACTATACCCTTTGTACTAATATAAAAGCATAAGATATAAATAGCAAGCTCATGGACAAAAAGGTGAGTGAGTCATAGAGAAATTGCGAAATTCGGAGGAGGTGAAATGCGGCAAACCACTTATAGATTTGTCTCTAACTTTCTTTGTTTCGAATTTTATTCAAAAAGGCCAAGTTTCTTATAAACTTCTCACCCTTATTCTTTTGGCGATTTTCAGAAATGAAGGCAACAAACACACACAACATCCAAGACACTTAAAACTCTTCTATGATCAAAATTTTAACTATAAATCTTACAACTTTCATATTTTTACTAGCTTTCCATCTAGACAGTCTAAATAGACCAAATAGGTTTTAGGAAAGATCACCTTTAATCTTCATATACCAAGCAAAGTCCAGAAGTAGCCAAGACAAATAGGCAAACAACCAATGCAAATAATGTCACATTGTTTCTAGAAATTTCATCTTTTTATCACCTCTTAAGCTAACTAAATGGAAATGAATCACCTAGTTTCATTCACATCATAACAAACTATCACAGAATCAAGTGGCAAGTTTGAGATTGTGTCTTCTAAACCAATTTTAGTTTAAGCAAAAACTTAGGGCCATATCATGTTTGCGCCATTTTGATCTAAGCTTTTGATTTTAGCCCATTTTAAGTCATAGGGGTCTTCAACTATTCACTAAGACCATCTTAGATCAAATTCAGCTTCATGAAGCATCAACAAGATTCCCCAAAATGATGATTTACACTTGGTTTTATTTAAAACTTACATACCAAAATCCAAAACAAAGTACAACAATCAGCAAAGGTCCTATTTAGTTACAAAGAGTGATTAAACAAGATTGAACAAGTTCACAAGGATCGGGGGAGCATGAATCTATTCTAAGTGTAAGTAAAGGTCATAAAGGATCATGACTCTATTCCTGGGTATCCAAGCATCACATTTAGACTGAACAGTACAAGGGAGAATAGAAAAACATGTGAACATGTAGGTCTGAGATTACAAAACATCTAATAAGGCAAGGATAAGCAAGATAGCACCTTGTTTTTTTTTCAAAAAGCAAATTTTGTCATCTATTTTAGCATGATAGTAAGCTCAACATGGTTCAATCAACTCATAGCACTGTCTTAGAAAGGAAATTTCAATCAAAGACCAAATCTTCAAGGAATCAAGCACACAGAGGGAAGAACAAGGAACTGAGTTACTAGTGAGTTCCATTTTCACTTCCTAGGCTTGGTTTAGGCGCCTTTTTATACTCCTACTTATTCAATCAACAAGAATACATGAAGCCTGCCCATTTAACACTTCAAAATCTAAACTAAAACATAACAGTTTCCATGATAGTCTAGGTAAATGGCTAATAAAAGAAAAGAAAACTTGTTATCACAAGAAAGAGATCCATACGTAGTAGTTTAGGCAAACACACTCTCCTTCTTTCTTTTTTTATAGCAGGTTCTACGTAAATATCAGCAATGCACACAGGTTTACAAGTAATCTTAAAGACTTCAAACACTTCAACTAACAAATGAGGCTTCAAAACCTTAAGTAACTCCTTTTGAAAAGATGTTAGACTACTAAAAGTGATTCAAGACCAACAAATGATGGGATGGGATAAATTTATCTCCTAAAACTTAGACTTAGTTGATTTCTAGAGAAAAGATTCAAACTCTTTTACAATGAAGCCAATTTGAAACCATATCTAGGCCAAAACCATATCAAACAAGTAAAATAGTAGACAAAATTGGCTCAAGATTAACACACAGAACCATCTTCATAACATGATGAACAGAAATCACAAGAACAAGACTAAATACTTGAATTTTTAATGAAGAAGTACCATATAGCAAAGCGGGAACCTCAAACAACTTAATACAACAAAACCAAACTCCAAACACCATTCTTTATCCCATTTAGTTATAAAATCCCAGAAAGAAAAACAACAATCAAAATTTCAACATGGTTCAGAAAACAGAACTCAAACACATTATTACAAATTAACATCATTAATACTATATTACCAACTAAACTAAGGCAGGAATATATCTAAATTAGTGAAATAGAGTTCCGAACACATATTTAAACAACAAGGCATTTATTTGACCTCATATGAAAAGCGGCGATTTCAAAAATAATAGAATAGGGATATTACCGCTTGCGAGGGCAACCTAAAGATCAAAATGGAGGGTATTGAATCAACTCTTCAAACACCAACACTTGACACCTTAATGACAAGCCTTTTTCTCTTCAAAAATTTATGTATCCTATATATATAAAGTAGATAGTAGTATATATATATATATATTATGGTTTTTTAGTAAAGAGGTATATCTAGTATATCAGTGGTATGCTTATGTATATGTATTGTATTTTTGTAGGCTAGAACACTTAGTGTTGTTTTTAACTAAGGAATTTTTCAGGAAAAAAGATCTCCCCAAATAGCCATATGGCTTGCTATTTATAGCAATCAAATTAGGGTTTAGGGATAGAAATGAGAGATAAACAATTATCCCAACCGACATTCCCCCCAAATCTTACCCCAAATTCAAAAAATTCGAAATCCCCCTAAAGGGCAGGTTTATTCTCAGCAAATATGCCCAAATATACCATATTCCAGCAGAATTTTTACACCTAAGCATATACAAACAAGAAAACAGCTACATTATACCATAATTTATCCAAAAATCCCATAAAATTAGGGGATAGTACACTGGTCATCAAAATAGGTACAAATAATGTAAACAAACATACTAATGGATAGAAACCCGTCTAAATTCGTACCCAACCACAAAACCTTAAGGGAATTTCCCCTAAAACCCCTTCAAATTTGTGTTGAGTAGCACAAGATGGCTAAGAGTTCACGACTCCACCCATGGCATCCTTAACACTTGAAGGGATTCGGGTAACACCCTTATTAGGGTTAATTTTAGGAATAAAAATGCACATTGAATCAAATTAAACCTGGCAATCGATAAAACAGAGGATGGGGATGGAAACCCCAGAAAATTAGGCCTAAAACAGCCATGGAAGTTCTTTGAATCAAGCCCATGAGCAAACCCTAGAACACAGCGCCTCATATCGCCATTGAAGGGTTAGAGGTCAAGAGAAATAAACAGACGGGAACAAATGGTCGTAGTTGCTCGTTTGCAACTTTGGCCCCTCATTAAATATATAAACCCCCCCCCCCCTCATGTTATTTAACAAATTTAAAAGGTCCCTCTTAAGTTCAAAATAAAATTTAAAAGACCCTTTGTATATAGGTTAAATAAAAACACACAATTTCATGAAACTACGTATTTATATAAAACTAGCACATAAGTTCGTATTTTATAAAAATAAAGTTCATAATACGTTATTTTAAAATATTTGCTCTGATATGAACCCAATATTGACATAGTTCCGAGCTATATTTAAAAATGCAAAAAAACGCGGTCAAGAGTGCCGTAATTCATACGTCGTTTAAATTATTAATTTTCCCGAGCTAGACCGTATGAAATGTGTATCTTCTTTTCAAATTAAGTTTGTCAAAGTAAATAACTCGTAATTTCTTGTAATTGTTAACTGTATGAAAATAACAACTAAACGTCAACTTTTGCAATTTTCTCGAGACTTTTTTAATTTTTTTAATTTTCTAAAGGCATTCTCAGCCCGTCTTGGACTCGGGAAATATGAAATTAAAATATACGTTTTACGCGGTGAAAATTAGGTGTCAACACGGATCAAGAGCTCAGTTTATAAAAGGATGAAGTTTAGAAATAATTTAGGACTTAACAAGTGTGACGATGGTGATTGAGAATAATATTTGGTGTATGTATAAAGAGGCTTTGGACTAGAGTTCTACCACATGATTATGATAATGAGTATATAAAGTGTGTTAAAAGTGGTCCATGTTTAAGTGAGTTGAGACCAAGAAATTAATTATGTGTATAATCGGTTAAATATAAGAATTTCATGGGATATAAAGGAATTATTGTATAAGGTCTATTAAGATTAATGCATTCCAAGTGGACCTTGGTAGCATAAGACCTGGTGACTAATCACTCTCATATGTATCTAATAGTGACATGTATAGGACAACAATTCATGATTTCAAAATAATGGCAAAAGGGGGGTGGACCCCACGGCCAGCAATGAAGAGTTATACTTATAATCACTTTTATAATGAATTGTAATACCACTGATATGGGAAGAAAAAGGGGTCTTAGGGATCTATATCTCTTTTAAAGGAATCTTTGACAAAATTTAAAAGGAGCCCTTGGCTTAGGTACAACTTCATTCACGAGGTCTGATTCGGTGCTAGTTCTCAAGAACTAAGTGGGCAGCCTATATTATTGGTAGCAAAACACATTGTTGTGTTTTCTTGGCAACAATTAATGTGCAATTGTATCTCCTGGACAACAACGTTTTAATTCCAAGTATAATTCTTCTCAAGAACAACATATGGGTGTTGCTCACCGCTTTGATCTTGTTGTTCCATTTTATCATGTAATTGAATCCAGGATTTCGTCAAAGTGAAATAAGGTGGAAGAAGATTAGTTCTTGGCATATAAGGTAAGAATTCCCCTCTCCTAGATATATTTAAATTCATCCAGGTCATAGTTAAATTGTGAGATTAGGACTACGGATTTAATGGTGGGAAATCGTATAAGTTGTTGTTGTTGTTGCTGCTGTGTGGATTGATTTGGAGTATCTTGAGTGGTTGTGGCTGGAATTCTTGGAATATAGCTTGTGTATGTTGTTATTGATGTTGTGGTTTTTGATGTTATGTTATTGTGTTCTTGCTTATGCTTAACGTTATGTTAGTTAAGTTGTTTGGATGGAGAAGTTACAAGATAACATGTAAAGCTTGTATATCATATTGTTGAAGGTGTCGACTGTTTGTGTTGTTCTTGGGCTGGAAATTATGAAAGATAACTTTGGATATATTGTGGCTTTTATTATTGTTCTTGTTGTTGAGCTTTGGGTTTAAAGGAAAATAGAAGAGATGCTACCCGAATCATTATAAAAATAAGTTAGTTGCTCAATTTACATTGTGTACAAGTATCCTCTGATCGTAACGCACATGATTGTCATTCTTTTAGGTGGGAGTGCTACGAGTTGAGTATGCTGTGGTTAGCGAGCGCTTAACAGAAGGTATGTTAAGGTTGTTTCTTCTTTTCTTGGCATGATTCCATATATAGTAAGAGCATAATGGACCTTGTTACTAGAGATTTCTCAAAGTAGAGCTTGTTATATTATTGCATAGCTTCCGAGTGTTATGTTATTATTTCTAAGGGGCCATATCCCCTTCTTATGTCCTTGCGTTTATAGGGAGACAGAAGAGACATGTTACAGTATCAGTATTTTTCAGCATATGCATGATATACATATATTTCCTTTAGCCTGGTCACTTGGTCAGTGAGATAGATATGCCTAGCCTACGGGTCAGTGAGATAGATTTGCTTGGCCTTATAGTCAGTGAGATTTTATAAAGTAAGAGCTTAATGAACTTCTTAAAATGAGATTATCGATTAGAGCTTTTCTTAGAGGCGTATAGCCTCCCTAGTGTTATGTCGTATTTTCGAGAGATTCTTATCAGCTTCTTGTGTTCATGATCCTAGAGAAAGGTATAAAGAGACATGTTGTCGTCTTCACATATCTCAGTTCATACTTGACATGTTTCGAATCAGAAACGACTAGAAAAAGAACTTATTTTCCGAAAAAATTCCACTTCCATTTCTTTAGAATTATATTGCCATTATCAGATTGGTCCCTTGTCAGGAGTATTCTCAGTGTTAGCTCTCGTGATTGTGTAATGGAATTATGATAGTTTTGTATAGATGTTGTTGATAGCATGTTGGGTTGTTATAAGAGAATGGCATCGAGCCATCTATGGCCTGTAGAGATGCACCGAGCCTCCGATGGCATGGTAGAGGTTGCACCGAGCTATTTATAGCTGGGTGGAGATGCACTGAACCACGCATGGCTAAGTAGTTTGCACCAAGCCTCCGACGGCCAGGTAGAGATTGCACCGAGCTAGCTATGGCCCGGGTAGAGATGCACCGACTCACGTATGGTGGGTTAGTTCACACCGAGCCTCAAATATGGCCGGGTGGACTCGATAGTACAGTTTGCTTGTGAGTTGACTAGAGGTAGATAGATGTGCTTATCAGGTTTCTCTAATATTTGTTTATTCCAGTAGACTTATGTATTTCAGATTCAGTTATAATTCAGTTTCAATTATCTATTGCCTTACATACTCGGTACATTATTTCGTACTGATGTCCCTTTTTTCGGGGGCGTTGCATTCATGCCTGCAGGTACAGATAGACATACTGACAGACCTCCCCAGTAGACAGGATATGATATCATTTGATTGGTGAGCTCCCTCTTGTTCGGAGTTGCCAGGTCTATGTGGAGTCTTTCTTTTGTGTTTACAGACATAACGGGTAGGAGGGGGCCCTGTCCAATCCATGATTCAGTTATGCTTCTCTAGAGGCTTGTATACGAGTCCTGTATATAGTGTGGAGTGTGATAGCCTTGCCCACTTTTATATACCTATTTTGGTATTATTGGTTTTGTACGATCATATATATATATATATATATGTTTTGGGTGTGTGTGCCCAGCTCAGATGAGATAGTCAGTGTTTATGTTTATCCAAATTTTGGCCTTGTCGGTCGGTTGGTATTGTCTGTGTGCAGGTAGGACTTATCGTCTAAGTTGAGAGTTATCCCTCCAAGAGTTACATGTATAGAGTGGTTCGCTCAGGCCGAGTGTGGCACCGGGTGCCAGCCACGCCTCTCCAGATTTGGGCATGACATAAACTGATTTGGAGAGTGTTTTCAATACCATTTATTGGGTTCTTATTGAACGAAGTTGATGGGTTTCAGGAAGTTGGCATCGCTCGTCTAAAAATAATTTAGAGGTTATATTTTTGACTTGTTCATCGATTGAAATTGGATTGGAGCTTTGTTTATGCTTGAAAACATCTACATCTACCGGTTTGTGTGCTTAAAAACGCGTAAACAATGTAGAAAACACCTTCGACAGTCATTTAAACTTCTTCAAAGCTCAAGTTCAAAAATTTGGTTGCCTCAAACAAACTCCGTTTTGAGTGGTTGTTATTTTAAAAGATCAAAAATATCTTGTGATACAATCCGAGTTGCATCAAGACCTTTCACAAGGAGCCTAGCAAAGGAACTTGAAGCTATGCAAAGGTTGTTCATGAGGAGAGATGGACTTGTGCACACTCCAAATCCTTCTCGGGGATTCCAAGTATTCATGATAGCATGCGAGGATGGTTTGGATAAGAGTGTTGAAGATGATCATGCTTGCAATGAAGCTATTACTTGAAGATTTGCAATTTCAAGTTCTATTGCCAAAGAAGACATCCAAACAAGGCCCTTACTTCATTAAGGGTAGAGGTGTAATAACGTAGTTGTCTTCTTTATATTTATAGTATAATAGGAGTTTATTTCATTTGGAAGACTTAGATTATTTTGGCTATTGATATTTTCTATTGTAAACCTCTTGAGAGTTGAGAGCTTGTGAAGCCTTTGATTGTGTAATTGTTGAGAGGAAAGGTTGCTTGGGAGTCAAATCCCTTGAGGTCTTCCTACGAATTTGGTGTTTCTTTTGTTCTTAATTTAGAGATCTTAGTTTTCTATAACTTTGGTTGCTAAATTGGGTCTGAAGTTATGTCAAATTATCTATCCTTCTCTTTTCTTGCCCTTTTATTGTATTTTCGTTCCTAATCTTGCATCAATTGGTATCAGAGCTTAGGTTAGGTTTGTTCTATCAAATCTAGTCTTGGGTTTTGTTATTACAAAAAAAAATCTGGAAATTTCCTCCAAAAAACCCCAAAAATTTTGTGTTTGTTTTGTTGATTTGACCTTAGATTCTTGTTCCTTAGTGTTTTAGGGTTTCAAATCCAAAGTTTCGTGTCATTTGAGCCAATATTGAGAGATCTACCATTGTTGGGTTGAAGCTTTTGAGAAAAGTTGAAGAACAACTTGGTGGGTTTTGATTTATGACAAAATTGGGAGTTGATAACCATTGGGCTTTGTTCTACTAGGTTAAGGGAGCCTAAATCCTAAATTTGGGGGTAAAATGAGTTGATTTGAAGGTAGCTAGAAATTTGAATGTATATGTGTTCTTGAGCTATCTTCATAGATTCAAGTGGAGAAGAAGACTCAAAAGGAAAGTTAGATCCAAAAGTTTACACCCAAGTTTTGGAAAAAGTGTTTTTTAGCCCCAAAATGGAATGGTCCTACGTTTAGTGGGTCTATTGTGTCAATAAAAGTCAGCAAATTTAGCTCAAGATCCAAGAAATCACGTGCAATACGTCGTCACTGAAGCAAAGATACGGTCCAATTTTACGGACCGTAAAAGAAATACAGCCCATCAATCCAGTCCGTCAATTGAAGCTTGCAAAAGTTGAACACTGTTTGAGATTTACGGTTGCCATATACGGACAATAAATAAAATACAGTCCGTAGATTTGAGGGCAGTCCTAACCGTAGAATTGCAGTGAATTTTGCTACGATACTGTTGCTGATCTACGCTAACCATATACAGACCATATAAATTATATGGACCGTATAATTGAAGTAAGTCCAACCGTAAAGGTTAAGTCTCAAACCTTAGTTTATGTTCCCTATTTACGATACACATTTACGGTCCGTAAATCAAAGACGGACCGTATAATACTCCAAGCTCAACCGTAAATACCAACAACAACAAAAGTATGTTTGAATCAATTCCTTTCATCTCTATTTCACTTCTTTGATTCTCTAAACTACTTAGCAACTCGTAATTGATCTTACGTGTTTGTTAACTAGTCTTGAGTCCCTAATTCCTTCGTACCAATTCTTTTCATTCTTTTCTCGTTTTAACTTCGTTGATACTTCTTGGTTCAAGTCCGTTAGATTGAATTGAGTCGTCCGTCTTTCTTAGTATAAAAAGAATCTATTCTAACCAAGAGTAGCATTTGAACCCTGGTGACTAATCGACATTAACAAGAACACAATCTTTGGATGCAACGAGTTGTGAGGAAATCAAAGGTGCGCATACTTGAGAGATTGTGAGTTGATTTTACTAACCTAACGTGTTTGTTTATTTTATTGAGTTTCTTGCATAGTTACTATGACTACGAAAGATCGAACACAAGTTCCCACCGGGGAACTCACACTCGTTGATGTGATAAGAGCATTGCAAACTTTGAGTGACAAGGTATGGAGTATGGATGATCAGATGGAAAACTTGGGAAGTAGGGTGAAAGAAATTGAAGGAGTTAGTAGGGAGGTATCCTATTCGCCCTGAGTGCAATACCAAGGAGATACAAGTGGAGCTACTCGAAGCACTTCACTTACATTGTCACCCGGTACCTTTCAACAATTATACAACCCCACTCCCCAAAACACCCCTTAAAACACAACTCCTCAAAATACCGACCTTACCCAACCAAATAACATTCCCATAGGCCAATGGAACAACCCACCTCCTCAAGGTCCAAATCCAAATGACCCACATCCAAACGACCCACCTCCAAATGATCCACATCCAGATGCACCAATGCTACCCCAAAATAGTCTAAACATCCAACAACCAAATCGAGATGAACAACCACTTAATAAGGATGAGATAAAAGAAGCTATGCTTGAGCATGAACATTATGGTAACCAAGGTTGGGGGCAACGAGGGCAAGCACAAGGTGGTTATCGAGGTAGAGGTGGAAGGCATGGCCTTATCCCTTACATGGGTAGGCATGGAGGGTACCAAGCTCGTGAAGGGTACCAAGGTCGTGACCATCAAGGTTATGATTATGATGGAGAATTTAATGGGAACCATGGTTATGGAGAAGGGCGAGACACGAGTCTCAATTCCATTCTGATTACTCTCTCGACCTTCAAAGGGTGAAGCGACCTCGATACATTTCTTGATTGGGTGATGCATTATGATAGAATCTTCTTGACGAATGACATGTCTGAGGTGAAAAAAGCGCCTTACGCCATTGCTCAATTCGAAGGGTACGACTCCACATGGTGGGAAACTCAAGTGAAAGTAAGTAGAATTGTTAGACTTCCTCCCACACCTACTTGGGATGAATTAAAGGACGCCATACGGTGTAAGTATGTCACCGAGCTCTACAAGCAATAACAACTCAAGAAGGTGTATACCTCAAGGCAAAAAAAAAAAGAGTGTGGAAGAATACTATGATGAGTTCCAACTTGTAAAGATGAGAATTGAATTTGAACAGAATGAGTTGAATGCTATGACTCAGTTCTGCAGTGGGTTAAATGGTGACATTATTTCCTAAATGAGACTCCACCACTATGAGAGCATTAACAAAACCCTTGAAGCGGCTATTGAGATAGAGGAGGATCTCAGGGAAGAAAAAATTAATAAGTCAAGGGGCTATGTGAGTTCATGAAACAATAACAAAGAGAAAGGAGCTTCTTCCTCAAATTGGCAAAGGAATAAGGGCACCATGCAAGAAACCAAGAAGCCCTTTGTGAAGAACGCTCGAGTTGAGAAACAAGTTGACAAACAACCTCAAAAGTTTGCTCTAAAAGAAGGAGGTATGAAAACTCCCATCCAATGTTTTAAATGTCATGGATTCGGCCATAGAGCAAGTAAGTTCCCTAATCGTAGAGCCTTTATTTTAAGAGACACTTGTAGTGATGATAAGGGAGAATGTGAGGAAGGAGATGGTGGGGGCTATCGGGAGAACGAAGAACTTGGTAGTAATGAAGGTGATATGGAGGGTGATGATAAGGGCATCGTACCACTTTACTTATCAAGGAGTATATTGACAGGTATGGCTAAGCCTAAAAAAGGGGAGGTCACTATTCCAAACTATGTGTTATGGAGAACAATGATAAGAAAGGCCATGGATGATCCTAGTCAATGGGAGAACCTTTTTCATTCCAAGTGTATCATCAATCAAAATGTGTGTATCATGATCATTGATAGTGGGAGTTGTGCCAATGTTGCAAGTACGACTCTAGTTGATTTCTTGAAACTGTTACACCCCGTAGCTCTGTGCATTGAGATTTATAAGTGTTGGTTGCTGTAAGTAAGGACACTGGAGTTGCCTTCAAGGATATATACAATTGTATGCGTTTATCTTGTGGTTATGAAGGTTTTAGCTCACATAATGAGCTATGGGAAGATTAGAGAGCAAGTGAATTAAGGAAACTAAGTTCGTAGGAACTTTGGAGAAAATATGAAGGGCAATTTTGGTCCGATTTGGAGAAAGACTATCTTTTAGTATATGAGAAGTTTTAAGGCAAAGCAAAAGGCTAAATTGAAGTTCAGGGAGTCTAGTTTCCAACGTAATGAACCGTGCATCTATCGGACATCGGGATCAAGCATTATGATCATTTTAAGATAGGCCGCCAGAGTAGGGATTAACTCTACGCGAACGCGCCCCAAGGTGGCATGAACGCGCTGTGTAATTTTTATGTCGGTTGTGGCAGACTCTGGAATGTTATAAAAAGGGGCTTACCCCCTCATTTTTCATTCCAAACACCCCTAAAGCTCTCCAAATTTCTGGAACTTTCCCCCAATTCCCAAACATCAAATTTTGAGCCCAAATCAGGTATAATCTCCGGGTTTCGGTCCAGACAGCGTATAGTTGCAATTATAATATCATATTGCGAGGGATTTTGGCGTGAATCCAAGGTGGATATTAAAGATATCACAGTTCTAGTGGGAGTAAAGTATGAATTCTTCCTTATTGGTATTGATTTAAGTTTAGTTACAGAGATAGAACTATTAAATGGTCATATAATAATTTTGTTGGTGGAAATATTAGATAAACAGCGTGTGGGATATTTTATGGAATACTTTGGTATTGATAATATTGTTGTTGATGTTGGTATGGTTGTTGTTGTTGTCGGTTGCTGAATCGTGATTTCGGGCTAGGCATATAAACAGAGGAGATGCTGCCCGAATTTTGGTAGAATTCTAAAGGAGTTTAATTTAAAGACTTGAGATAGGCACATGACTATAAGTCTAACCGTAGTATGACTTCTCTTGAATGTAGAATTACGAGCTCGGGAGATAAAGCCTTAAGTGGTAGGAAATCAATCAGGTATGTAAGGCTAGTCCCTTTCTTTGGAAAGGCATGATTCCTATGTTATGATTCCATACATGTCTTCCATAACATTCTTGTTCCCGAATAGCTAGAAGTTCCTGGTTCTCATGGTTTTTATGATGTTAAAGACAAGATGTTTTCTACGATGACCATGATGACAATAGTGACTCCTTTCTTGTGAACTCATACATGTTTTCCATGATGTCCCTATTCCCACAAGCTAGAGATTCATGATTCTTAAAGTTTCTTATGATGTTAAAGATGATTATGTTTTCATAATGATAATGATAATGATAATGATAATGATGATGACTATGTTTCTAGAAGTTTCAAAGTTTATGATTTTAATGCTAAGATGAAATTATTGAGCTTATTTCATGATTTCCTTGATTCTACTCATTGTTGTTGATCTCACCTTATAATCATTGTTCCTTCAAGGTGAGGTAAAGCAATGTTGTTTGTTCCATAATATAAATTGGAGGTTACCGACCTTACGTCACTCCGATGAAGTGGTAATTTTTACTTGGGCTCTCACGCATGCTACATATGTTATGTATGTATATGATATATATGTATATATGGGGTTTGGGGAAAGGTGAGGCGTTATATACGCATAACCACCTGATCAGTTGGTATATTATGATATCGTCCGGACGCGGGATATATGGATAAATGGATCGGGCTGTTCGTTCCGTGGCATATATATATATATATATATATATATATATATATATATATATGAGGAATGTTTTTTTTTTAAAGAAATCTAAGCATGCATGGTATCCGCCTTATGAGGCAATTAGATGTACAGGTTATCTTTATCTCATGTTATGTTCTATATTTCTTATTATGTTGTTATTCATGCCTTACATACTCAGTACATTGTTCGTACTGACGTCCTTTCTTGTGGACGTACACGGATTTGCGTTTGTCACCGATTTCCGAGTAGATGGCACCTCGAGTACGGAGCCGAGGATTTGACCGTATCAAAAATTAAAAAAAAAAAATTGTCACGCCCCAATTTAACACACCGAGGGACGTGATGGGCACCCATCCCCATACTCCGGAGCCGAGCGAACCTACGTACTCTATCGCACACATAAATTTTTTTCCAAAACTCAATACCGAAAAATTATAAAATACATAACGAGGCTCACAAACTTGACAAAATCGTAATTACACAAAATTCATAACATAACACACATCGACATGTCGGCTGATGAGCCGCCGACGGCATACCGACACATCATACCCACTACACCTGGCTCGCAAAGTCTCTAATGCCATCCGTAAGACACAACGTACATACTCGGACTCGAAGTTGCTCCGCGAAGGAGCGTGGAGCTCTTCGGTCCATACGGAACATCATCAACTCATCTCGTGGGTACTCGCGCGGCATGAAACGCGAGGTCGTGAACGACCCCGAAGAACGTACATAAGGGGGTCGAGTACGGAAAATGTACCGAGTATGTAAAGCCTAAGGCTTAAGTAAAACTATAAACATAACATAACCAAAATTAGGGTACCTATTGGCTCTAGGACATGCCATAAAAGAAAAGGTAAGCCTTACATACTCAGCATAGCGCACTTGCTAGCTACACTTGTTCATCCCGGGGCCTGTTTATCTACATTTCAAAGGATCCATATAATCATTAGATTCATCGACTTGTTTGCCTTAATTTTCCATGCAAGTTCACTTATAAGCTACGAAATTTCGGCAAAAGATTTTATACACCGACATCCCGAGATTCTCGCTCGGCTAACTTTTTAATCAACAACCATCCGGGAATTAAATAGATTCCATGACACTACTTCGTTCAATTAAATTCCAATAACCATAATCGGACATTTACACCTGATTTAAAAATATTGCAAGAATCCACAAAATTATCCAAAACAACTCGACACAAAACATGATCAATAACAAATTTCTTTCCTCCAAACTCATAAACCATACTAATCTACATATTAGCATCATTATTTCCATCAACACAAAGGACCACCATTAGGCCAACATACACAAAGATCCATTTCTTAGTTGTATCCGTAAGTACTAAATAAAATTAGTTCAATACCTTGACATACAAGGCGCCAACACTCCAACACCCATATTACGTTTTCATTCATTTCTACACATTTTATCATACATACAACCATCATAACACAATCCAACATGCTAAAATAAATTAATTCTTCATCCCTATACAATTTAACATACACACGGCCACACACAATTTATGCCGACTTAAAAGGAACTTCATTCATTTACACACTCCACATATCCATAAATCATGCATAACATATATAAAATAGGATTGAACCGTACCGCTTCCTTCCACCTCTTCACACGGCTAGCATTGTTTTTTTTTTTTTTTTGCCAAACAATTAGTTTTCCTTTCTTCCAACAATCACTCCATGCATTTCCAGGCTTTTTCAGGGTTACGAAAACATAAACCCGGACCAAATTGGAGGGGGCGTCGCCCTTGGCCGTTCTCACCCTCCTTTTTTTTTTTTTTTCTCTTCTTTCTTTCTTTCCCTTCTCTTAATTAAAAAGGATGACCAATTTTATATATATATATACTTATATATAGCATGTGAGGCACATGCTCTAGAATTTTCCTTTCTTTTTCCCCTTTTTTTTTGTAGAATTTTTTCTTATTTTTCTAAAAGATGACTTAATGCTTTTTCTTTCCTCTTTTATTTTGGCCACGTGGCCCTTTTTTTGCAAGACTTTTCGGCATTGTAAAATGACCATTGCCCCTAGCCTTTCCACAAAATTACCATAATGCCATTTTGCAAATTTCCAGGCCTTCCTCCAATATTTCCACACTAATAATATTTTTCCAACGACTTACGCGTTACAACGGTTTTAAAAATAACCTCGCCTAAACTCTCCGCCATTGTCTCGAAATATCCGAAAGTGCAAAATACGAGGTGTAACATCCTTCCCCTTTTAGAACATTCGTCCTCGAATGTTCGACTAGTCCCACGGATCAATAGGGGGGGGTCCTGCAGCGCTGAGCGTCTTATCAAACATTTTACAACATCGATTTCCTAACTTACGAACGTATTTATACCCTTCGTACTCATTCATGCCCTTATATTTTCCATTCTCTCTCTCAAATCCTAGCTTCAAATTTCACGCATTCTTATTCCTTAACACACTTTATTCTTGTTACCTACTTCCCTAAAATCTTACCCTCTTTACTTTTATTTGTCACTTACCAATTCTGTTCTCGTTCGACACCGTAGCACGGTTCAAATCACACACTCACCGACACACCACATATGGGGTACCGTATACATTCATACACCCGTATACATCCACATAATTCTCATTGCAACCCACAAAGTACTTCCCAACACTATTCAAGCCCATCGGTTCGGACGTAACACTCTTCGTCCCTTTTTTTTTTTTCGGTGTAAATCGACTCGTTGTGGTTTCATATACGTACATATTTAATTTCCTTTAGGCCAACGGAACATACAAATTCATGAAAGGGGCCGAACGCTAACTTTGAAACTTTGGTATCATGTCCATATCGCGTAAATTTTTCTTATCCCGCCGACCTTTATTGCGTGATTCGGGCGAGGTGAAAGGACGCTCGTAACAGTCCTTTTCGCAAAATTACCATTTTACCCTTTTAGTCCTTAATCATATATCGCATATATGCATGACATGTTACGTCGTATATATCGTGTCGTACCAAACGCCGTAGCGTACATATACTCGTAACCCGTCTCCTTCCGCCGTATGTAAGGCTTACGTGAGGGGCGCGCACGATTTTATGACGGGGAAAAATCTGTAACCCGTAGCTCCTAGTACGGACGACCCTACCGTGAATGTACTGCGTCATCAAAGGACGTGATGCCATCCCGGCCACCACCCCATACATCAAATCATAACTTATCATAAAACATAAAAACACACGGCCCGCCTATGAGGGACGCGGTGAACAATGCATCGGAGAGGTGCACGATCAACTCGTAACCCGGCCCGGACGCGGAAAATGGGGAGCTTAAAACTATAAACATAACATAACCAAAATTAGAATAACCAAGAATGGTGAGACAAGACCTTAGTTGTAATGCGCACGATAACATATCGAACCCGGCCCGGACGCACGGACCGTAAGGAAAGATACATTCGAGCCTTGCACGAGCGCAGTAGTGAGCGTAAACATATGCATACGCATCCGACTCGACGTAACGATACACTTACCAATATCCGAGGCTCAAAACAAGTTTCGATCGCCCTCTACCAAACGTTGGAATTGTCACATCATAAAAAAAAACGCCTGGCGTATCACATCGGGCGGTCGGAGCATATTATATCAGAACGGACATTCCGACGCAAATCCGAGATCGTTCACAGAGGTCAGGAACGTTTAACTTACAGAGCTTCCGAAGGACAGAAGTGATAAACATACCCAATTACCATACGTACGTACATAAGGGAGGTATCGAGAATCGTGGGCCCACTTCGCACAAAATCGAGATAACATACGTAAGTTATGAGCATTCGTACTTACATGAACTCTTTTTAGTACAAGACCTCTTCATACTTACTCATCTTACAAGCATACTAAGGCTTAAGTATATGACATGCCTATATATATAACATAAATCGAATTATAAACGTACTCGAAGTCAAGAGCGGAGTTACCTCAAATGCATATTATATCATAACCTATTGGCTCTAGGACATGCCATAAAAGAAAAGGTAAGCCTTACATACCTGTGCCGCCTTGCTAGCTACACTTGTTCATCCCAGCTTGCTTATCTACATTTCAAAGGATCCATATAATCATTAGATTCATCGACTTGTTTTCGCCTTAATTTTCCATGCAAGTTCACTTATAAGCTACCGAAATTTCGGCATTTCCGTCAGAACACGACATCCCCGAGATTCTCACTCGGCTAACTTTAATCAACAACCATCCGGGAATTCAACCCGGCCAAACTATCATCAAAAATGCCAATATTCAACCCAAAATATATTCTAACATTCCCAATCTTTTTCTTACAATTCCATGACACACTACTTACATTCAATTAAATTCCAATGCTCATATATTCATTGCTAATCCGCAACCATTTACACATGATTTAAAAATATTGCAAGCAATCCACAAAATTATCCAAAACAACTCGACACAAAACATAAGGCAGCCCAAAACCTTCCAAGTCCAAGGAAAGATCAATAACAAATTTCTTTTCCTCCAAACTCATAAACCATACTAACAATCTACATATTAGCATCATTATTTCCATCAACACAAAGGACCACCATTCGGCCAACATACACAACTTTATATATTCCATCCATTTCTACACACTACGACATGTTCAAAATGCTTATAACCACATTGTCCAACACTAAATAAAATTAGTTCAATACCTTGACATACAAGGCAGCCCATTTTCGGCCAACACTCCAACACCCATATTGCCATAAGTTTCATTCATTTCTACACATTTTATCATACATACAACCATCCATAACACAATCCAACATGCTAAAATAAATTAATTCTTCATCCCTATACAATTTAACATACACACGGCCACACACAATTTATCACAACTTCATGAACTTCATTCATTTACACACTCCACAACATCCATAAATCATGCATAACATATATAAAATAGGATTGAACCATACCGCTTCCTTCCACCTCTTCACACGGCTAGCATTGTTTTTTTTTTTTTTTTGCCAAACAATTAGTTTTCTTCTTCCAACAATCACTCCACGTCGACGAGGGCTTTCCAATTAGCATGAAAACATAAAGAAACGAATTTTTGGGACCAAATTGGAGGGGGGTTTCGGCCACCCCCCTTAGCCGTTCTCCTCTCCTTTTTTTTTTTTTTTTTCTTCTTTCTTCTTTCCTTCTCTTAATTAAAAGGATGACCACCTTATATATATATATATACTTATATATAGCATGTGAGGGGCACATGCCCTCACTCTAGAATTTTCCTTTTCTTTCTTTTCTTTTTCTTTTCTAGAATTTTCTTTTATTTTTCCAAAAGATGACTTAAATTCTTTTTCTTTTATTTTGGCCACATGGCCTTTTGCAAGACTTTTCTAGGGCATTGTAAAATGACCATTTTGCCCCTAGCCTTTCCACAAAATTACCATAATGCCATTTTGCAAATTTCCCTTTTTGCCCGGCATTTTCCTCAATATTTCCACACTAATAATATTTTCCAACGACTTACGCATTACAACGGAGCCGAAAAATAACCTCGCCCTAAACTCTCCGCCATTGTCTCGAAATATCCGAAAGTGCAAAATGCGAGGTGTAACATAGGTGATCTATCAGCGGATTCTCAGGAGCACTCTACTTACTTCGGAGCTGAAGTCTATTGGTATTGGTCCTTATGGTCACTTGTATTCTATGTAGAGGCTCGTAGACATGTGTGTATAGTTAGACATTTCATAACCCTACCGGTCCATATCATTGTATAACATTTTAGTAGCCTTATCGACTGGTGATGATGGACATAACTGTTGAAGATTATATAGAGATGTGCCGTTATATTGTGATATATGTCCTTACAGATTATGATATCCAGGAGCTATCTTTGTGGTCCACCTAGAAATGTTTATGAGATGTATGTTTAGAGGTGCTCGGTGTATTAACTCCAGGTGCCCGTCATGGCCCTCTAGTTGAGTCGTGACAGAAACTCTCCACCACCCGTCATGAACATTCTTACAAACTCCAATGGCTCAATAAATGTGGAGAATTGAAGGTAACCTGACAAGCTATTGTCAAATTCAAAGTTGGGAAGTATCAAGATGAGATCCTATGTGACGTAGTTCCCATGCAAGCTTGCCACCTTCTACTTGGAAGACCTTAGCAATATGATAAGTCAACCAAGAATGATGGTAGAACCAATTGATATACACTTGTCTACAATGGAATCAAACATGTGATGTACCCAATGTCTTCTCTTCTAGTTGGTGAGGTCTATCACAAAATAAGGGAGCTGAAGGAGAAGGGCAAGGATGCCTTGCAATCAAACATGGTGGTACAAAGGAATATTTAAGAGAGTGGTTCTCAAGGAGGAAGTACGAAGACAAGGGAGTCAAAGGGAAAGGCCAAGGTGTCCCTCTTGGAAAATTTTGGGGAAATTAGGGAAGAATTGGAGTAGCGTCAACCGGTGATTCTCCTCATGCATAGGGATTATCCATTGCACACTAATGAACTAACCCCTTTTTTTCCTAGTTCTATTTCTTCTCTTTTGCAAGATTTTGATGATGTGTTCCCAACGGAGCTTTCAAAAGGGTTACCACCCATAAGGGGAATTGAGCACCAAATTGACTTTGTCTCGGGGTCACAATTGCCAAACAAACCGGCTTATAGAGCTAAACCGGATGACACTAAGGAGCTTCAAAGGCAAGTGGATGTGCTCCTTGAAAAGGGAGTTATGCAGGAAAATATGAGTCCATGTGTCGTGCCCATGATCTTAGTGCCAAAGAAAGATGGGTCATGGCGCATGTGTATTGATTGCCGAGCCATTAACAAGATAACGGTAAATTATCATCATCCTATACCTCGTCTTGATGACATGATTGATGAATTGAATGGTTCATGCATATTCTCTAAGATAGATCTTAGGACTGGGTATCATCAAATCTGGATGAAACCCAGAGATGAGTGAAAAACCGCATTGAAGACCAAGTTTGGTCTATATGAATGGTTGGTGATGCCTTTTGGTCTCACTAACGCTCCTAGTACTTTCATGCGTTTGATGAATCATGTGATGAAACCTTATATTGGAAAATTTGTGATTGTTTACTTTGATGATATTTTGGTGTATAGTAAAACCATGGATGAGCATGTTATTCATTTGAAATGTGTGTTTGAAGTGCTTAGACAAGAACATCTTTATGCTAATATTGCTAAATGCTCTTTTTGTGTTGATCAAGCTGTTTTCTTAGGTTTTGTTGTGAGCTCAAAGGGGGTTGAGGTTGATGAATCCAAAATAGAGGTATTGGTGCCGTTTTGATGCAAGACCAAAAGCCCATTGCCTATTTTAGTGAAAAGCTTAAGGGCGGACGTTGAATTACCCCACCTATGATCTTGAATTGTATGCTTTGATTAGGGCTTTCATTAATTAGCAAAACTACTTGTGGCATAAAGAGTTTGTGATTAGGACCGACCATGAGTCCTTAAAGCATCTTAAGGCCCAAGGGAAGTTAAACAAAAGGCATGCTAAGTGGGTTGAATTCCTTGAAACCTTCTCTCATGTAATCCAATACAGAAAGGGAAATGATAATGTAGTAGCGGATGCCCTATCAAGAAAACATGTTTTAATTAATACCTTGTCTTTTAAATTGATGGGTTTTGGAAGTTTTAAGACATTGTATGTTATATCCCGTATTTTTGTACATTGAGATATTTTAAGCTAATCGCGACAAGTTAAGGACAAGACTATTTTGGGATACGAGGTAGAGACTTTTAACCTCCGATTTTGTTTTAATGCACAAGTTGTTTATAAATTTTATTTGGTATGGAATTATTAATGAAGATTAGGGATTAATTAACCATGATTAGATTATTAAGTGGGATTAAAAGTTTAATTATCATTAATTGGCCATTAGTGGCCGTGTGGGCCCCCATGGCTTGGCCAAATTTGATTGGCTCAAGCCATGAGTGGGACATGTGTCCACCTCTTAGGCACCATATAAGTATCAAATTGATGACAAGGAAAGTCATTTTATCATCTTCACAACTTAAGAAAACTTAGAGAGGGAGAGAGAAGCTCGGCCATGGGCGTCGAGATTGAAGCTTTTGGATGTTGATCAAAATTTGATGTTCTTCAAGTATTCCAACTAATTGAAAGGTCCCTAGTAACATGAAGTAGCCTTGGGAGCAATCAAAATATTCATTCTTGCAATTCACAAATTCTAGCCAAGTTGAGAAGTCAAGTGTTAAAGGTAAGGTTTAATCTTCACATGTATTGAGGATGGTTTAGCGTGTTGTAATGTGTAGTTATGGATGAAATTCATGGAATTATGTATGTTGGTGTTAAGGCCGTGTAGGGGCTGTTTTGTTT
>NC_081346.1:38838250-38846793 GCF_029784015.1 Lycium ferocissimum
ATTGAATATTTAGCATTCATAACTAATTCTAGAGAAATTTGGACAACATCTCCTTTATTTATATGACTTTTCTCGTATTACACATCAACTCCCAAACATCAATAACAACGTTCACATTATCATCACAATAGCTTTTAGTCGTCTACATTACTCTTACTTCACAATTCTCTTCACTCTATCCATATTCATAGTCATATCTCGTCAATATGTTCATTCACATACAATGTCGATTTCCATACTCTCAATATCATTTATGACATGATTATACTCATAAAGTATCAAGAATCATAACTCGTTCCAAGCATTTACTCAAAAGTGCTACTATTCATACCTTCATGTCCCATTACTTATATTCTTTGTAATCCAAGTGTTTCATCTTCCAAATAATTTATATAACATGGAAACATCATAAAACTTACCTTAGATGGTGTAGTATTTAACCTTGGTTGCATATACCTCACTTGAGCCAAACCCTAGATTTTCCTCCACTTGAATTTCTTGCTTTTGATGAAATCTAATGGTTTCTCTTACTTTGATTCACTTGGTTTGATGATAATCACCTTGGATTTCCTTTGGATTCTTTTTCATGAAATGTATATGAAGCCCTAGAAGTCTTAGAAAGAAGTAGAGAGATGTTGGAAATGAAATAATGAAGTTGGAAACTCATTTAAAGACTTAGAACATTTCAGTCCGTCGAGTGTTCCACGGAGCTTCCACGGTCCGTGGAACCCAATGCTGTCCGTGGAGCTAGTCGTGGTTCATGACCAGCCAGCTGCCTTCTGGCGTGGCGATTCCACGGACCCATCCACGGTCGTGGAACACAATGATCTTTGGTGAAACCCAGCCGTGGAACTCACTGTTTCACCAAGTTTGATCCCGTCGTCTCGTTTGATCCCCAATCCTTATGGAACCTTCTTAACACTTGTTTATTACTTCATTAACAATCTAAGGGGTGTGATAACTCTTCCCCAACACATCATTACATTGTCATCCACTTACTACTCATAAATCCTTTCTGATACTTATCGTATACATGTCCTTCTCTTGGCAACTTTCTCGTCTAACATCGAATGTCTTTCAAATCCTATTTAGAATCATCAAATGCTATTTCTTACTTATTGAAACATCGCATACTTCATATTCCTCATTAGCCTATTCACTGTGCATCAACGGAGAATTTTTTGAGGTGTAACATTCCGACTTGGAAATGGGAAGCAATTAATATGGACTTCATTACAGGTTTACCCCGCACTCCACGGAAGTATGATTCCATATGGGTTATAGTAGATGAAGCCGACAAAATCAACCCGTTTCTTCCGGTCGGGACTACTTATTCAGCTGAGGACTATGCAAAGTTATATATCAAGGAGATAGTAAGACTTCACGGAGTTCCCACATCTATTATATCTGACAGAGGTGCTCAGTTTACAGCTAACTTACCGAGATCATTCCGGAAAGGATTGGGACACAAGGTGAGTCCGAGTGCGCATTCACGACCTCGGTGACGGACGGACCGGCGTACTATTCGGTGCTGTGAGATATGTTGCGAGGCCTTGTTATTGACTTCGCAGGTAGCTGAGATGATCATCTGCCACTTATTGAGTTTTCCTATAATAATAGCTACCATTCTAGCATCCGGATAGCCGCGTGTGAGGCTCGTATGGTAAAGTGCGTCACCTATTGGCTGATTTGATGTTGGGGAGACTAAATTAATTGGCCCGTATATGATTGGAAGCTATTGATAAGGTAAAACTTATTCGGGAAAGGTTATTAGCAGCTCGAGTCGACAAGTCATGTACGGATAATCGACGTCGATACTTAGAGTTCTAGATTGGTGATTGGGTATTCTTGAAGGTGTCACCCATGAAGGGTGTAATGAGATTCGGCAAGAAAGGGAAGCTTATCCCGAGATATATTAGGCCTTATCAGATTGTTCGTAAGGTAGGAAAGGTTGCCTATGAATTAGACTTACCATCTGATTTAGAAGTAGTGCACCCAGTCTTTCACGTATCCATGCTTCGTAAATGTATTGGTGATCCTTCCAGAATATTCCCCGTGGATGATATCCAGGTAACGGAGGAGTTATCGTACGAGGAGAACCCTATAGCTATACTGGATCGTCAGGTGAGGAAGTTGCGTACTAAAGACGTGGCCTCCGTTAAAGTATTGTGGCGGAATAATAACAGGGAGGAGATGACTTGGGAAGCTGAAGAGGAGATGAAGAATCAGTATCCCTACTTGTTTCCTATGCCTATAGGTAATCTAAACTCCTAAATTGATTATGTTGATTAATAAATGAACTATATGTGATAGCTATAAAAGAGACTCCCCCGAAGTCCTTATAAGACCTCGTGAGACTAGTTTAACATTCGAGGACGAATGTTCTAAACGGGGGAAGGATGTTATATCCCGTATTTTTGTACATTGGGATATTTTAAGCTAATCGCGACAAGTTAAGGACAAGACTATTTTGGGATACGAGGTAGAGACTTTTAACCTCCGATTTTGTTTTAATGCACAAGTTGTTTATAAATTTTATTTGGTATGAAATTATTAATGAAGATTAGGGATTAATTAACTATGATTAAATTATTAAGTGGGATTAAAAGTTTAATTACTTCATTAATTGGCCATTAGTGGCCGTGTGGCCCCCCCATGGCTTTAAAATATTGAATTAGCTCAAGCCATGAGTGGGACATGTTTCCACCTCTTAGGCACCATATAAATATCAAATTTATGACAAAGGAAAGTCATTTTTTTCATCTTCAAACTTAAGAAAAAAAAGAGAGGAAAGAGAAGCTCTCGGCCATGGTGGCCGAAAAAAGCTATTTTTTGTTGATCAAAAATTGATGTTCTTAAGTATTCCAACTAATTGGAAGGTCCCTAGTAACGTGAAGTAGCCTTGGGAGCAATCAAAATATTCATTCTTGAAATTCACAAATTCTAGCCAAGTTGAGAGTAGAAGTGTTAAAGGTAAGGTTTAATCTTCTTTTACATGTAATTGAGGATGGTTTGAGTGTATTGTAATGTGTAGTTATGGATGAAATTCATGGAATTATGTATGTAAGAAAATAAGGCCGTAGTTGTTGTTTTGTGAAATGGTGAACTAATTTTACTTGGTATTTTGGTTGTTGTTGTTATGGATTTTATGATGAGAATGAAGGTTTAATGGTTCAAGTTGAGTTGGTATTTTTGTGTTATTGTAGAAGTTAAAATGATGTTAGTAAAGTTTCTTGCATTATAGTTGAATAATGTTATAACGTGATTATATGGTGGTATGAAAGTTCAGAATTTGGTTGAAGTTACTATGTGTTGTTGTTATTCTTGTTGAACTTGGAAGATTATATGTTGTATTGTGTGTTGGTTGGGCTGTTTTGGAGTGTTGTACGGGCTGTCGGAGTGTTCTCGAGTATGTTTGAATAGTCTCGGGATTGATACTTGAATGTATGATTAGTGATGTTGACTTGATTATATGTGGTTGTTTTGAATATAAGGGAAATGTCGTCTAATTATCTAGAAAGGAGTTACTAACGTTAGAATACGTTTTGAATCTCCCCGTAACTTAACCGTAGTTCTTAACGTCTTAATATAGGTTGAGGTACTATTGGGCAGCGTATACGTGTGGTGTTGCGAGTAAACGCTCAAGGTATGTAAAGCCTATTCCTTCTTTCTTTTGGCATGTCCTAGATGTAAGTAAGATAAGATATGAGCTTTGGGGTAATTCTATTCATAAGTTCCGAGCATGTTTTATGATTCTTATTCACTTATTGATATTAGAATTCTTAAAATAGTCGAGCTACTGCCCTCGAGATTTCTATATGATCGGGTAGTAAATGATACATGAAAGTTCCTATTCCTGAAAAACTCTATAATGACTAATGCCCATAACTTTTATAAGCTATCTCGTATTAATTTGATACATGTCTATGATCCCTGAGGCGTTATTTGACATAGTTCGTAATGATATTCATAGAGTACTGAGGGTGACTATTATCCTGATACTCGAGCGTTGATTAGTCTACTTATCTATTAAGTCTCAAAAGATGATTTATATGTATATGGTTACTCACTACTCTGCTCGTGCATACTGTTATTACATCTTTCACCGAGTCCCGGGCCGGGTATGTTATCGTGCACAGTTTCACTGCATTATTCACCGCGTCCCTCACTAGAGGGCCGGGTATGGTATATACATATATGATGATATGATAATATGATGATGTGATGATGGCTCCGAGCCCCATGATAGGTCGAGTATGATATATGACAGATTCACCGAGTCCATAATGGGCCGGATATGATATATGATGTAGACATGCATGATTTTATTTCATAAGACACGAGGTACGGGATTCCTGATTGTCATACTTGCCTCACCTAGAATCCCTACTTCGATTTATGATCTTTCTCACCGTATTTCATGCTTTATATACTCGGTGATATCTCGTACCGACCCCCCTTCTTCGGGGGGTTGCGTTTCATGCCCGCAGGTACAGATACTCGCTTCGGTGATCCGCCAGCTTAGGATTTCCATTCAACTGACTTGGAGTGCTCCATTGTCTCGGAGCCTAGCTTTTGCGTATAGATCCTTTCGTTGTATATATATGTTTATCCAGGGGTACGGCGGGGCCCTGTCCCGTCATATGTTACTGTTGATACTCTTAGAGGTCTGTAGACATATGTGTGGGTTATGTATATATGTTGTCCGAAATCGTGTTAATATGACTTATATTTTGGGACGTTCCATTCATAGTGCGACCTTGTCGGCTTGTGTTCCATGTTATCATTGATGTTTGTAACTCCCGGAGAGACAAGCCGTGTGATATATATATATATATATATATATATATATATATATATATATATATATATATATAAGCGACAGCTTTGAGACGATGTCTTGCCTTTTTTTTTATATAACAGTTCCTTATCATGCTTGTTTCGAATTGATTATAGCTAACAAAAGTACGCGAGTGTCCAAATTTTCGGCACTAGTCACAACCTAGAGTTGGGTCGTGACATTGTATCCCAAGGACCCCATCATTGCCAAAATCTTTATAGATTGCTAAGAATGGGAAAGGGAGAGGTGGATTAGGAATAGGTCTTCTACTCCCTATTCTAAGTTTGATGGTTTCTTGTTCAAAAACAAACGTTTGTGTGTGCCCATGAGCTCTTGGAGGGAATTATTTGTGAGCGAGGCACACAATAGGGGATTGATGGGACATTTTGGGATTGATAAGACTTTGAGGATTCTTGAGGAGCAATTTTATTGGCCTAATATGCGGAGGGATGTGGCTAAGATTTGTGGCAAATGCATTGAGTGTCGTGGTGCTAAATCTAGACTCCTTCCCCATGATTTGTATACCCCTCTCCCCACCCCTTAACAACCTTGGTTTGATATTTCAATGGATTTTATGATGGGATTGCCTAGGACCAAAAGGGGTAAAGATAGTATCTTTGTTGTTGTTGACCGGTTTTCAAAAATGGCTCATTTCATTGCATGTTGTAGTGGTACTATTTTTTCCGATTCGTATTTGTACTTGCCTCATTTAAAAAGGAAAGTGTCCCGGGAAAGTACGGTTGTCAATTGTACCGGGAAAAAGGAAAAAATATACTTCTACGGGGATGGTGCTCTAAATGGACTTATTTTAGAGTCGCCACCTAATTTTTAGGAAAATTAGGAAAATCAGTTCGAAAAAGGTTCATTTAAAGCGGTTAAGTTTTAAAAAGAATCCTAATCTAACCAAAGTATAGGTAAGGGTTCTGATGATCCCTCGGAGAAGGTGTTAGGCACCCCGGTATTAAGGATCCGTAAAATACGGTTGACCTACGGGTTCTAATAGTATGCATTTGTAAATATAAATTGATTGTGATAAAAACAGTTTGTGTTTCATATTCCCGCAAATTGAGATTAGTCATTTATGCAAAATGTACCACGTTTCAAGAATCAAAAGTGGTAAAATTTTACCCAAAATGGGCATTTTAGGGTATCGGACTAGAACAATTAGACTAATACCCGAAGGCTCTTAGCCTAAGTAGGACTCTACGTAAGTCCAGCCCAAAAAGTAGTTTTGAAAAAATATTTTAGAGTGTAGGAAAATAGTTTTTAAGAAAAAAAGTTAGGTATACTATTATAGTTCATACATATATATATATTCCATTTTTATTTCTATCTTTTTCTAAGTTTTTAGTCAAATTTTTTTTAGCCTAAGTCTAAATAATCATAGTTAGTCTCATAAGTTTTGTCCAAATCAATCCACATGTCCAAGTCCATAGATTTTCGTAAATGTTCAAATCAGTCCCAAACTTCATAAAAGTCGGCAGTTTTGGTCCCTTTAAATCACATCAGTCCGAATTTGTATTAATTCTTCAGATTTAGTCTTTTCTTTCATGGCAAATTCATTTTGGCAACTTTTAAAACATGACAATCTCATAAGGGTTCCAATTAGCACAATAATTATGCAAATAACAATTTAAAGTACATAATTTAAAAGAGGTAGAGAATTTGGGCCGACCAAGCCCAAAAGGAAAATATTTATGCAATCAATCTCGTCTTAATTCCAACGTATGCTTCATTTAGCTCTGAGTTGGATTGACTCGATCTAGATACGTTAGTGGGCTCCGTTAGGGCCCACCAACTGATTTTGGATGGACAGAGAGGTAAAGGACATACATAACATTAGTATACGTCCACAAATTAACTAAGTACAAAATTAAAAGCTTTAATGATTATTACAATGCCAAAAATAAATTACATCAGATTTAGGCCAAGCCCACTTAATACTTTGTAAAGGCAGAATAAGGAAAAATAGCCCAAATATGCAATAAGCCCACAAATAACCGCGACAACAAACCACACACGGATGATAAGCCCAAATAATAGGCTCAAACTGAAAATTTCCTAAGTATGGAAGGTATCATACATCATATACCACAGATATACCACTGCATTTTATCTCAAATTTTTTAAGTGTTGAACCATGATATACTAGGTGATATACTTGCACATAGAGAGAAAAACCCTTTAGAAAGGCATACCCTCCATATACACTAATATACACTACTCTTCCCCAATATTCTCCTTTTCAAAATAACTCATCCAAACTACCAAAAACACATCAAAGTTCCCAGAAGAAATAACTAAAATTTCCAAATTTAAACCACCTAGAATCAGGCAGAATGAGCAGCCAAATTTGTAGTCTAAAATAACAATCTTTTTTGCAGAACAAATCAAGTAGTGTTCCAGTTAATCAAAATAGGAAAAAATCAACAGTTTTGCTAAGCAAATACATATATGTCAACCTCTAAAACTCAGTACAGAGCAGGGTTTTAGGAGTCAAATGAATACTCAAAGTTCATGGTTAATCTAGTCCTAAGTTAAAGCAATCTTAATGCAATGAGGTTTTCTAACAATTTAGTTTTTAGAGGTTGATGCACAGGTTGTACAAACATAGCTCACAAGCAAAGCTTTCAGTCCAAACTTAGTTAATTCAGTGAGACTCAAAGATGAATCAAGCATATAAGTTTTTATGGTTTCCCAAAAAAAAAAAAAAAAAAAAAAAAAAAAACTATAGTTTTCATGACTGCTTTTTCAAGGTTTAAACTCACACAGCTTTTCATTGCTAACTTAAAATGAGTCATTTATAAGCTAAAACAGTTTTGAGCAAGTATCAAACAGGAAAGGACCATAAAGAAACCAAAGAATTATGGTTAAGAACACAACTAAGGGAGAAACATGAGATGCATCATGGTTTGGCAGGTTTCAAGTCTGCAAAAAGCAAGGCCAAGCTAAACATCCTAAGGCCAAGAATCACACAGGCAACAGCTACATGAACAAGGTAAGAGTCCAAGTGAAGGCAGGGGAAGATAGTAGCAGGGAAAAGGAAAGAAGCAATGGAGTGTCCATCAAGCCAAAAAGACAAACAGAGGAAGGGTGTGAACACCAACTGTTTTCCAATGTCAAGAAATCCAAGCAAAATAAAGCATGATAAGAGGATCAAGTTAAACATAAGTGTCTCTTTTGAAACTATTCATATATTAAGATAGTATCAAGTTAATGTTGTCCTTAATTACTTAAACAGGATGGCATAGAGCAGTCATGAGTGGAAGGATCAATTTCAATCTAGTGTTTAGCCCATCACATGATTAGATGCCTAAATGATTTAAACAATATGCTCAAGTAATTCCAGATTTCCCAATTTCATTAGTTAAAATCAAAACAAATTCAATTTCAGAGTTTTGTTTCAAGCAAAGATTCAACAGCAAATCACAAGGTGGGTCCAGCAAAATCAGGTCTTATAGGGGCATTGGTGAAGTACTCAAGTGATAACCTAACTCAGTTTATTCCCAGAAACATGTAAGGGAGTCAAAAGCTCAAATAGGAATCAAGTAGGTACATATAGTGATCAGAATTAGTCACAACCAAAAGATAGTGTCAAACGGATGTACTGGCAGTTCATGGAATCCAAAATGAGATTAAAAAAAACATGATACTATTCCTATCATATGATCCAGTTAGGGAGATAGAGTGTTTGTGGTTTTTT
>NC_081346.1:38846893-38871123 GCF_029784015.1 Lycium ferocissimum
TAGTTGTGAATTATGAGAAAGAAGGCTATGTTTGAAATTTTCTTAGTACGAGTATGTTGGTTATGGAAATTTGGAAGTGAAAACACCGGAGAAGGCCTAAGGGCAAAATTGGAATTTTGGAAATTTGTTTCGGGAATTATAAATTGTGATTTGTGAACAATTGGGCTAAAAAAAAAAAAAGGAAAATGAGGCCCAAATTAGAGAGGCCCAACCGGCCACTTATGGCTTTAGCCCATGGAATTAATTAATTTCCATGTGACATAATATATTCATCCATAGCCTTAGAACATTCAAGAAAGGCAAAGAAAAATCAAGAAAAAAAGAGAAAGAGAGCACGGCTAGAGAGGAAAGGAAAGAAAAGAAAAGAAGAGAAATTCTTGGAGCCAAATCCTTGGTTCAAAATTCAAATTCTTGTGGAATTATTACTAAGTGCAAGAGCCTCTACAAAGTGATATAATTGGTTTGGCAAGAAACCATCTTTGGTGGCAAGTGGAAGAAGTGAGGAAAAGGTAAGAATTTAATGTTCCTTTGTGTTATGGAAGGTTATGAATGATAGAATAAGTAGAATTGCATGGAAATCATGGGATTGTGTTTGAGTATGTGTTAGCCGTGCATGTGTGTGAGTGTGTTGTGGCCGTGTATGTGCATGGTTGTGTGTAGAAGATGTGTTGGATTTTATGTTGTATTTTAGTTGTGGTTATGATGAAGTTTATGTTAAAAATGAAAGTAGAATGAATTGATGGAAGTTGGAAAAATAAGATGTTGGCCGTGGATATGGAAGAGTTGGAAATAATGATGAATTGTTTTGTTTGATATATTAGATGTGTTGTTATGATTCTTATAATCTAAACGAAGGAAGAATGATGAAAGTTTGCATTGATTTGGACGTGTTGGAAGAATTATGGCCTATGTTGGAAAGTTGGTATATTTTGTATACTTTGTGTGTATATTGTAAAAATATTATGAAACGCTTCCGAATAGAATTGCAATGATCTTGATTAATATGTTGAGATTGAATTGGAAATATGAAGTTGGAAACGGAAATTTTTGTGTTATGTCGGAGAAATGGCTAGTTGTGCCATATTGTGCATCTTGTAATATTTGTTGTTGTTGTTGGATTGTTGGGTTGTTGTTGTTGTTATATTAAGCCGAGCTACGTCTCGGGGGCGTTGGATTCATAGGGGAAGTGCTGCCGAAATTTCGGTAGCCAAGTATAGACCAAAGTTGAAATGTTAGCCTTCATGAATAGTAACTGGCAAGAGTGACCATTTGCAGATTTCTGACGAAATTGGAAGTGAAGCCAAGCGAGCATAAGGCGTAATTGAGGTATGTAAAGCCTTCCCTATCTTTCTTTGGCATGTTCTGAGTCTAACAGGCTTGAAAGCGAGCCTCGATTGTATTTCTGCTTCTCGGAAGTCGAGATTGAAAATAGCTCAAAACCATTCAGTAAGATTGAAACGTTTCTTCACCTTTTGTCGATACAACGCACTATATGTATACAACTTCCATAAATGGAGTCGAAACACTTTAAGATGATTATGGACGACTCCCTAAGGTTTATTATCTATAATTTACGTACCTTATTATGGTTGGGTCCGAGGTGGGCCACAATACCCTGATACTCCCGGTATGGTTCAAATCAATCTGTTTCTGTCTGATTTTCATAAGTAACTCTTAATTATGTTACTGTCCGCTAACTAGTAAGTATTATGGTATCTTTTGAATCTGAATATTATTCGACCTCTCGGAACGATTCGGATACTCGTTCGATATGATCCGCCTATTCGATCGACTTATCTTCGAACTACTTCGGTTTGATTACGTACGTATGTTGGTCTGTACGTATATGGTTTCTCATGGATACGTTCGTGGATGACTCAATGCTTCCTTCACTTGCGCCGGGCCGGGTTACAGTGATTCGTGCACCTCATTGCATTGTTCACCGCGTCCCTCGGATTGTGCGGGCGGGATGCGTCGTATCGATTCGGATCCGATTATGATTACGGTACGATTATGTGATATTATGGGGATGGCGGCCGGATGGCATTTGATACGATTCTCGTACGTCCACCGCGTCCCGTACTACGAGGGCGGGTTCGTTACCGCGTCCCTTATTAAAGGGCGGGATACGTACGTATGTGACTGGGATCCGATTTCTGATATGTCTGTCTGCATATGATTATGACTCTGCATGCATGATTCTGTCTGTTACAGTTCTGTATGTCCGATTTGGACTCTGATTCTGTCTGTCACATTTCTGTACGTCTGACCCGTATTCTGATTCTGTCTGCTATACATTTGAGATCCGGTTCTGTCTGAGAATCTGTCCGTACGCTCTGTAAGTCTGACTCCGCTACGAATCCGAATCTGTCCGCTTTATTTCTGTATTTCCGTCTGTTACGATTTTACATATCTGACTCTGGTTATTATATTTATGTATATTATGTTTCCGCTTTACATACTCGGTACATCTTCGTACGACCCCTTGCTTCTCGGGGGGCCCGTGTTACATGCCCACGGTACGTACGCGCGCGCACGGACGCGCGCCGGTTTAGGATATTGGTCTGTCGTCGGAGAGCTCCTTTCGATCCGGAGCCGATACTTTTGGTATATATCTTCTGTTGTACATATGTTCTGTATATATGATCATTTGGGTACGGCGGGGCCCTGTCCCGTCTTCTGATTCCATCTTCTGATTCTGTTTTGTATATTAGAGGTCTGCAGACATATCTGTGAGGTGTGGGTTGTCACTGTCCGGTAAGTATGTGCGAGTTTGCGACTTTGTCTGATATAACAGCCCTAACGGCTTCTGTACAGGTTTCAGTATGTATATATGTATATGTATGCTCGAGCGATGCACCTTATATACGTGTGGATTTATGTATGTTTAATCGGAATTAGCAATTTGGTATCTTTGGATCCGTTAGGTAGGTACGTATGGGTGTCAAGTAGGACACCGATCCACGGCCCACGGGGTTGGGTCGTGACAAAAGTGGTATCGAGCGGTCGGTTCTCGGAATGTCCGCAGGCCGTGTCTAGTAGAGTCTTGTTTATCGGTGTGTTGGGCCCCACATCTATAAACGGAGGCTACGGGACATCTAGGATGTTATGTTACCCTTTCTTGGAATCTTAGATCGTGCGATAGAGCCATACCGTTAGGATGATTCCTCCCACGAATTGCCGTGTCTTTTCGAGCGTGGCCTCGAAAAGAGCATTCGCGTCGGTATTTTGGGAAAGACTTCGACCCTCTCCTTGCAGGTGATTGTAGGATAAAGATGAAGAGGGCCGCGTCGATGACGGAGATGGGGGTGCCAAGAAGGCCCCCGGATGTCACCGGGGCCGAGTAGGCGGAGCCGGGGGCGATTGAGACGGTCCGTCGGAAGATCCGGCCACGATTCCTCCCGAGTTTTGATCTCCGGGGAAGGGGACCCCGCGAGAGGGTAGTTATGATGACGGGCGATCCGTCGGAGGATCCTTGACGATCCCTCCGAGTTTTTCGACCCCCGGTGAGGAGGATCCCCGGATTTTATTCGGCTACGACACGGATCCGTCCGATGGAGCGGGGGCACCGGGAGAGGAGCTCCCGCGACATTATGCCGGACGCTCCTATGGTGGAGCACTATGTTCCGCCGGGGGTGATCTTCGATAAGAGCGTTACGCCATATTCCACCCCTTATCCTGGTCATCGGTGAACCCGGCGGGTCGTCGACTACCTATATTCTTGATTCGGATGAGATGGGTGACGAGGAGAGCACCCCTCGCTCTATAGCTTACTAGATCGAGGCCGAGGAGCGGCTCGTCCACAGGTATACGAGTATTTATTGGAATTTGTTCTATATATGTGTATTTGTTGCATAACTGTATAGTTTGGACCGGGGTGGGACCCGCTACGAAAATTTCTGAAAAAAAATTATTAAGGCGGCCCCGAAAAGGGCCGGGATCTAAGTTACGTGGCAAAGTTCGTGTGGGGCATTTGACGCGGTGATATTATCGATAACGCGCCGAATGCATAAAAGTTTTGAAGTTAAGCGTGCCCGAGACCGTGGCAATCCTGGGATGGGTGACCCCCCTGGGAAGCACGTCAAGAATTTTCTTCACAATTATGGATGTGGAGACTAAATGTGAATTTGAGGTAACTTAAGTGGAATTTGAGTATATGGAGTGATTAGAGATTCTAAAAAGCGGAGTCGACTATGGTCGCGATTCCGTACGCTATATTTCGCCCGTCTTCGCCCGGTGGCGGTGGAGTTCGGGGGTTACCATAATCCTGTGCTTCTGAATCTGATCACGTTTTTGTTTAACATACCTCTGTACGTCCAACTCCGACCATGATTCTGTCCGATAAACTTCGGTACGTCGATTGTGGACGATTTCAAAATCGTCCGATAAATCTGCATACGATATATCGTACATCCGACCCGATATGACTCTATCATGATATATTTATGCCATATGTCTACGCCTCGATCGCGGACTGTCCGTCCGACATATGTCCGCACGTCCGACCTCGCGTTCGACTCGTGAATTACGTTTGGTGTATGTGTCTACATGTCGACTCGATTTCGAAATCGTCCGATAAATCTCAATACGTCGACTCGATTATAGATCCGTCGACATACCTGAAACCGCTTGATTTTGAGATCGCTTAAGACGACGTCGGATTATGCTTTTGTCTGCCGCACTTTCGTACTTCTGACTCCGGATATAACTCCGTCTGACGTCCGTTTGACCTTCTAGTTCTGGTTAAGATTCTGTCCGCCGTATATCCGATTCAAGACGGTACGAACAACTCTAATACGGTGATATCGGGAAAAGATGGATGAAGTTGGAAAATGAGGACCGTTACAAGTTCTTCGATCAAGTGCAAGTATGTAAGTGGCAAGTAGCCCTCCCCGACTGATTTTGATTTACCATGAGGTTGAATTAACATTCGAGGACGAATGTTTTAAAGGGGGGGAGGATGTTACATCCCGTCTTTTTGCATAATCGAAAAAAAATTCGAGATAGTTGTGAATTATGAGAAAGAAGGCTATGTTTGAAATTTTCTTAGTACGAGTATGTTGGTTATGGAAATTTGGAAGTGAAAACACCGGAGAAGGCCTAAGGGCAAAATTGGAATTTTGGAAATTTGTTTCGGGAATTATAAATTGTGATTTGTGAACAATTGGGCTAAAAAAAAAAAAAGGAAAATGAGGCCCAAATTAGAGAGGCCCAACCGGCCACTTATGGCTTTAGCCCATGGAATTAATTAATTTCCATGTGACATAATATATTCATCCATAGCCTTAGAACATTCAAGAAAGGCAAAGAAAAATCAAGAAAAAAAAGAGAAAGAGAGCACGGCTAGAGAGGAAAGGAAAGAAAAGAAAAGAAGAGAAATTCTTGGAGCCAAATCCTTGGTTCAAAATTCAAATTCTTGTGGAATTATTACTAAGTGCAAGAGCCTCTACAAAGTGATATAATTGGTTTGGCAAGAAACCATCTTTGGTGGCAAGTGGAAGAAGTGAGGAAAAGGTAAGAATTTAATGTTCCTTTGTGTTATGGAAGGTTATGAATGATAGAATAAGTAGAATTGCATGGAAATCATGGGATTGTGTTTGAGTATGTGTTAGCCGTGCATGTGTGTGAGTGTGTTGTGGCCGTGTATGTGCATGGTTGTGTGTAGAAGATGTGTTGGATTTTATGTTGTATTTTAGTTGTGGTTATGATGAAGTTTATGTTAAAAATGAAAGTAGAATGAATTGATGGAAGTTGGAAAAATAAGATGTTGGCCGTGGATATGGAAGAGTTGGAAATAATGATGAATTGTTTTGTTTGATATATTAGATGTGTTGTTATGATTCTTATAATCTAAACGAAGGAAGAATGATGAAAGTTTGCATTGATTTGGACGTGTTGGAAGAATTATGGCCTATGTTGGAAAGTTGGTATATTTTGTATACTTTGTGTGTATATTGTAAAAATATTATGAAACGCTTCCGAATAGAATTGCAATGATCTTGATTAATATGTTGAGATTGAATTGGAAATATGAAGTTGGAAACGGAAATTTTTGTGTTATGTCGGAGAAATGGCTAGTTGTGCCATATTGTGCATCTTGTAATATTTGTTGTTGTTGTTGGATTGTTGGGTTGTTGTTGTTGTTATATTAAGCCGAGCTACGTCTCGGGGGCGTTGGATTCATAGGGGAAGTGCTTTTGAAATTTCGGTAGCCAAGTATAGACCAAAGTTGAAATGTTAGCCTTCATGAATAGTAAGCGGCAAGAGTGACCATTTGCGGATTTCGACGAAATTGGAAGTGAAGCCAAGCGAGCATAAGGCGTAATTGAGGTATGTAAAGCCTTCCCTATCTTTCTTTGGCATGTTACGAGTCTAACGTGGCTTGAAAGCGAGCCTCGATTGTATTTACTTCTCGGAAGTCGAGATTGAAAATAGCTCAAAACCATTCAGTAAGATTGAAACGTTTCTTCACCTTTTGTCGATACAACGCACTATATGTATACAACTTCCATAAATGGAGTCGAAACACTTTAAGATGATTATGGACGACTCCCTAAGGTTTATTATCTATAATTTACGTACCTTATTATGGTTGGGTCCGAGGTGGGCCACAATACCCTGATACTCCGGTATGGTTCAAATCAATCATTTATTCGATTTTCATAAGTAACTCTTAATTATGTTCGTCCGCTAACTAGTAAGTATTATGAGGCTCCGTGTCTTTACGAATCGAATATTATTCGACCTCGGAACGATTACGGATACTACGTTACGATATGATCCGCCTATTACGATCGACTTATCTTCGAACTACTTCATTTGATTACGTACGTATGTTGGTCCGTATGTATATGGTTTCTCATGGATCTGTTCGTGGATGACTCAATGCTTCCTTCAATCGCGCCCGGGCCGGAGTTGCGGATTCGTGCACCTCACGGTGCATTATTCACCGCGTCCCTCGGATTGTGCGGGCCGGGATCTCGTACGTATTTGATTCGGATCCGATTATGATTACGGTACGATTATGTGATATTATGGGGATGGCGGCCGGGATGGCATTTGATCGATTACCGTACATCCACCGCGTCCGTACTACGAGGGCGGGTTACGTTACGCGTCCCTTATTAAAGGGCGGGATACGTACGTATGTGATTTGGATCCGATTTCGATATGTCCGTATAGCATATGATTATGACTCGCATGCATAATTACGTTGTACGATTACGTATGTCCGATTGAATATGACTCGTCCGTCACACTTCGGAAATTGATTTGGACTCGATTCTGTCTCGTCACATTTACGTACGTCGACCCGTATTCTAATTACGTCCCCCGTATACATTTGAGATCCGTTTAAACGTCGTACGCTTCCGAATCTGTCCGTACGTACTACGTGCCGTAAGTCCGACTCCGCTACGAATCCGATTCGTCCGCTTTATTTTTGTATTATTCGTCCGTACGATTTTACGTATACGATTCGGTTATTATATTTATGTATATTATGTTTCCGCTTTACATACTCGGTACATCTTCGTGCGACCCCCTTGCTTCTCGGGGGGTGTTACATGCCCGCGGTACGGACGCGCGCGCACGGTACGCCGCGCGAGCGTTAGGATATTAATCGGTCACTGTGGAGAGAGCTCCTTTGATCCGGAGGCGATACTTTTGGTATATATCTTCGTTGTACATATGTTACGTATATATGATCATTTGGGTACGGCGGGGCCACAATCCCGTCTTCGATTCCATCTTCGATTCGTATGTGTAGAGGCAGATGGGACATATGTACGTGGGCTATGGGTTGTCAACTTTGTCCGGTAAGTATGTGCGAGTTTGCGACTTTGTCTGATATAACAGCCCTAACGGCTTCCGTACAGGTTTCAGTATGTATATATGTATATGTATGCTCGAGCGATGCACCTTATATCTGTGTGGATTTATGTATGTTTAATCGGAATTAGCAATTTGGTATGCTGGATCTGTTAGGTAGGTACGTATGGGTGTCAGTAGGACACCGGTCACGCGACACGGGGTTGGGTCGTGACATTTCGTCTAACCTTTTCCTCAAATATATATATTCGACCTTGATAGGTATATGTTTTCCTTGTCCAAGCTTCTCTCCCTTTCATTTCATGATATCATAACCTTCTTTTCCTAATGCTCGTGCTTACATATTTGGTTTCGCTATCGCTATCCGACTTTAATTTCCGAGAAAACCCAATCCTGATTCTCTTCCGTAGGGCTTGCTACCTCAACTTTGACATACAACATAATTAATAGTTTTAACATGTCGTAACATCAATCATAAAGGTATACATAATACTCGATGTAGTCACTCGTGACTTATTTTTTTATCGCGTTTCAACACCTTTTCCTTGCAAAATATCCCGTTGCCATTGGATTTTGTCTTGAATCTGTGGCTTTCATACATCTCCCTTCTCTTTTCCCCAGCTACCCAGAGAATTCCAATTATAAAGCTCATAAGCTTCTAATTTCCCTCGGGCTATTTTGGTGTCTCATTTTTTTTTTCCGTATGTCTAAATCTGTAGGTCCTCCTAACATATCTTTCTATGTTCTAACTGTGAATCCCAGCAATATAACTTTGCTTAAAAATCTTTACTCATACTTGTACCCTGTCTCTTTGTCAAAAATAATCAACCTCACATCCTTTACTTTAGCAACCGAATCGATCCTTGCAATACTTTATCTTCACTTATACACCTGCTCTCTTCTCTCCTTATACATAAACTGAAATCACACCTAATTTCTCTATCGTCAATAATCTTCACAACACCGTCCGAAAAAATTTGAGATAAAGCCTTCATATAAGGATTTGCTAGAAATACACCACATATTCTTAAGGTTGATACAATCTCTACTTCCTTTGTCAGCCAACAACATCATATTTAGAAGTTATATAAACAATCCAGAAAATAATCATAATTGCAATCCAACTTACCTAACCATTTCTCATTCTTGAGTTCAAGGTCGTCATTAACCACCGAAGTAACTTGGCCATAATGATTCTCGAATAGTACCAACTATCAAATACTCGAATCCCGCAGAAGTCGAATATTGGTGACTTCTAAATCCCAATGTAAACCCACATCATATAGGAAAGTTCGATAAAACGTGTACGAGTGCTGTCATCAAACCGTCTCCCGATCTTATGTATATATATATATATATATATATATATATATATATATATATATATATATATATATATATAAAATTCTAGAGTAAAACTTTTCCCTACTCGTTAACTTCCTTTCCCATATCAATATCTTGTCTTTATCTCTTACTCACCAATCTATAAATCGTAATACTGCATTTGAATTCTTAGTGTCAACTTTTCCTATATCTTTAATAAATGTCAATTCTCCGAAATCTAAAATGCACTCATTCCAACTCCTTTAATTACTAATCATTTTTTCCCTCCAGGGTTCTTCCCTTAAATTAAAATAAAATTACTCAAAAACTTCTCTTGGAAAGCGTCTCATAATGATTCATTCAATCATCACTTACCAAACGTCCGATTGTCACATTTTCCCTTCATTCTTTCTCTATAGTATAGATATTCAAACAATTCAATTTGTAAAAATTTCGGCAGAGTTTCCTCTATACTTCTTACTGCCTCATTCTTGTACACAGCCCAGAAAACACATCCAATGCCTCACAGGGCTATCACAAATGCTCGTAACATTTAGCTCGAGTTCTTATATCCAATTCTATCAATATCAATAAGGTAGAAAACATGCCTTTCAGAGTAACAACTTCAATTCTCATCAATTACCTCGTAAAGGCATAATCAACTGCTCGTCCAGCATCAAAACACTTAGGATTTGAGTCAGGGACATCACATCTTATAGTTTAGCTCTACGGTACAATCTAAGATGAAAAAGAAAGGTAATGGTTCCTAAATGCCCTGCAGCCTCTTGTTTATAAGTGTGGCGCGCTTTACACCCATAAACAAGACTCTACTGGACACGGCTCGTAGACACTCCCTAGGACGAACTGCTCTGATACCACTTTTGTCAGGACCCAACTAGAGGGCTATGACGAGCACTCGGAGCTAACACACCGAGCAGCTCTAAACATACATCTCATAATCATTTCTGGGTGGACCATAAAGATAGCTCATGAGCATCATAATCTGTAAGGACATATATTGCAAAATAACGGCACATCTATATATAATCTTCAACAATTATACCCAGCATCACCAGCCAACAAGGCTACTAAAATACTATACACCATATGAACCGGTAGGGTTATGAAATGTCTAACGGTACACGGGTCTACGAGCCTCTACATAGAATACATGTGACCATAAAGACCAATATCAAATAGACTGCAGCTCCGAAGTAAGTGGAGTGCTCCTGAGAATCCGCTGATAAAGCACCTACGGGTCAGATCTACCTGCGGGTATGAACGCAGCGTCCAAAAGAAAGGACGTTAGTACGAATAATATACTGAGTATGTAAGGCATGTATGATAACATAATAAGGAAGTATAGAAGACATAGGAAGAAAGTATAACTATAACTGCTTGCCTCTTAAGGTGGAATCATGCATGCTCACCTTTACCTTTTAACCATATTACACATACATACATAAACTTTCTGAATCAAATAACATCATTAGCCCGCGTCCGGGCCTCCCGTGTCCGAGGTAATCATCTCACGCCGCCCACTAGTGGTGCTGCCCGTGCTATATAGACACGGTGTTACTATCATATCCATAGCCGCCCAATACGCCCATCGTAGTGGTGCTGCCCGGCCGTCTAGGCACGGTGTTACTATCCTTATTCATGGCCACCCACTACGCCTACCGTAGTGGTGCTGCTCGGCCATATAGGCATGGTGTAATCATACATATACATATACATATACATAAATCTTTCATGAAAGTCCAATCAAAAGCTATAACTCTATTGGAGTGACGTAAGGTCGGTAACCTCCGGTTGTATTATGGAACATCATGATAGTCATGTCTCACCTTGAAGGAACTAGCATTATGAGGTGAGACTATGAATGAAGAATAACATCAAGGGAAAACATAGAATAAGATCATAAATCTCATAAAGCGAAAAAACACTTTGGAGCCTTTAGAAATAGGGTCATCATCAATGAATAAAATGGAGAAAATCAAGAAGTAGCTCAACATTCTCATATTCACATTGAACTCATAAGCTTGGGATTCTTAAACATGAAATCATCGTCATCATGATCATCATAGAAATATTCTCATCTTTGACATCATCGTTATCATTATAAAAACATGTCCATCGTTGTCATAAGAGCTTATAGAATCATAAATCTCTGGTTTGGAAAATACGAACATTTTGAAAAGCATTTATGGATTATCAAAAAAGGAGTCATGCCCTTGAATCATGAACTTCTAACTTTTAGAAATAAGGAGGTTATAGAAACATTTATGGAATCATAACATAGGAATTAGAATCATCGTTATCATAAAACATGCTTATCTTTAGCATAATAAGAACTCTATGAATCATGAATCTCTAGCTTTTGAGAATAAGGACATTTTAGGAAACATGTATGGGTTCACAAGAAAGGAATCATGCCTTTGGAAAGAAAGGGACTAGCTTTAACATACCTTTCGGTCGCCTTAGTCGTTCAACGTTTATTCTGCCAAGCTCGCAACTCTACACATAAACCATCCATATTATCATTAGGCTCAATATCATACACTTGTCTCAAGCATTCAAATGAAATCTTTTTAGAATCTGCTGAAATTCTGGCAGCATCTCCCCTATATTCTTTACCTCCTCCAAATACCAAAACAACTCCCAAACAATACAACAACATCAACAACAATATCAATACCAATATATTTCATAAAACATCCCGCACGATGTTTCTCCAATTTTCAAACCAACCATAACAACATCCATAATACCATAATCAAAGAATTATATTCAATTTAATCTCAAATTAATCTAAAATTCTCTTTCAAGCTCACCTGATGACCATCAACTTTAATTCAACTCTTTATGATTTTTCTCCCATGATTCTTTCCTTTCTAAGAATTGCTAAACCTTTACATCATCTCAATCATGTAAATAATAATAGGAAAAATATACCTTATAGTAGAAGAACTTCACTTTGTTCACCCCTTTCCAAGATTAAGTTCATCACCACTTTGAAGAGAAACAAAAACAATTGTCTTCCATAGATTTTCCTTGAGGTTTTGATGTCTCTTGATGATATGGAAAGGTTTTGGAAGAATATGGAAGGTTAGGAAGGATTATGGAGGATTATGGAAAGTTATAGAAAATTATGGGAAGTTATGGAGAGTTTTAGAACCCTCAAGAGTTCTTCAAGATCTCTCCAGAAATGTAGAGGATGCGAAAATATGAAAATTGATGAAAATTAATGGGTTAGAGGGTTATTTATAGGCGTGGTTCGGGTCGGGCACTGTAGCACCAGGTTACTGTAGCAGCATTTTTCTGCTCCGTCCGCCTAACTTGTAACGTCCATAACTCCCTGCCCTGATGTCGGATTGACAAACGGTTTGTTGCGTTGGAAACTAGAATCGAGGAACTTCATTTTAGGATTTTGAAATACCTTAAAACTCCTTATATACACGGATATATACTCCTTCAAAGTTGACCCAAAATTTTGTCCAGAATTCTGCCAACTTTTTTCAAATTTTCGACAAACTTATTTTCTCCGCTTTGCTTGGTCCCGGAATCTTCCGAAACTCTCCATACATGATATTTATCATTGATCATACTTGATAATGCTTCGTTCCTCATAATCCAAAGTTGTTTTACCTAGCCATAGCTCGACATACTTACGTTCAAATTTAATAAATGCTTCTCCGAAAGTACGGGGTGTAACACCTGGAGGTCATGCTACGGGCTTGTACGATTGATTTCGTGTTCATGAGGATCAGTTCTTAGCTTTGACAGATTTTGCCTATGATAGCGGTTACCATTCAAAGCATTGTATAGTTGGGGAATCACACCCCGGTGAGCTGGTTCGATGCATTGAGGCGGGATCTTTGAGGTGACAACTTGAGGAACCGAGAGGGGCACACGGATGAGATACCCCCAGCTTTTCATCAGAGCAGGTATTTTCCTTTTCTTCCATGTTCGAGGAACAACATGTGTTTAAATGGGGGATGATGTAACGACCTGTTAGGTCGTTTTGTCCATTTCGACTATTTTAACCCTGTTGACCTTTCCCCTTGTCTCTTGAGAGTGTTGTTGACTTGTGGGGAGGGGTGACGTGACTCCCAATGCGTCCGGATGTGCTTGGAACAAGAAAATGAAGTTTTGGAAATTCATAAGTGTTTGGTTGACCAAAGTCAACACCGGGGGTAAATGAGAGTTTTCGGAGATTCCGTTGGTTCCGGAAGGTTAATTATGACTTGGTAAGGTAATTGGTTCGGTCCCCAACGGACTCAGGAGCATTTTGGTCTTTTAGTTGGAAGGGTAGTTTTAAGGTGTTCGGGGGTTGACTGGGTTCAACTGACCTCTTTTGGGAATTCAGAGGGCGCGAGTGAGTTCGTAGCGCATTTTAGGAATAGTTTACATATTTGATTTGTATCCGGGAGGTCTCGGATAAGTTTTGGGTGTGGGTCGGAACTTAGAAATCACAATTAAGGTTCTAAAATCAGAATTAAATGGGTAAAAGTTCTCTCTCTTGGTCTTTTCTGCGTTAACCTTCAATTTTAGTATGGATATTGTTTAGCTTCTCATATTGATTAAAAAAAATAAATCTAGGTTACTATACAATTCTAGGATTTTGTAAAATTTTACGGTTCATTGTGGGATTTTATAAAACTCTAGGGTTCATTGTGCGGCTATATAAAACTTTAGAGTTATATAATTTTCGGAAAAGGGCCAGAATGCCATTATCTCAAAACTTCTAAATATACCCTTCGTCCACCTATTTTGCTAAAAATGCCCCTCTGTTCACCTTTACGCTCCTTTGTTTCTCTTAAATCTAGCAGACCTGTTTTTAAAATTTTTGGTAAATCTTTTTTTGTTTTTTCTTTTTCAAAGTGACAATGGAGGCTCAGATCCATCTGATGCTAATTATAAAAAAAAAATTATTATTATTTATTATGTGTCATATTCCTTTTGGACGAAACTAAAACCCAACATATCCAGCTTTGTCATAAAATACACAGATTGTTTTTGTTTATTCGCCATAAAAACAACAAACAATAAAATTATTATTTTATTTGTTCACCCAAGTTTGTCTTAAAACATACAAATTATTTAATTTGTTCAACCAAAAACACAACAAAATATAAATTAGTTTGTTATGAACAAAAATAATTAAAAAATAAATTAAGGTCGTTGATTGGTTCATAAAATTAATTTTTTATGAACAAAAAGAACAAAAGATAATAATTTTTTTCATTATTTTTGTGTTGAACAAATAAAATAATTTGCATGTTTATGACAAAGTTGAGTATGTTGAGTAGAGGCGGGTTTAATCAAAGGGACAAGAAAATTTCGTCCAATAGGAATATGACACATAATAAAAAATAGTTAAAAAATAAATAAAAATAGGGTTTGTTAGTTTTAAGGGAAAAAGTGAGCCAAAAATGTGTGCGGATGGGTATTTTTAGCAAAATAGATGGATGCAGGGTACATTTAACCTTTTGAGATAGTCCAGGGGCATTTTTGGCCCTTTTTCGTATAAAATTTTAGGGTTCATAGAGGAATGAAGAGGAACAAATAGGAATAAAATCTAAGGAATTAAGAAGAAGAAAGGGGGAGAATGTCACACCCCAAAACCCACCCTAGACGTGACCGGCATCCGATGTCATAAAGAACATTGGAAGAACCTTATTATATATGGAAACGTTTGATACTTTCTAATAAGCAATTATCAAATAAGTAAGAGACACACCCTTTGCAAACATCCAAGATAAAGTCATGCTCATTAAAATAAAAAAGCGGAAATCTAAATTCATACATAAATAATACATGGAAACATGCCCTAACAATCATGGAAAAATATCAATAACACTACCCATAGTTCCACAACCATCTAAGGAGCTTCAACGAAATAAAGAGTGTCTAAAGTCTCGGGACGCAGCCCAACCATCTAAGCAAATGAAAAATTATAGAGAGATGCCCCACGAACAAACATGTGGGCTCACCAAAAGATCTCGAGAAGTAGCAAGTTCTCCTAGGTCGTCGGCGCATCACGAACCTGCTCTTCAATATTACCTAACATACCATAAAAAACAACAACGGTATACCTAAGTACTGGGTACTCAGTGAGTGTCTCGGGGACAATAAATAATATAGCAAAATAAAATAATTAAGATCAGTAATACCGTTTAAGTGAAAAACAGTTGCAAAATCCAGAGGTAAGATAAACCAACAACTTCACAACCATCCATTGAAAAACCATAAATACGTATTTAAACCAGTTCCAGTTTATTATGTCATTGAGCACCATTCCAGTCTTTCCACTTCGAATTTAATATTTATCAACTAGCCACTCACAGGCAAACGAGTTTAATATCATCAACAAGCCACTCACAGGCAAACAAACTCATATCACAATGCCAATACAGGCCTAAATCAATGATGACAACGGGATGACCATTCAAGTTTCCCAAAGCAACATAGAAGCACCACACCGAGGCAATTTGACCAACGATGACTATTCTTCCTCCCGAATAGTTAGGCAAATACCACATTGGAGTGTGTAACCCTCGATGACCACTATGCCTCCCGAATGGCTAGGCTAACCCCACTAGGATCGATAGTGACTACCCTTACTCCCAAGTAGCTAGGCCAAACACAAACAATATAAATCATGGCAAAAGAGCCAAATCACAATCTTAGCATAGAAGCTGGATCACTCAAATCATGGTATGGAAGCTAAATCACAAGCCATATCATGGTAGTCACATTATTCATTAAGAATTATGTTCATCATCCCCTTATAGGGGTTCATCAAATCATTTTAGTTTTAGAAACCCGGTTCACTTCTTTAAACAAGTTTCAAGTTCAACACAATCTGTTATACAACATTCACATGAGATAGTCAAACTTTTCAATTATCAAGTTTAAACATCCCTTATGGGGTAATTCAAGTTTGAATACCAAAGCTTTATATCTCAATTTTCAATCATCCTTAAGAGAGGAAAACAATCATGAATACGTATATATAATATGGTACAAATAAGGTTTAATGTGGGCCTGTCCCTCACGCACACAAACCACAGCCAAAGAGTTCATAAAAACCGTTCGAAAGAGTATGTTCAAAAAGAGGCATTCCTCTAATCCTGTTATAAGCTAGCAACCGGATTCTTCCAAGTTCAACAATCACAGTAAAATGGGTTTTAAATGACAAAGTTTAGAACTTTAACGAATTAGAGGGATTTCTACCCTTATTCGAAAACTAGGGCTTTTCTAAGACTATAAATGGGTTCTTGAACCCTTTCATGACTCACCAACGGATTCCAACCTTGTAGAACTTTCTACTCTAACCCAAACTTTATTAATACTTAGAAAATTTCAGAAACTTTACCTCTTAGACGAAATCCACACGCCCCTATCTTCTTCTTCTTCTTGAGATTTCAAGAACTTAGGGTTTTAGAGAGATGATTTACCATCAAGAGGGGATGAATATGGTGGGGGAATGACCAAGATTGAGTAGGAACTCACCTTAGGATTAGAGAGACTTTTCTAGGATTATTTTCTTCAAAAATATTGGTTTGGAACTAAGTCGGAAATAACACAATGAGGTAGGCCTTAAAGAAAATTCGACACCAGAAAAATACCCCGATCCGCATTGAGCTAGCTTAGCGGGTGCAATGCGAGGAGTGGGATCTACATTGTCCACACGATGCGGCTCCAATGCCTGATCATATTCTTGACTGCAGGTGGATTTTGCTAGATAGGCCCCTCGACGCACACTTAACACGCATTTTCGATAATCGATATTCGCTCAGTAAAATGATCATAACTCCTTGTAAATATCTCAGTTTGCGCCCCACTTTATATGGTTGGAAAGTTTTTTCTGAGACCTATAAATTTCATGCTTTGAGTTTTCCCAAATTCTCAACAAAAATATTCGAAAAATGGATATAACTAAAAACTGTCTTAGTCTTAGACGAATTTCAGGATTTCTAACGAACTTCCTTATCTCGTTTGACCCCGAAAATATCATTTAACACCTGTACCGATCCCAAAGGGACCCATATAGCTAAGATGACATATAAAATCCAATTATTTCACATTCACACCTAACTCAAATTTACGGGATGTTACATTATTCCCCCCTTAGGATCATTCGTCCCCGAATGAAAGTCATGGCCTAAGATTCTTTGCTAAACCTTAAATTTTCAGAAATTTCAAGAGTCCCATTAGCAAAGTGAAACATCCTAGTGATAACATACGATTAACCACATCATGAATGCATCATTCAATCCTAAACACAATAGTGGGAGATTCACACTCCACTCTAATGTTTCACAGGAAAACATAACCGAAAGGTTAAACTCATACCTGTAGTAGGGAAAAAATGGGATATCTCCTTTTCATGTCCTCCTCAACTTCCCCAGTAGCTTCTTCAGTATTATGATTATGCCATAGGACCTTAACCGAAGACACATCTTTCGTTCTCAACCTCCAAAATTGATGATCCAAGACTTGTACAGGTTCTTCTTCATAAGACAACCCTTCATTGATTCAATCTCTTCACGAATCAAGAAGTGAGAAGGATCAGGCTTGTACAACCTCAATATCGAAATGTGAAACACAGAATGCACCATAGTCATCTCAGATGGTAACTTCAACTCGTAAGCCACTTTCCCAATTCTTCTCAAAATCTTGAAAGGGCCAATAAAATGACGGCTAAGCTTACCCTTTATACCAAACCACATAACTCCTTTCATTTGTGACACCTTTAGGAACACCTTGTCACCTACCGTAAACTCTAGAGCGTGACGTCGCATGTCCGTATATGACTTCTGTCGACTCTGAGTACGTATAGAGTCATTACACAATAAGGTTCACCATCTCGATTGCTTCATGAACTGAGTCAGGACCCAGTAGCTCTACTTCAGTCAGTTCAAACCATCCAATTGACAATCTGCAATGCCTTCCATAAAGAGCTTCATCAGAAGCCATTTAAATACTTGCTTGATAACTGTTGTTGTAAGCAAACTCGACAAGAGGTAGATGCTCATCCCAATTACCCCCAAAGTCAATGGCGCACGCCCTCAACATGTCTTCTAGAGTCTGAATAGTTCTCTCTGCCTGCCCGTCCGTCTGAGGATGAAAGGCTGTACTCAAGTTCACACGAGTTCCTAAGCCTCTTGGAACGATTTCCAGAAATGAGCAGTAAATTGCGTACCTCTGTCAGAAATGGTGGATGTCGAAATCCCATGCAATCTAACTATCTCCTTTAGATATAACTTGGCGTACTGCGCCGCGGTATCTATTGTCCTCATGGGAAGAAAATGGGCAGACTTTGTGAGTCTATCCAAGATCACCCAAATCGAATCAAACTTGGCCTTTGTGCGGGGTAAACCCACAATAAAATTCATATTGATCACCTCCCACTTCCATTGCGGAATTTTGATATTCTGAGGTAGGCCTCCAGGCCTTTAATGCTCAGCCTTAACCGGTTGACAGTTCAAACACTTAGCCACGAAGTTAGAAATGTCAACCTTCATGCTCTTCCACCAATAGTGTTGCTTCAAATCTTTATATATCTTGGTGGATCCCGGATGCACAGAGTATTTTGAACTATGCGCCTCCACCAACAATTCTTGTCAGAAACCGTCAACATCGGGATCACATAGACGTCCCTACAGTCAGAGGACATTGTCATCAACCCCAACTGTGAATGAAGTGTACTCGCCCCTTTCCACTCCATCTCGCAGTTTCACCAACAGTCCATCTTTGTATTGCTTAGACTTGATTCTCCCCAATATCAGATCGCGCGGGTGTGATTCCCACTAACTCCCCATCTTTAGTTTCATCAAGTTGGACTCCAAAGCTAGCGAGTCTCCGAATTTCTCTACCCATTGGCATCTGCCATGCGTGAAAATATGCTAACGTACCAATAGATTTCAGGCTCAATGCATCAACAATAACATTCGCGTTACCAAGATGATACAAAATGTTCAAGTCGTAATCTTTCAACAACTCTAACCATTTTATCTGTGTGAGATTCAATTCTCGTAGCTTGAAGATATACTGCAGGCTTTTGTGATCGGTGTAAACATCACAATGCTCCCCATACCAGTAATGACGCCAGATTTTTAATGCGAACACCACCGCAACCAATTCTAAGTCATGAGTTAGATAATTCTTTTCGTGCTTCTTCAACTGACGAGAAGCATAAGCGGTCAACTTACCATTCTACATCAAAAAACAACCCAACCCAATTCAAGAAGCATAAAAATAAACTATATAGCATCCGAAACCTGAAGGTAGAGTTAAAACAGGAGCCGACGTCAATTTGGCCTTGAGCTCTTGAAAGCTCTTCTCACAGGCTTCCGACCACTGGAACTTAGCCGTTTTCTGAGTCAACCTCATCAGAGGTGCAGCTATAGATGAGAAACCTTCCACAAACTTTCGATAATAACCAGCTAAACCTAAGAAACTGTGGATGTCCGTCGCACCCGTGGGTCTTGGCAAGTCTTTAATTGGCGAAATTTTTGAGGATCAACTTTGTACCATCACTAGACACTATATGACCCAAGAATGCCACAGAGTTAAGACAAAATTCACACTTAGAAAATTTAGCATGAAGCTTATTCTTCTCAAATGTTTTCAAGGTTATTCTCAAGTGTCCTGCATGCTTCTCACGACTCCTCGAATAAACCAGGATATCATCAATAAACACAATTATGAAACGATCGAGAAAAGGCTTGAACACACGGTTCATCAGGTCGATAATGCAGCAGGGGATTTAGTTAGACTGAAAGACATCACCAGAAATTCAAAATGTCCATACCGAGTACGAAACGCTATTTTCAAAATATCTTTCTCCTTTATTTTTAGTTGATGGTACCCAGACCGCAAGTCGATCTTTGAAAAGAACTTAACACCTTAAAGTTGGTCGAACAAGTCATCTATCCTAGGCAAAGGATATTTATTCTTGATAGTCACCGAATTTAGCTGACGGTATTCAACACACATTCTGAGATAACCATCCTTCTTTCTAACAAACAAGACCGGAGCACCCCAAGGCGAGATACTTGGTCGAATAAACCCCTTATCCAACAAGTCTTTCAATTGATCTTTTGATTCTCTTAGCTCTACCGGAGCCACATGATAAGGTGGGATGGAGATTGGTTGAGTTTCGGGAAGAACATCTATCCCCAAATCGATAACTCTATTAGTAGGGATTCCCGGAAGATCTTCGGTAAACACTTTGGGAAACTCATTAACTATAGGGACGGACTTAAACTCAGGCACACACTACGGCTTGTGTACTATTGACAGCAACTAGATGGTAAATACATCCCTTCAAAATCATTTTACTAGCCTTAAGATACAAGATAAACCTACCCCTAGGCTTAGCAATTTCTCCCTTCCACACAAAAACCGGTTCATCAGGGAAAGCAAATCGAACTAACTTATAATGACAGTCTACATTAGCATAACAAGCAGCTAACCAATCCATCCCTATAATTATATCAAAATCTATCATCTCTAGCTCAAATAAGTCAGCTGTAGTTTCACGACCCTTAAATATAACCACACAATGTTTATAACCTCTAGAGGCAATAACTGGAACACCAGCAAGGGTATCCACAGAAAAGGGTTCACGCAGTTGTTCAGGTTCCACACCAAAATAAAGAGCAAAATATGGTGTCACATATGAGAGATTTGAGCCCGGATCAATCAATGAATATGCATCAAAAGAGCAAATAGTGAGAATACCTGTGACCACAGCATCTGAGGCTTCAGCTGCCTCCCTAGGAGTCAAACCAAAAAGTCAGGCTTAACCCCCATTAGCGGTGTTAGCAACTGCTTTACCTGTCCCATTACCACGAGCACTAGGAGCGTTATTAGTATTGCTAGCAGATGGATTCCTAGCAGCAACAGGTGCAGACAAATTGTTTCTCTGGCCTAAAGAGTTAGCCATTTCACGTAACCACTTCCTACACTCCTTCTTGATGTGACCCCTTATACCACAATGATGAAAAATATGATCCTCCCATCTAGATGAGTGTCTATTACCACCTTGCGAATACCTATTCTGATTGTTGTTCCTCTGACCTTGTCTACCGGACGGAGCACTGGCATTAGAATAAGTGCCGGTATGAACAAGTGCAGAATACCCTTCCTTTTGGCCTCCATTTTACGAACCACTGAACCCACCCGCAGATCGGGCCTTCTTACTTTGTTCCCTTTTTAGCCTCTCTTCCCCTTCTAATTCTCTTGTTGCTTAGCGAATCCAACCAAAAATGAAAATGTACAAGTAGGAGACATAGCAGCAGTAGCACACGCAAACTTGATATGTGGTACTAACCTACGCACAAATCGACTCAACTTGTGCTTTTCAGTCGGAATCATATACGTATCATACCTTGCCAAACGAGTAAACTTCAAACTGTACTCACGAGTGGACTTTGTGCCCTGCTCAATCTTCTCAAACTTAGCAAAGAAGAGCAAATCATTCCTCATTAGACAGAAATCTCTCCATGAATGCCTCCTCAAATTCAGCCCAAGTAGGAGCTGGAGCATTATTACCCAGTTCAGTCTCTTACAATTCGAACAGAGCATGAGCAACATCATTCAATTAATATGATACAAATTCCATAGGTTTAGAACCATGATCACCCATGACCCTTAGAGCTTTGAATGTCTCATCCATAAAGTACTGGGGATCATCTTCTTTTCGTGAACCAAAGAACTTGGGCGGATTCAGCCCCAAAAAGTGCTTAAGCCTTCCCCCACCACTAAGTGTCGAATCCGCACTCTTATGCTGTTGTTGGGCTGCAACAAGAGTAGTAAGAATTTGGATCGCATTTTGCATCGATCCAATATCAGCCACGCCCGCAGCAGGGGCAGTTAGAGCAGGTGGTGCTGGCGATGGTGCTTGGTCTCCATTACCGTTCTCAGCCCCAGCAGCAGTCTCAACAGTGGTGCGGTTAGTGATCCTAGCGTCTCTTCCGCCAGACGATGAATCAAAAGCACCATTACTCCCTTGGTCAGAAGCTCCTACACCAGTTAAAGCTATTTCTGCGAAGCATGAATTAACGAACATGTTAGAACGATCCTAATGGGAGTTTAAGATCTATAGCACGATCTAGAACGTAGAAGAATGAGAAACACTTATAAATGCCCCAGTAGTCTTGCGATCATGCAGTGATCAGGCTGCACAAGGAAGACTCCACTAGACACAGCTCCACAGGCATAAACAAATCCTAGGACACTTCTAAACCTAGGCTCTGATACCAAGCTTGTCAAGCCCCAAAATGCACCCTAGACGTGGCCGTCATCCGATGTCATGAACAACATCGAAAGAACCTTATTATATATCAAAAATGTTTGAAACTTTCTAATCAGCAATTATCTAATAAGTAAGAGACACACCCTTTGCAAATATCCAAGATAAAGTCATGCTCATTAAAACAAAACGACGGAAATCTAAATTCATACTTAAATAATACATGGCAACATGCCCCAATAATCATGGAAAAACATCCATAACACTACCCATAGTTCCACAATTATCTAAGGAACTTCTACGAAATAAAGAGTGTCTAAAGTCTCGGGGCCCAACAATCTAAGTAAATGAAAAATTATAAAGAGGTGCCCCACGAACAAACATGTGGGCTCACCGAAGATCTCGAGAAGTAGCAAGTTCTCCTAAGTCGGCGGCGCGTCACGAACCTTCTCTTCAATGTTACCTAACATATCATAAAAAATAACAACGGTATGCCAAGTACTGGGTACTCAGTGAGTGTCTCGAGGACAATAAATAATATAGCAAAATAAAATAATCAAGATCAGTAATACCGTTTAAGTGAAAAACAGTTGAAAAATTCATATATAAGATAAACCAACAACTTCACAACCATCCATCGAAAAACCATAAATCCGTATTTAAATGAGTTCCAGTTTATTATGTCATTGAGTACCATTCCAGTCTTTCCACTTCGAATTCAATATTTATCAACCAGCCACTCATAGGCAAACGAGTTTAATATCATCAACAAGCCACTCACAGTTTAACAAACTCATATCACAATGCCAATACAGGCCCAAATCAATAATGACAACAGGATGACCATTCAAGGTTCCCAAAACAAAGATAGAAGAACCACATAGAGGAAACTTGACCCACGATGTCTATCCTTCCTCCCGAATAGTTAGGCAAATACCACATTGGAGTGTGTAACCCTTGATGACCACTTTTCCTCCCGAATGACTAGGCTAACCCCACTAGGATCCATAGTGACTACCCTTCCACCCGAGTAGCTAGGCCAAACACAAACAATATAGATCACGGCAAAAGAGCCGAATCACAATCCTAGCATGGAAGCTGGATCTCTCAAATCATGGCATGGAAGCCGAATCACAAGCCATATTATGGTAGTCACATTATTCATTAAGGATTATATCACGACCCAACCGGCCATGACTGTCACGACCCAACCCCGTAGGCCGTGACTAGTGCCCGAGCTGGGCACCTATACGCACTCAATAACCGAAATCAACATACAAACAATCTATACCGACATAGAGATCATACGTGGTTCCAAACTGTCACATACAAACATATAAATTGCACAAAAGCCGGTAAGGCTGTCATAATATATATAACGTAACAAAGCATACATACACGCAAAATTACAAGGCCGTACGGGCGGATGGGCCGCCCAAACACAACTTACTCAACGCATCCGAACCGAACCGTACATAACCCACATCTATGTCTACGGACCTCTAATACGTAACAACGAATCGGATGACGGACGGGGCCCCGCCGTACCCCGAATAAACATAATCATATACATCGAGTGAGTATATACCAAAATATCGGCTCCAGGACAAAGCGAGCACTCCGAACGAACGGGAATCCTACGCCGCGGATCACCAAAACGCGTATCCGAATCGTACCGCGGCATGAAACGTGCCCCCCCCGAAGAAAGGGGTCAAGACGAATACGTAATTTAGTATGCAAAGGTGAAGTACAAAATGAAGTCATGACCGAAGTAAAGTGCACCGAACGCGAGCATAATAAGCCGAATACC
>NC_081346.1:38871223-38881109 GCF_029784015.1 Lycium ferocissimum
GGATGATATTACACTTCTTGCACCAAAACCCTATTTAAATCTCTCTTGGGTTTTCTTGATTTGTATGACTTTTAATGGGTTTCCTTCACTTGATTCACTTGATTTCTTGTTGTTGATCTTTGATTTCTCTTGTTTTCTTATGGATGAAATGTATGGAACACTCTAGAGGTTTCTTGAATGGGAGAGGCCAAGAATGAAATGAAAATAAAATGAAGTAATTCCTTATATTAAAATCGGGTTGAAGCCGGACCAAGACATACGGACTGACATACTATCCGTACAAAATCTCTCACCGTATGTCGAACCGTATATTTGGTCCAGCCGAATCATGACATGTCGGGCCGGATCTACGAGTGAACATACGTCCGTAGATCTTATACGGCCGATATGTCCGGTCGCATGTTTGCCAGTTTTTCCGAGAGTTGTTTCGTCGACTCGTTTGATCTCCGATCACTTATGGAACCTTCTTTAACACTTGTTCCTTACTTCAATACCATTCTAAGGGACGTTATAACTCTTGCTCAAAGGGTCATTAAGACATCATTAACTTAATATCAAAAGTGTATCCGTTACACTCGACTTGCGACTCACTTCCCTTAACAACTTTCTTTGGAAATCTTAATTAGGATCATCAAAACTATTTCTTACTTGTTCCAAACCTCGTACATCATACCCCTCGCTCGTCTATTCACTGTATGCTAACGGAAAATTTCTGAGGTGTAACACATGCATGCTAACTCTTATATTTAAAACATCATCATATCATATATACATATGTAAACTGCCCGACCCTATAGGTACGGTGTGATTATTATTAGCCCGTGTCCGGGCCTCCCGCGTCCGGGGGTAACCGTCTCGTACGCCCGAGCTAGTGGTGTCTCTACCAACTAGGCACGGTATAATCATATATAAAAATAAGCATGCATGAAATCTCAATTAAAATGCTATAATTACATATCTGAGTGACGTAAGGTCGGTGAACCTCCGATTATATGATGGCATAATCATCGTCACTATGTCTCACCTCAAGGAACTAGTGTAATATAAGTGAGATAGTCAACAATGAATATCATCAAGGAAATTATGAGATAAGATCATTAAGCTCATAATAGCAACAATTCATAAGCTTTGGAATCTTTAGAAGTAAAATCATCATCCTCATCATTATCATAGAACACATCTTATCTCTTTCTCATAAGAAGCTCTTAAGAATCTTTAACTTTCATCTTTTGGGATGTAAGAAGGTCATGAAAATATAGTGAGGAATTTATAATATAGAAGTCATTCCTTTGAAAGATAGGGACTAGCTTTACGCCTTCTCAACGACTAAACGTTCTCCTTCCAAGCTCACAACTCTACATTCAAGAGAATTCGTACTAGATTAAATCATTTAAAGCATGCTTAAGTCTAAACTAAAGCGACTAAGAGCTAACAAAAATTGGGCAGCATTTCCTTTATTTCGACAACTTTCTCCATATACTAGACAACTCCTAATCGTCAATAGCAACACCCATAATACCATAATCAATAGACTTCTTCAAATTAAACATTGTTCAATCCTCAAACTCCTTTTCAAAGTCATTCATGACCATAATTACAACATAACACCATATTCATATACATATACTACTCTTAAATCATCCTTAATACCATTAAAATTATACTCATAGCATACTAAGAATCATCACCCAAGTTAACTTACTACTCAAAATGTCATTTTATCCATATTTGAGCTCATATTCAATTTTCTTCTCTCGTCCAAGTCATTCAGCCACTCAAATACTCTTAATACCATGAAATAGATGTAAAGCTCACCTTTGATCATGTAAGGATGAAATTTGGATGAATGTACTTCACTTGAGAACAACCCTAACTTCAATACCAAAGGAATTCTTGGTTTCTATAAACCCTAGTGAGCCTCTTTGCACTTGATTCTCTTGATTCTTGGTGTTTAATCTTTGATTTCCCTTTAATTTGTGTTGATATGGTGTGTGGAATATTCTAGAGTTCTCAAGAGGTGAGGAGAAGATGAGAAATAAGAAATAAGAACTTGGGTCATCTCTTTATAAAAAAAAAAACCAAAGCTGCCCGATAGGATTATACGGACAATTATACGGTCCATATAATTTTATACGGTCCGTATAAGTGACCGTATAATGTCACCAGTGATAACCCATCACTGTAACTGTTATAAGAACCATTATACGGACCGTATAAGTGGTCGTATAACTCACATTTTCCCAAACTTGTTCTCATCGATTCGTTTGATCTCCAATTCTTATGGAACCTTCTTAACACTTGTCTAATACTTCGTGCAACACTTCATTTTATGCATTATGTAAGTGTGAAATGGAAGTTAGTTTAAAATCAACATGGAATGACAATGAAATTGTACAAATGGGTCTTAGTCGTCAAGAACCTTCTTGAGTTAGACTTTGATTAGTAGCTGAATGTAGTAAATGGGGATATTAGGCTTTCGAGCATGAAGTCCGGATTTCATTTCTTCTTCGGCTTTCCAAGTCATCTCCTCGACGTTCTTTTTCCTTCACAACACCTTTACCGAAGCCATATCCTTATTCCTTAATCTACGAACTTTATTGATTGATCTTGCTTCAGGATAGCCATCGAGACTTATCTCTTCATAATATATATTCCTTTGTGATGCACGTCATCAACCGGAACGACTCGGACACCGAGCCTGACTAACACACAATTCGTAGCATAGAGACATGGAAAATCGGGTGGATAGAATCCAATTCTGGGGGTTATTCTATTTTGTAGGCTACTTGGCCTATCCTCCAAATGATTCAAGATACTAATATTAGGCCCATGATATCGTGGGATGAGCTTTCCACCATTTTTGTTTTTAATGCGAATCTCATCATGTCCTTCGTTGGCGAAATCTTCAAGAAGACCTAATCACTAACCTAGAATTCTAGATCTCTTCGTCGCACATCTGAATATGACTTTTGGCCTCATTGTTGGTGGTTTACAATTGATTTAATGAATGACGCCAACAAACCGCTCCCGAATAAGTTTCACCTTCTCTACGACTCTTTTCCGTGAACAAGGATTTTTGTCCTGACCAAGCAACTCTTTCCAACTAGATTAGCCCACTTTGAACCACCCGATAGGAGATCTACACTTTCGGTATTTGAAGCCTCAACTCCAAGGTTCGATTTAACTTGATACTAGCATGATAGTTTTTGTTATATACAAACTCAATAATAGGCAAATAATCATCCCATATGTTTCAACATCGTTCGTTTTGATTCGGAATCCCTCCAACACATACTAACTATGGTTCCAAACACTTATAACCTTAGAAATAACGTTGTTATTCGATCTTATGTCGATCTTTGACGCCAGCATCCGAATCGATCCTCCCCCTGTGCGTTTTGTCAGGCATAGGAAACTAACTTCAAGGGTTTGTGGATGTGTCTCGACCCAAACTAGAGGTCCACAAATGATACCACAAGATATCTACATACAAATCGGACCTCACCGAGTGTCATACTACCTTTTTATTTATAAGTCACAACTTTTTGTGAAATGGAAGTTTTTAAATTACATGAAATGACAAATGGGTCTTAGTCGTCAAGAACCTAAAATATGAAAACTTTTTAATAGAACTCTTTCATCATGTCTTGACTGTCTTCTCTCATAAGATGACGTTAAGTTAAAGAAAAACCTTTAGTCACAATAAAATCTTTAAATTAATACACATGAACACATCGAATCCATCATGTCCTTCGTTGGCGAAATCTTCAAGAAGACCTTACACAACCTAGAATTCTAGATCTCTTCGTCTCGATATCTATGACTTTTGGCACTATCCAACAAACGACAATAAGTTTCACCTTCTCTACAAACAGCTCTCAACAAGTATCTAAGTTACTATAACTTTCGGCTATTTGAAGCCTCATAGGTTCGATTTTGATAAAGAAGGATAGTTTTTGTTATATACAAACTCAATAATAGGCAAATAATCATCCCGACCCGAAATCTAGCACACATGCATCTTTGAGCATCGAGGTGCATACATAAGTGTCACGACCCAAACACTCCACAAATGAGACCCTAATGGAGTTCACCATTTATAAGTCCAACTTTTTGTGAACCTTTAAATTATGAAATGACGCCTTCGTCAAGTAAAATATGAAAACTTTTTAATAGAACATTTCATTATGGCTTTCCCTTCATTTGATTAAGTTAAAGAACCTTTAGTCACAATAAAATCTTTAAATTAATACACATAACACATCGACCTATGTGGCCGCCTTACACATCGATATCTCACGTGGCCTCTAACAAGGAAAGTTACTATAACATAAGTTGAGACAGGCCCCAACATACCCGTAATGCATCTAACTCGAGGGCATACATAAGTACAATAATGTACCGGAGTTCACCAATCCCGATGTAAGGTAAATATAAACACATCATAGGGACATCGAAATAATGTACCGAGCATGTAAGGCAGAATGAAACAACATATCAAGACTCAAAGGAGAAGAACCCTTTCAACTTGTACCGTGATCGTCGCTAAAGATCATGAATATACAAAATGTACTTTTGAAAACATATATATATGTATATGCACCTTTACCCATTCATTCCTTCGAGTTTCTCCCCTTCAGGCATCATATCATATAGGCCCCTTCGGGCAGCCCCTAATGCATGCCTTCGCCCTGCTCGCAGCCCCTTCGGGCATCATAATCATCGTGGACAAACTGATCAGGTGGTTTACGTATATAACGCCTTAACCCTTTTCCCCTTTCCCATGAAATGATGTCGTGCATGTATATAAGTATGCAAATGCATGATAATCTTTGTAAAACATCAAAAGACTCCCTTCGGAGCAACTTTTACTTCAAAATAAGAACTTCTTCCCCTTTTAATTTGTCTCCTTCGAGACTTAAAAATCGAATATGAAATGCATATAAATAAAGAAGCCTTATAAATATCCCCTTCGGGATTTAGATAACATCATAGAAACATACAACTTATGGATGCCCCTTTCGGACTTAAGAGGTCAAGGATACGCTAAATCCTATACCATCTAGAAGTAGAGTCTTTGGAACTCGCTTGCTTACTCTGTTCATTCATAAGATAAGGATCATGCCAAAAGAATAGAAAGGACAGCCTTAACATAACTGGAAGCTCGCTTCTCGACTTTCCAACCTACCTCCTATCTTGAAATCTACATATAAAACAATTCATACTATTGTTAGGCTCATCGTCATATGCTTATCTTAAGCCTTCAATTTAAATCCTTTTAGAATCTGCCAGAATTCGGGCAGCATCTCCCCAGTTTATATCCTTATCCCGAAATCACAACACCAATAACCAACAACAATATTAACAACACTAACATCAACAACATCATTATTAATACCAATATACTCCATTCCATCCCAAAACTTCTTTTCATAATCAATCCATAACAACAACTTCATACAACCCCTTAAATTCACAACTCAAAATATCATCAAATGCATATTTGAACTTTTCCTCCAACTTTCTTCCCCTCAAATCTTAACATAATCACCAAACAAACTCATAAACATGAAACTAATATGAAATCTTACCTCAAAATTCGAGAACACTCAATTCCATGGTTTCTCCACCTTAAAAATACTCACCCAAACATCCTCAAGAAGAGGAGACAAGTGTAGACCTCACTTCGAAACCCTTAACAACTTTAATCTTGACTTTGATCCTTGGTTTGGGCTTGGAAATATGTTGGAATATGTTTGGAGAAGTTACTAGGACTTCCTACGACTTGAGGCTATGTTAAAAATGAAATAAAAATGACCAAAATTGCCATATAGACTTGTAGGAATATTCATGTATGTTGTGGAAGTTGGAGGAAGGTTTTAGAGGATTTGGGAAGGTTTGGGGAGGTTTTGGATATTGGATGAATGTTGTGGGATGTTCTAGAGAGGTGTGGAGATGTTAGGAGATTTCTAGAGGGTTGTGGAGTTGAGGAAAATGAATAATATGAAGTGTAGAGGCCTTTTTATAGGTTCCAAGCTCGATTTGGGCCGGGTCACAACATAAGTGAGCTTCTTGGATTTTTCGTACAGGTTCGTATTCTTTTGGCTGTCCGTTTTAAAATGCCCGTAACTCCCTATTCTGATGTCGTATTGACAAACGGTTTGTTGCTTTAGAAACTGAATGCGACGAACTTCATTTTAGGCACTTGAAACACCTCAAAACTCCTGATATACCAGGAGATATACCTATCTGACGTTGACCCAAAATTCTGCCAATTTTTTTCCAAATTTTTGACACACTTATTTTCTTCGATTTGCTTGATCCCAGAACCTTTAGACACTTACTTAACACTTATTAAGAGTATTCCTTAACCTTATAAGGGTTCCATGACCTCTTCGAGCTTACGTTAGTTTACTTACAACGCAAATGTCGTGAAAATTTTTCGGGGTGTAACAGGATGAAAGGCTGTACTAAGGTTTACTTGAGTCCCCAGACCATTTTGAAAAGATCTCCAGGAATTATCTATAAATTGATTGCCTTTATCAGATATAATCAATACCGGAATGCCATGGATTCGCACTATCTCATTAATATACAACTTTGCATAATCCTCAGTCGTATACACGGTTTTGACCTGCAATAAGTGAGTTGTTGATTTGGTTAGCCTATCAATAATCACCCATGTTGAATAAAATGTACGATATGAACGAGGCAAACCTGTAATGAAATCCATGGTGATCATCTCCCACTTCCACATCGGGATTTCTATATGCTGTAATAACCCACCGGGCTTCTGGTGTTCCACCTTAACTTGCTGAGAATTGGGACACAAGGCTACAAATTCTGCAGTATGCTTCTTAATGTCGTCCCCCCAATATATACCATTGATAGTATGATACATCTTTGTTGACTCGGGTTGAATAGAGTACCGGGAATAGTGGACCTCTGACATGATCTTGTCCTGCATACTGCTACATTCGGAACATATAATCTGCCTCGATATTTCAAGACTCCATCTTCTCCAAGCTCAAATGTAATGGGATTATTTTGTCGAATACCATTTCTGATCCTCTCTAAAATAGGATCTTTGTACTGTCACGCCTTAACTTCAGCTATAAAGGACGATTCAGCTGTGTTCTGAATTATAATACTTCCATCGTCTGAGTCCATAAGTTGAACTCCCAAACTATCTAGCTGATGAAATTCTCAGGTCAACTTCTTCCTTTCAGCCCCTACTTGTACCAAACTGCCAGTCTAAGGGCGTTGACTACAATATTAGCTTGTCCAGGATGATATAAAATGTCAACATCATAGTCTTTTAGCAAATCGAGCCATCTCTGCTACCTCAGATTCAGCTCTTTCTACTTGAATATATATTGGAGGCTCGTATAGTCTGTCAAGATATCCTCATGAATATCGTATAGATAATGCTGCCATATTATCAATGTATATACCACTGCTTCTAGCTCTAAGTAATGTGTCGGATAGTTTTTCTCATGCTTCCTTGATTGCCTCGAAGCATAGGCGATTACCTTACTATAATGCATCAATACACATCCCAAACCTGTGCTCGAAGCATCACAATAACTGCATAGCCTTTTGTACCTTTTGGAAGATTAAGAACTGGTGCTAACGTCAATCTGTTCTTCAGCTCTTGGAAGCTCCGCTTACAGGCATCAGACCACTGAAACTTGGTCGCCTTTTGTGTTAACTTCATCAATAGTGATGCTATAGTGGAAAACCCTTCTACGAACCTCCGCTAATAGCCTCCTAAGCCCAAGAAACTACGAAATTCTAATGGAGTCGTGGGCCTCGTCCAGTTCTTCACTACTTCAATCTTCTGAGTGTTAACTCAAATACCTTCATCTGACGCTATATGGCCAAGAAACGCCACCAAATTCAACTAGAACTCGCACTTGGAGAATTTGACATACAACTAATGATCCTGGACCATCTGTAATACTATCCGTAGGTGGTCCGCATGCTCTGCTTCTGAGCGAGAATAAACCACCATATCATCGAAATAAAATCACAAACATATCTAAGAAAGGCTGGAATATAGTGTTCATTAAGTCTATAAATATTGCCGGTGCATTTGTTAGCCCAAAAGACATTACCAAGAACTTGAAATGCCTATATCTCTTTCTAAAAGCCGTCTTCGAGATGTCCTTGTTACGCCCCGTACTTTTATAGGTTGAGTTTCGTCGTGAGTTAGTCGACGTAGATTGAGAAAGAAAAAATTTTGTCGAAGTTATATAAGATTCTACATGATTATCCTATGTATATGATATTTTATAATCATGTTTGGTAAGTGTTGGGAAGGTTGGACGTCAAATGACTCGGAAAGAATAAGTTTCGTCGAAAGCCGGCAAGTTTGAGAATGTTATAACCCGTACTTTTGGGGTAAGACTAGGGGTGCTTAACATGCTAAGAAGGTCATTTCATGAGATATTTTAGTCGTATGATAGTCATGTTTTAAGTTTTGAAGTCAAGTGAGTTGTAAAATAAAAGTCAACAAAAGTTGTCGCAAGTTACGTTCATAACTTTACTTAAATTTGGGTCTAATGTTACTGAACTTTTCTCCCAATGTACTTGGAGTTACGGGGTGATCCACCCACCATATCAAAGGTCTACGAGTCTAGTTTCCAACGTACTTAATTGTGTTCATATGACATTGGAATAGAGGGGGTGGCCGACCTTCCTTGCTATAAGAGATGAAGCAGCCTTATTTTTTCATCAGAATTCATCCAAGAACTCCACCAAACCCTTTCCTAACATATATCCAAGGTTCCTAAGCCAAATCAAAGGGAAAAAATCCAATCTTTCATCATAGTGTTGGAAACCACAAAGAACAACAAGTTTATGATGTTGTTATGCTATTAAAGGTTGTTGTGAGCTGAACCGTGGTTGAATTTTGAGCCATAGCTGCTTATTAAGGTATGTAACATGTTATTTTTTATGATTAAGATTGGTTCCATGTGGGTGAAGTCGTTTGAAGCAAAACACCACAAGATAACATTGAAATAGCCTAAATCTTGGCCAGTATTTTATTGGACTGTTTTGAGTGTATATATATATGTGTGTGTGTGTGTGTGTGTGTGTGTGTGTGTCTATATATATATATATATATATATATATATATATATGGTTTGTTGTGGCTGGAAATTATGAGAAATAATTGGATTATTGTTACACCCCGTAGTTTCATATGTTGAGATTCGAGTTACCGTTCAGGAGGTATGTGAGCTTATATGTGTTTAACTTATGGTTATAAGGGTTTAAGTGCATATTTTAAGCTATGGAAGGATTGAAGGGCAAGAGAATTAAGGAAATTAAATTTGTTGGAACTTGGAAGAGAATATGAGGGGTAATTTTGGCCCAACTTGGAGAAAGAATATCTTTTAGCAGATGAGGAGTTTTGAAGCAAGGTAAAAGCCTAAAATGAAGTTCGTCGAGTCTAGTTTCCAACCCAATAAACTGCTCATCGATAGGACATCGGAGTAGAGAATTATGGACATTACAAGTTCGGCTGACAAAGCAAAAATGCGTGCTACAGTAACTGCTACAGTACCCCCCCGACCCAAATTTGACCCACTATTTAAGGACCAAATCTGATCCAAAACCTCATTTTTTCAGCCAAGAACTCTCCAAATATTTCCTAAACCTTCTCGAAAATTCTCTCAAATTCTATCCACTAGATTTTAATGCGAATTAAGTATAATCTCCGGATTTAAGGTTGGACAGCGCGTAGTTGCGATTATACTATCGTATTGCAGTGAAACTTGGCTTGGATTCAAGGTGATAATCGAAGATATTGCAATTCTAGCAGGTGAAAGGTATGAATCTTTCCTTGTTAGTATTGATTTAAACATCTACGGATGAAAAG
>NC_081346.1:38881209-39081760 GCF_029784015.1 Lycium ferocissimum
TTCCCCCCTTTAAAAAGGCAGGGTTTCCCTGGCTTGTATATATCCTTTCATGAGTTCCTTAATGTCCTCAAATGGTTCTATCTCTAAAGTTGCAATCTGCTTGATCCTCGATACTTTTCGCCAGTTCATTGCGTCACTTGTATGATAGTTGATCCTCACGAGGATAGACACTACTTAGACGATGATGGTAATGTTGTTGATGATACTTATAGACTCTTATGTATACGTGTCTAAGTACGTATGACTATTATGTAACAGAGCTTATATGGCGTTATGATATCTGTTGCGTACTTGTAGCTGCCCCGATTGGGTACGGATGACAACGAGCATGAAGTAGGGCCGAGTGTGTATAATCACGCAGGAGCCTCGTCATCGCGAATGTATGTGAAACTACAGGTTTCGTGGTCGGGTATACTATGAATACGAATATGAATACGAACCCGAATGTATATGTATGTATGTACACGAGACACGCTTTGGAAATGGAAGGTCACACCTGTAAAAACGAGTAAGTAACTAATGATAATGATGGCTTTACTATCTCACGAATTCTCTCGATCTTATGTTGTTTCTTATGTAGTCTCTTGTATTTTATTATGATGTTGATTATACTTTACATACTCGGTCTGATATTCGTGACATCCTTTTGTTTGTAAACTGACATCGTCGTACCGCGAGTGGCCGGGGGAGGCATTAACGATCCGTAGCTTTCTTATTCGGGGACTACTTGAGGAATCCGTTTCATCACGAACTACGGCTTTTGGTATTATTCTTTTATGTACATACATAGGCACGAGCGGGGTCTGTCCGCCTATATGATGTTACCTACTCTTCTTAGAGCAATAACGATTGTATATGGTTAGATGTCTTGAAGCCTTGTCGAACTTATTTTGTATATCATTTTAATAGCTTCGTCGGCTTATGTGCATTGATGGGGTACGATTGTTAATGATGTTATGAATGTGCCGTTGCCTTTAATATTTGCATTGAGTGACGGATAGAAATTATGATTTAGCTATGTGGCCCACCTAGAGAGATAAATGTGGATGTACGATAAGTGCCGGGTGGGTTAACACGGGTGCCGTCGTATTTTCACGATCGGGTCGTGATAAATGTACTTTGTGAGGATTTCATAAAAAGAAATAGAACCGACGGGCCACTAGAATGACTATGATGCACGGTACATGATGCAAACAAGTTGTTAAGAAGAATTACTGGACAAAATGAGAGAAGCTAATGAAAGGACGAGTCGTGGGAATAGATGGTGTGGAATATTAACTTTTAATGGCATAGTATAGATATAAATCGAAATTGGGAACCTAGAGCAAGAAGAATTTAAAGGATATTAAGAAGACAGTCGTGGGAAGAGACTAGGATTAAAGGAGCATGGGATAGTTGGACACTCCGAAAAGGGCCTAATGAATTATGATGTCCTCATTAATTCATTAGCCCAAGGGACTACTAGTCATGAGGGGTAGAAGTGAAAAGACAACAAAGAAGGCATCTGAATTATATCCGATATGTATAAGCATTTTAATTTGATACAAGAACTCAACTAGCAAAAAGGAAAATAAGTTAAACTATGCGACAAAAACTCTCCGACATTAAAGGAACAAAGAGTTGAAGGATCGCTAAGGTCGGACGAGATGACTATCGAAAGACGGTAAACTCAAAGGTTACAGATATATGAGGACATCCTTTAAAAAGGGGGGAAGAACAAATTCAGTTCTAGGATGAGCTACAACATTCCCAAGCTCAAAAGAGGGAAATGTACCGGCTTGAAGGAGCCAAATTTCGAGACGAACCGATATGTCAAGAATGTGATAAAGAAAAGTAAGAATGGATTAAATGCAGGTATATTATGAGACAAATGTGAAAAAGGAGGCATGTCAAGATGATGAAGGTTTAGCGAATCAAGGAGAATAAGTTTCGCCAATGCGACACGTTGTATTCCGGACTATGACTCGAATCACTCGCGCCGAAGAAATTTTAGGTACATTTAGATATACAGTAAAGTACTCCAAGGGTAACGAAAGGAGTAAGAAGCCGCATGTAACCAGGGATAAGTATAAGGGAAAATCGGGATTACTAAAAATAACTTATAGCACTAGAGGAGATGAAAGCTTTAAAAGAGGAATATTCATAGGAAGTTCAATAATCTTCAGAGGAAAGGAAGATAGTGTGCCTATGGATAGCAAGACAACAATGCTACCGGAGATGAGGGAGTACCTCGTAAGTCGCAAAATTTCAAGCCGCTAGTCATATCAATTGTGAGAGTATATGACATAGAACTATATAAACAATCGCCATGATGAGATGGCTAACAAAATGGTGCAAGGACGACGATAAGGAGCCGAAGGAGAATGGAGGTTAGTTTAAGTCTCAATTAGTCACCGGTCTAAGAGAGCCAAGGACTTAAGGAGGGAAGTATACTCACATTAAAAGGAAGTTGTGACTAAGTGTATATGAGATGAAGAACCCGAGAAACGGTAATCACTGAGAGTAATAAGTCACTAGCAAGGGAATGCTATTGCAAATCATCCGGGCGCTACCATAGGTGGAACTATGATGGTATTGTAAGGGACTAAAGAGTCCGACCAAGGAATAAAAAGAAGGTGATATGGTGTATATATATAAGGTCGACTAGTACAAAAAGGGAGCCATAGCAATCATGAGTTAAGACCATCTTAATAGCAACAGGTCCCAGGACGGTAGCTAGATATCAGTTGACCACTGGGTACATACATAAGAACCTGAGGATATGGAACTAATGAATGAGTTCGATAAAGAATTGGGAGAATATGAAAGAAGACTAATGAGCCCATAGTATAAGAATATGGGATTAGGAGCTAAAGGAGGACAACTATTTCAAGAAATTAATGATAGGGTTGCAAGCTCGCAAGCTACAACATTCGAGGACGAATGTTTCTAAAGGGGGGAAGGATGTTACACCCCGTACTTTCGGAGAAGCACTTATTAAATTTGAACGTAAGTATGTCGAGCTATGGCTAGGTAAAACAACTTTGGATTATGAGGAACGAAGAATTATCAAGTATGATCAATGATAAATACCATGTATGGAGAGTTTTGGAAGATTCCGGGATCAAGCAAAGCAGAGAAAATAAGTTTGTCGAAAATTTGGAAAAAGTTGGCAGAATTCTGGACAGAATTTTGGGTCAACTTTGAAGGAGTATATCTCTGTGTATATAAGGAGTTTTAAGGTATTTCAAAAGCCTAAAATGAAGTTCTTCGAGTCTAGTTTCCAACGCAATAAACCGTTCGTCAATCCGACATCGGAGCAGGGAGTTATGGACGTTACAAGTTAGGCGGACGGAGCAGAAAAATGCTGCTACAGTAACCGGGTGTTACAGTACCCGACCCAACACACAGCTATAAATACCCCTCTAACCCATTAATTTTCATCATTTTTCATATTTTCTATAATTCTCTACATTTCTAAAGAGATATAAATACTTAAGAATCATTTTTCTTATCCCCCACACTTCTTGAGAGCTCTATAATTTTCCATAACATTCCATCATCTTCTATATCACTCCATAATGCTCCATAATCCTTCCAAACCTTCCATAATCTTCCAAAACCTTTCCATATCATCAAGAGACATCAAAACCTCAAGGAAAATCTATGGAAGACAATTGTTCTTGTTTCTCTTCAAGGTGGTGATAAACTTAATCTTGGAAAGGGGTGAATAAAGTGATGTTCTTCCACTATAAGGTATGTTTTTCCTATTATTATTTACATGATTGAGATGATGTAAAGGTTTAACAATTCTTAGAAAGGAAAGAATCATGGGAGAAAAATCATAAAGAGTTGAATTAAAGTTGATGGTCATGAGGTGAGCTTGAAAGAGAATTTTGGATTAATTTGAGATTAAATTGAATATAATTCTTTGATTATGGTATTATGGATGTTGTTATGGTTGGTTTGAAAATTGGAGAAACATAGAGTGGGATGTTTTATGGAATATATTGGTATTGATATTGTTGTTGATGTTGTTGTATTGTTTGGGAGTTATTTTCGTATTTGGAGGAGGTAAAGAATATAGGGGAGATCTTTTTGAATTTTGTGGCAGATTCTAAAAAGATTTCATTTGAATGCTTGAGACAAGTGTATGATATTGAGCCTAATGATAATATGGATGGTTTACGTGTAGAGTTGCGAGCTTGGCAGAATAAACGTTGAACGACTAAGGCGACCGAAAGGTATGTTAAGGCTAGTCCCTTTCTTTCCAAAGGCATGATTCCTTTCTTGTGAACCCATACATGTTTCCTAAAATGTCCTTATTCTCAAAAGCTAGAGATTGATGATTTATAGAGTTCTTATGATGCTAAAGATAAGCATGTTTTATGATGACGGTGACTCTAATTCCTATGTTATGATTCCATAAATGTTTCCATAATCTCCTTGTTTCTAAAAGTTAGAAGTTCATGATTCAAGGGCATGACTTCTTTTTTGATAATCCATAAATGATTTCCAAAATGTCCGTATTTTCCAAACCAGAGATTTATGATTCTGTAAGCTCTTATGAAAACAATGATGGACATGTTTTTACAATGATAGCGATGATGTCAAAGATGAGAATATTTCTATGATGATCATGATGACGATGATTTCATGTTTAAGAATCCCAAGCTTATGAGTTCAATGTGAATATGAGAATGTTGAGCTACTTCTTGATTTTCTCCATTTTATTCATTGATGATGACCCTATTTCTAAAGGCTCCAAAGTGTATAATTTGACGCTTTATGAGATTTATGATCTTATTCTATGTTTTCCCTTGATGTTATTCTTTATTGATAGTCTCACCTCATAATGCTAGTTCCTTCAAGGTGAGACATGACGATCATAATGTTCCATAATACAACCAGAGGTTACCGACCTTACATCACTCTGATAGAGTTATAGCTTTTGATTGGACTCTCTTGCAAGCTTTATGTATATGTATATGTATGATTACACCGCGCCTATACGATTGGGCAGCACCACTCCGGTGGGCGTAGTGGGCGGCTATGAATAAGGATAGTAACACCGTGCCTAGACGGCCGAGACGACACCACTACGATAGGCGTAGTGGGCGGCTATGGATAATGATAGTAACACCGTGTCTATATGGCACGGGCAGCACCACTAGTGGGCGGCGTGAGATGATTACCCCGAACGCGGGAGGCCCGGACGCGGGCTAATGATGTTATTTGATTCAGACAGTTTATGTATGTATGTGTAATATGGTTAAAAGGTAAAGGTGAGCATGCATGATTCCGCCTTAAGAGGCAAGCAGTTATAGTTATACTTTCTTCCTATGTCTTCTATACTTTCTTATTATGTTATCATACATGCCTTACATTATTAGTACTGACGTCCTTTCTTGTGGACACTGCGTTCATGCCCGCAGGTAAACGGATCTGACCCGTAGGTGCTTTATCAGCAGATTCTCAGGAGCACTCCACTTACTTCGAAGCTGCAGTCTACTTGATATTGGTCTTTATGGTCACATGTATTCTATGTAGAGGCTCGTAGACATGTGTGTACAGTTAGACATTTCATAACCCTACCGGTTCATATTGTGTATAGTATTTTAGTAGCCTTGTCGGCTGGTGATGCTGGGTATAATTGTTGAAGATTATATATAGATGTGCCGTTATATTGCAATATATGTCCTTACAGATTATGATGTCCATGAGCTATCTTTATGGTCCACCCAGAAATGATTATGAGATGTATGTTTAGAGGTGCTCGGTGTGTTAGCTCCGAGTACTCATAATGGCCATCTAGTTGGGTCGTGACACTAGTACCTTTTACGGTCCGCTCGGACTGACCATCGATCTGAAGTTGAAAGTACTACACGAAGCTCCGGCTTAAAGGAACGAAATTGAGTCTCTTGAGTTGAAATGAAAGAAACGGGCTCTCCATGCTGATGAAGTATCTCTTGAAAGTAGACCCTCCATCTACTCGGAGTTTTAAGAATTTGAATTGGTGAAAGAATGAACGGTCTTAGCCAAGAGGCCCACAAGCACCTAGAATAAAAATCAATTTCTGCAAAGTCCTTGGAAATCCTACCACAGAGTCCATTGTTAACCCTCTTATGCTACACTACCACGTATGTCGCTTCATAACCCGATACCTCTTCGTAGTTCCCAGATGAAATAGAATACCTTGAGCCGTGAGCCTCCTTCATGACTAACCTGGCTACATCCCCCACTTGGGCACACATATATGATCCCTGATTCCCATAATATCCTCGCTAGTAAACCTTTTCTCATTGTCCTTTCCCTTAAGCACTTACCTCGAATCTCTGCACTACTCCGTATCTTGCTCGGTCCCGAAGCACCAAGCCTCACCAGGATGAGAATTAATGATAATGCACGCAACGCAATTACGTCCACCTACACTACCTCAAACTCAACTTCCGATGTTGAAAACGCGTCAAAGACTACGATGATCACCAAACGTCTCATAACGAACCCCCTAAAGGTTTAGATGCTAGATTGAAATCAAACTATTGGATGTCCAATGGTCTTTGGAGATTGGAGCAGTGACGCACTTGCGGAAAGGACACTGCAAGTATGAAATCACTGAAGCGGATGTTTGTAAGCAGGAGCGGGCTTCGTTCAAAAGGAAAATTTTTGCAGGTGCGAAAAAACATTTGCAAAGGCTAGCTCACAGAAGCGAGAAAAGATCCGCAGGTGTGAACTTAATTGCAGCGGAGAAGGTTCGTAGAAGCGTGCATATTCACGCATAAGCGAGTCCGCGGAGGTGAAAAAAATGTCGTCAGAAGCGGACGTCGGACAGTTTCAAATATTGGTAAAGGAGGAGTCTTTTCAAAACCCCAAAACCTCTCCCTATCCCCCTCAACTGATTCCACTTCCCCCACTCCCCAACAGTCGCAACCCTTGACCACCCTTTCACAATAAAACTCCACCTTTATACTCTTCCCAACCCCACATTCGAAATTTACAAAGAAAAAGACCAAACTCTTGGGCGAATTTCAAAGAAAGATGGGGGTCTTCAATCGCTCTCAAATCTTCAAATTTATTCAACAACGATGCTCTCTTGCTCTCCCTTTAACCTAGAATAGATTTGGATGATGTTAAACTTGCTTATTACCGCATAGCATGTTCATAGGTTTTAGAATTATGGTAGAAAACCTTCGAAAAATTGGGCTTGGTAAAATTGCATATGGGTTCTTCGTGTGGGTTGTGGTGGGTGTTGTTTGCCTTGAGATCATGTTTACCACTGTTAGAGCAATGTAATAGTTTGAATTTTAGTTAAAAATTTGAAAAGTAAATCGGGTGGGGTGTTCATGGTGGTTCTTGTAGGGGTTTAAAATTTTTGGCGTGTTGCCGCTCGAAATCTTGTTAAATAATGTTCCTTACTCATGCATGCATAGATTATTTCATGATCTAGGAGTGGGAGTATGAATGTTTTATGGAAACCATGGTCGAAATCGTGTAGAGTTGGGCAGTTTTTGGGTTTGTGAGGAAGATGACTATTTCTGCATCTGCGATAAAAGGATCGCAGGTGCGGTATCTGTGGTATATATGTGCAGGTACGACTCCATGTCTGCATAAATTCTCCACAGATGCAGATTTGTCGAATAATTGAAAATGCACAGAAGCGGAAAATCATCTGCAGAAGTGTTGCTGCATCTGCATGAAACTTTTCGCAGATGCAAGAGAACTAGAATAATTCTGCAACTAGTGAGTTTGCATCGGGTCGTTGCGGGGCCTATTTTGATGGTTTCTTAGGCTATAAACCAGTGTTTTAACTTGCTAAACATGGTTATAATACCAAATAAATTTGGTTTTGATCTTTTCAGGTGTTTAAGCGGTCATAATGGACGACAACATGGGTGAAAATGTGGTGGAAGATCAAGAAATTGCAGAAGAAAATGTGGGGGAGCAATATGGTACAAAACAGTTCATGTCACGGCATTTCCATCTCCGCTACTATTCTAATTTACTGGACAAGAAGCTATTACCCGAAAAGGGAATTGACTTGGAGAAGGTGTCACACCCCTTTTTTGAGCCCCGTGCAATAACGCACAGGTTTTTATTGTTTAAAGGGTTTTTCCATTTGAAGTGACTGTTTTGAATAGGAATTATTATTTACAGAATCGTCACTTGGAATTGAGCTTTGGTGTTCCAAGTCACCTTATGAATCCCTAATCAAAAGGAAATGACTCTTTTATTATGGTCCGCGAAAATAAAAGATCGGGTAAGGAATTCTGTTGACCGGGGAGAAGGTGTTAGGCATTCCCCGAGTCCCGTGGTTCTAGTACGGTCGCTATTATTGGCTTTTACATGGCAAAAATCAATTCTTGGATAAAACGTGTTTTAATTGTTTAGGCCTCGGAGCGTGTATGCAAGCAAAATCTTTCATTAATTATATTATTAGAGGGTCAAGGAGCGGGATGGCCCACATGACTTTTCTTTAATTATATGCATTTAACCAAGGAACGGGTCGGCGCACATGGTCAACACAAATTATTATTACGGGTTCAAGGAGCGGGATGGCCCACATGACTTTTCTTTAATTATATGCATTTAACCAAGGAACGGGTCTGTCAACATGATCAACACAATTATTATTAGAGGGTCAAGGAACGGGATGACCCACCTGACTTTACTTTAATTAAATGCATTTAACCAAGGAACGGGTCTATCCACATGGTCAATACAATTTAAGACGCGCCTAAAGAGTGTACCGTTAAAAGGGTTGTTTGTCTCTTAAATCTGAGACGCTTTTTCTTTATCATTTATCACTCCTTTCTTTTTCTTTTAGCAACGAGCCTTGGATTAATCCGCAACTCATCTCGCTCCCTCACAATTGTTTTTTCCAACTTTTTTCTTTTATACTTGACAACGGGGTTTGAAATAATTCGCACCCCATCTCGCCCATCTCACAATTTAATTAATTAATTTGTTTGAGCCTTAAACTTTCATGTAGGCTCACTGTTACACGGTCAAGATGATCCCTGCAGCGCTTGACAATTAATATGTGAGATGTACCCAATAAATTAGACTAGACATCCAATAATTTCAATAAGAAACGTGAAAGCCAAACAGTAAATAACAAAGTCATGTATGCAAACTTTGTTTTTCAAGACTAGCACATTAATTTCTAAAATATTCATTCAACTGAAGCTTTCTTTTAAAAGAGGATTGAATTTACAATTACATATTAATCGGCAAGCCATTAACTAGTATTTAAAAATAGTGAATTTGTATATCTATCCAAGCAAAGATCCAATAATTATTACACCCAAACATTAAACTCAAAACATATTATAATCCTCCATAATCCAATCCAACGTAAAAACCCAACAAAACATTTTATCTTGAGAATATTAGATAAAGATCTATGAAGGTATCATAAACCCATTTAGACATCACCATGATCCAAGCCAAGACGTCACCATGATCCAATCTAAAACGGACCTCAAAATAGTTCGTTACTTTGCTTCAGTGAACCAGAATCGGAGCTTCACGACCAGCGGAACCTCGACCCACTTTTGACACTGTTGTTTTGATCATTTTATTGTGTTTATTGGCAGGTTTGTTTTGAGTTAGAATTTGGGTAGAGAAAAGGTGGTGTTAGTGAAGTTTTCGGGAAAATAAACAAAAATTGTCACCTAAATAAGAAGAAACAGTCTGTCGCTGCTGTTCTTAGTTCTTCCCCTCTAATCGTTGATCTCTTCTTCTTATTTTCTAGCTTTTAGATGTATTCTGTTGTCACGACCCAACTCCGTAGGCCGCGACACGTGCCCTAGTTGGGCACTCGTACGTACCTTAACCTAAATTAGCAAAATATTAAAAATAAACAGAAATAATAATCTAACAAGGACAAGTGAGCGAGCATGCCGCACGAAGGCCGATAAGGCCGTCACAAAACACGGATAACTCTAAACGTACGCAAATCTCACGAAACATATACGAACCCACACCACGTGTCTACGGACCTCTACGAGACAAAGCAAAATCATATGACGGGACGGGGCCCCGCCATACCCCGAATAAATACGTACATATGCAGCGAAATTTCATACCAAAATACGGAGCTCCGGACAAAGGAGCACTTCACAGTGACGGATAACCTAAGCAACGGATCCACAAATCGGTCGTACGAACCTCGCGGCACGAAACGCACCCGAAAGAAAGGGGTCGGTACGGAAAATGTCTTGAATATGTAAAAGCGAGAAAATGTAATAAACAAAACTAAAATCGGAATGAGAATGTGCGGAAAACGAACGAGATGCATAGCTAATCAAAAATGCGTACCGAAATCATACGTAATGCATACGAGAAAACATATGCGGAAGCCGGCCCCGCTATGGGACTCGGTGAACAGAGCGAGAGGCGCTCCCTTCGTCCCGCGCCAAAACACATCATACTTGAGTAGGAATATCTCCAAACAAATCATAACATACCAAGTGGCCACATCACATCACATAATCAGATATCAGAATATATGTACATGGCACATCATACTTCGGACCCATGTACATGTCATACCTGCCCCCTCACACCGAGGCACGGCGAACAATGCAGAGGAAAACGCTTGATAACAAATCCTGGCCCGGGCTCAGTGGGGGAAACATTGGGGCATCCACGAGTGGAGTAGTGAGAAACTAAATGCAACAAAAATAACATGCATATTTCCAGAGACTCGATGAGGCATATCGAATGACAAATCAAATCAATGAAATCGGACGGAGTCATAGTGCGTACCTTTCGGACATCACGGCGGATTATGTCGGAACAGAACGTTCAGATTCGTGGTACATATCAAAGCACGTCATAGAACTTAACGGAATATTTAAAACGAGCTTTTTAAGTAATAAATAGCAGAGTAGCTAAAACGTTTTCTTTTAAATATTGTTCAAAAATCATTCATTTGCATAATAGAAGTAAGTTCGGGAATAACGGGCCCACCTCGGGTCAAATGAGGTGGCGAGCGTAAATTTTAATCATTGGCTCCATAAAGTTATTTAGGGAAGTTTCGAAGCGATTCGGATTCATTTGCAAAAGATACGAAGGTTGAAGCATTCTTAAATTCAAAGGCAAGCTTTATGATTCAATTGTACTGAATGAATAGTATTCAAAATCAAACTCGAATTTTCTTCGGGGAACAGAACTATCCCTGAGGTTCCGTTTTCGGCCTAATAGGTCTAGGACGTGCCAAATAAAGAATAGGTAAGCTTTACATACCTTTCCTGCTCTTCACGATTGCCAAAAATCAAATCCCGTTTCGTCGAAAATCTGCAAATGGTCATCTTTACCGCTACTATTCATGCAAGTGACATTTCAATCTTTGGCTTCTATTTGGCTACCGAAATTTCGGCAAAGACTTCCCCTATAAACGTGACACCCCCGAGATCCAACTCGGCTCAAAACAATCAACAGCAATCCGGGAATTTAACCCGGCCAAACTATCAACAACAATACCAATAACAACATCAATAAGCAATCACGATATATTCTAACATAAGAAATTTCCATTTCTACATATCATCTCAACCTTCAACCCAACTTCTACTAAACGATCTTCACTCATTTCCTTCCTTCCAAATTCATGACTTACATTAATGTTTCATACACTAGTCATACCATTTCCCAACAATACAAAAAGTCCATATTCAAATCACATTAGCCTTTAAGCAATTTTCCAACAATTCACATAACTTCTTCCATAATCTACCAACAATTACAACTTCATTTCAAGCTATTAGATTCTCGTTTTTCATCATAGAATTTACTATAATAACCATTGAATCACTAAGTAAAGTTGGCTCATTACTTCTACACAATGCAAACACCTACACGGCCACACTCAAACATACATACTTCCATATATTTCATCCATTCCTCCACTCTACACACAACAACAGTCAAAATACTACATGAATTCAATCTATTGTTTGCCATGCACATACTCCATTCGGCCATACCACATGCATGCATATTTCATAAGTTCCATTCATTTCTACATACCACAACATGCACAACCATCTATAATACATGTAAAAAGATTGGTTTCTTACCTTTTCTCTTCAATTCCTCCACTTAGCCAAGGTTGTCAACTTGCAACAAAGAATGATTCTCTTGCCTCAACAATTGCACCATGTTGAAGAGCATCTTTGAATTAGTAGAAATACTTGGAGAAAGAAATTTTGGGACAAAATTTCATGGAATCAAATTTCCATGATGGTGGCCGAATATGGCCTTCTTGTTTGCTCTTAATTTTGTTTCCTTGAAAATTCTTGACTTATGAAGAAAATTAAGAGGGGTCTTCTTATTTATTTCCACCACTTCTCTCTATTTACTTATAAGCCCCTCAATTATAGTCACATGTCTCCTTCATCATTTTTCTAGAATTTTCTTGAAAATACAAAGAAGACTAAATGGCTTCTCTTACAAGCTTTAGCCCATGCATTATTTATAATTTACAATTGGCCCCCCATTAATCAAAAATAGGGCATATAGCACGGCCCCTCCATGACTTTTCTTGAACTTTTGTAAAATTCTCATTTTACCCTTGTCCTTTCCCGATATTTCCATTCTACCAATGTTCATAAATAATATTCCTAACGACTCGTACATAAAAATAATTCTTGCAAGTGATCTTGTCCCTAACTTGCCATGCGTTCTCGAATTGTCCGAATGTAGGAAACACGGGATATAACATCTGTATTGCGACTGATTATCATTGTGTGTCTAGGTCTATTAGGTGGATAATGATGTGTAGTCTAGGTTAGAAAATTAGGTATAGTTTCCTTTTTATAGAGTGTCTAATTTTTGTTATTTTTTCTGAAAGGTCCTTCTAATACTAGGATATTCTTATTTCATAAAATGGAATATGCCATATGGGCAGGGATGAAATTTTCCATGTGGCAATATGGTATTGGTTCTCCTTTTTTTATTTTCTTTTTCATTAAAGCTATAAAAATAAAAATACGACGATAAATATATTAATCAACTAATTTTAAACCAAAAATAATAAAACATAAATAATTATACTAAGTGAAAATTCAAAATTAATTAACTAAAAAGCTAGATTAAAATAAACCTATTTTTTTGTATTTTTCTTTCTTTGAAACACAAAACTTGTACTTTAAAAATAATGAATATTTTTGTACTTTTTCATTTTCATAAACAAAACCTACTAAAAATAAAAATAAAAGTCAAAACTATCGAGATTAAGCCTAGATGCAACAATTAACTCAAAAAAATCGTGTAAAACCTAAGGGAGGGTCAAAAATCACGTGTCTACATCTGTCCCTGTTTGATTGAGAACACGAAGAGTTTTCAATCAAACAAGTAGACAAAGAGACTAGTTTGACCTGACCATTATTCAAAAAGAGGGGGAAAACAAGCAAAGGATGCGACCGAGCCCTACTTTTGGGCATCCTACATATCTCGGGTTATAAAAGAATCAGGTCACGTGTAGTTCAAAAGTAAGATGGGTGATGGAACATACTGAGTTGGAGAGTCGAGTGAGGTCTTGTCGAGGTTCCGGTCTGCGGCTCCTGTTATTACATCAAAATGAAAAACAAAAGTTACAAAGAAAATACAAATACAAGATCCTATCTATGCAGTTTCTCTCGAATCTTGACTTGAATCTTCATGCTTTCTCAAGTGATGAGATAAGCGCGCGGATCTCGAATTGAACTGGAAAGTAAACCCTGTTCTTCAAGCGGGGCTCCTGCTCTTCTGACTGAACTTGAAACCAACTGAAAGTATATCCTATTCTTCAGGCGGGCTCCTACTACTTCGGACTAAATCTGAAACCAACTGAAAGTACACCCTATTCTTCAGGCGGGCCCCTAATCTTGAAATTAAAATTATCCTTATTCTCTAGGCGGACTCCTAAACTTGTAATTGAAAGATGTCCCAATTATCCAGGAGGGTTCCTGAACTTGAAATCGAAAGGTGATTGAAAGTTGACCCAGTACTTCAGGCGGGCTCCTGCTACTTCTAACTTAAAGTGCACCTTATTCTTCAGGCGGGCTCCCGAACTTGAAATTGAAAGATGTCCATATTATCCGGACGGGTTCCTGAACTTGATATTGAAAGGTGGCCTTATTCTCTAGGAGGGTTCCTGACCATCCCATTCTTCAGGTGGGTCCTGACTTGCTCCCATTTTTCAAGCGGGTCCTGACTTTCTTCCCATTCTTCAGGCAGTCCTGACTTTCTTCCCATTCTTCAGGCGGGTCCTGACTATCTTCCCATTCTTCAGGCGGGTCCAGACTTGCTCTCATTCTTCAGGCGGTCCTGACTTGCTTCCCATTCTTCAGGCTGGTCCTGACTTTTTTCCCATTTTCCAGGCGGGTCTTGACTTTCTTCCCGTTCTGCAGGCGGATCCTGACTTTCTTCCCATTCTTCAGGCGGTCCTGAATTTCTTCCTATTCTTTAGGCGGGTCCTGACTTGCTCCTATTTTTCAGGCAGGTCCTAACTTGCTCCCCATTCTTCAGGCGGGTCCTGACTTGCTCTTATTTTTCAGGCGGGTCCTGACTTGTTTCCGATTCTTCAGGCGGGTCCTGATTTTCTTCCCATATTTTAGGCGGGTCCTGACTTGCTCCCATTTTTGTTAGGCGGGTCCTAACTTACTCCCTATTCTTCAGACGGGTCCTGACTTGGTTCCTATTCTTCAGGCGGGTCCTGGCTTTCGTCTCATTCTGCAGGTGGGTCTTGGCTTTCTTCCTGTTCTTCGGGCGGGTCCTGGCTTTCTTCCCATTCTTCAGGCGGGTCCTGACTTTCTTCCCATTCTTCAGGCGGGTCCTGACTTGCTTCCCATTCTTTAGGCGGGTCCTAGCTTTCTTCCCATTCTTCAGGCAGGTCCTGACTTGCTTCTCATTCTTCAGGCTGGTCCTGGCTTGCATCCTTTTTCTTCCATTCTTCAGGTCGGTCCTGACTTGCTTCCCATTCTTCAGGCGGGTCTACGGCATGCTTCCCATTGTTCAGGGGGGTCCTGGCTTGCTTCCCATTGTTCAGGTGGGTCTTGCAAATCATCAAAGACAAACAACACGAACAAAATTTTTCTGCCCCAGTTTGCACCAGGAAAATTTTTGTGAGTGTTAGCAAAATCAAAAACTATATGTAAAATAATTCAATAATGGAGGTAAAATCAAAGGCTCTAACAAGGAAGTGCGTCTCCTAGAGGTAAAACTGAAAAATTCTGACTAGGAAGTGTGTCTCCTAGGAGTAATGGTTCAAATTAGGAAGTGTGTCTCCTAAAAGTAAAATCTAAAAGACCCAGACTAAGAAGTGCGTCTCTTAGGGGTTGCAATTTAAGTACCCTGATGTTACACCTCCTGTTTTATTGCAAGGAGATTTTGGCTTATTGGTGGTGTGTACCTTCGATTCGGTAATCCTCACCAGAGTTTTGGACACGAGATATTTTACCTTGTATGTGTACAGGAGTATAAGTATGCATTCTTGGCATTAAGAGGGAATTAGAAGTGAAACGAATCGAATTAGAGCAAATTGGAGCAGTTCAAAAAATTGCTGAAACTAGTCAGTGTCGACGGCCCAAGGGACGACCATCGACACGTCGACGAGCCATCGTCTGGCACCGTCAATGAGGTTCTGCAATCAAACATCTCAGGCGGCAGTTCGACGGGACATGTCGACGGACCGTTGACACGTCGACGACCGTCGACCCGCGGATCTGGAACTTTCCAACCCTAGTTATAAATATAAGATCCCATGTTTTATTCCATTATTTCTCCCAAAAATAGATCCTATATCTCTCTAGAATCCTCTAAAACCCTCTAAAACTCTCCCTCTATTTTCTACAACAAAACTATACCAAGAAACCAAGATCAAAAGCAAAGACTAAGAGATTCATGTACTAGGAAGCCTATTAGGGTTTGTGAAGAGTAAGAATTTATTTGGCGTGCAAGTGAAGGATTTTATTCTAATGGAGTAGAGTGACTCAAGGCTTATTCCCAAGTGATTAAGGTAGTTTTATGTTTATTTCATATTATTGAGAGTATTGAGGGGTTGAAAGACTTGGATTATGGAAAGGAGGAGAATATGGAGTGCAAATATGAAAATAATGATATTCTTGAATCATGAATTGACTTGAATCATAGTTCTTGATATGTAATGAGTATAATCTTGCTATAAATAATATTAAAGATATTGTGGAGGCATTGTATGAGGACGGATACGGTATGGTGCTATAGTTAGGGTTATAAAGGAGTTTGATAGGGAATGTTGAGCATTCAATAATGTCTAGCTTGATGAAGTTGTTGATTAAGATATTGTGGGTGTCGTTATTGATATTGGGAGTTATTTATTATGTGGAGGAAGTCATCGAGATAAAGGAAGATGTTATCCCATTTTCGTTAGCTTTAGCTTAAGCCTAAGTATGTCTTCGATTATCTAATTTTAGTACAAACTCTCTAGTCCCTTCTTTTCTAAGTGCATGACTCCTATGACAAGGTAGAAACGTGAATATTGGAGGAAAGCGTTCAAGTGATAAAGTTAGCGAAACGTAAAGGTATGTAAGGCTAGTCCCTTCTTTTCTAAGGCATGACTCCTATGACATGACTTCCTTTATTGTTCCCGACCTTACGTCACCCTGATATAGTTATAGATTATCTTTGAGTTCTGATACACGCTTTATGATAAGTATATGATGATGAGGTTACACCGTGCCTAGAAGGCCAGACATGTCACCGCGAAGGCGGGCTGCATATGATTACACCGTGCCTAGATGGCTGGACATGTCATCGCGAAAGCGGGCTGCATATGATTACACCGTGCCTAGAGAGCCAGACATGGCACCACTAGTGGGCGGCATGCGATGGTTACCCGGACGTGGGTTAACGATGATGGTATTTGTGATATGCATAATATGTGTTTTCTTTAAAGGTTTAAAGCAGGTTATATCTTTACCTCATGTTTCATGATTCCTTTATTGTGTTAGTAGTATTCATGCCTTACATACTCAGTACATTTATCGTACGAGTCCCTTTCTTTTTGACGCTGTGTTCATGCCCACAGGTAGACAGGGAGACGGTGCAGATCCGTAGGAGCTTATCGGTGGATTCACAGGAGCACTCCACTATTTCGGAGGTGCTACTTATGATCATATTCTTTTGTGTATATATTTAGGCATGACGGGGTCCTGTCCCTTCCTTATGTCTAGTACTCTAGTAGATGCTCGTAGATACGTACGTGTGGGTAGTTGATGTCCCATGATAAGCACATTGTACTCTTGTATATCATTTTTGCAGCCGTGAGGGATTATGTATATAGACTTGTGTTGCTTTGGAGATTATATATGTTCAGGTTCAGTATGATGATTAGCCTAATGTAAGATGCTCGGTAGTCAGCTCCGGGTACCCATCATGACCCCCTAGTCGGGTCGTGACACCGGACTAGAAATTGCGTCTCCTAGGAGTAATGGTTCAAATTAGGAAGTGCGTCTCCGAAAAGAAAAACCTGAAAGACCCAGACTAAGAAATGCGTCTCTTAGGGGTTAAAATTGAATTACTTTGACTAGGAAGTGCGTCTCCTAGAAGTAAAGGTTTGAATTAGGAAGTGCGTCTCTAAAAGCAAAACTCTCTCTCTCTCTCTCTCTCGACTCAAGAAGTGCCCCTTGGGTTAAAATTGAAAGACTCTTACTAGGATGTGTGTCTACTATGAGTGAAAGTATTCATAACTGGAAAAGTTAATCAAATTTTGTTGTTTGCAAACCTATGTTGTGACATTGCCTTTTGCGTCGGCAAAAATGAGAAACATTGTACCTTTTGAAAAATCAAGCTTTGAACCTTTGAGTTGAAGATAACATCCATCCTTGTTTCAAACAAAGAAAATTTATGAGGTTTAAAAGCATGGTGGTTGGTGTTATATCCCGTCTTTTTGCATAATCGGAAAATTCGAAATAATTGTGAATTGTGAGAAAGAAGGCCATGTTTGAATTTTTCTTAGTAGGTGTAGGTCGGTTATGGAAATTTGAATGCGGAAACACCGGAGAAGGCCTAAGGGCACAATTGGAATTTTGGAAATTTGTTTCGGAAATTAGCAATTTGGATTCATGAAGAATTGGGCCAACAAAAAAAATGAAAATGGAAGCCCAACGAGGGAGGCCCAACCGCCATGCTTGGCCCAAACTCATTAAGTGGGCATGTGAAGGGCATGTGCCTTATATTAGATATATATGCATGTTACCTCTAGAAATTTCAAGAAAACAAAGGGAGAAAAATCAAGAAAAAACAAGAGAAGGCCGTCGGCCAAAGGAGAAAGAAAGAAGAGGAAAAAGAAAGGAAAAATTCCTAGGCCCTCAACTTTGATCTTTGAATCTTGTTCTTTTGGAACTAGTAGCAAGCTCAAGGCGCTCTCCGACGTGATACAATTAGTTAAGCGAAAGAACGACGTTTGCGGCAAGTTGGAATTTGAAGAATAAGGTATGAATTTTATCTCTTTATGTTATGGAATGAATATGTGTGTTAGAATGATTAGAATTGGATGAGAATTAAGGGAGTGTGGTGTATGTGTGCATGGCCGTGTGTATGTGTGACTTTGTCCATGGCCGTGAGCCATAGTAGTGAGGAAAGGCTAGTATGTCATGTTTTCTTTCATGTTATGGAAGGTTTGTGAATGTTAGAATAAGTGAAATTGCATGGAAAGTATGGAGTTGTGATTGTGTGTGAATGAACCGTGTGTGTGCATGTAGGTATGTAGCCGTGGAGGTGTACATTGGTGTGTTGGAATATGTTAAATTCTATATTGTATCCTAGTTATGGTTGTTGCGAAATTGGATTGGAATTGAAAGATGAATAAAAATTGATTGAAGTTGGAAAAGGGTATGTTGGCCGTGTGATATGAATTAATGGAATGAAAATGAATTTAAGTTGTTTAGTATGTTAGATGTGCCATTGTGATCTTCGTAATGTAAGTAGAGGCTTAACAATCTAAGTCGGCGTTAGAATTTCATATATGTTGTTATGGGAGAGGATGTGATCTAATGTAGTTGTTATGCAATTATAAAGAGATGAATTGTTTGGATGTTAGATATGATGGTTGTTAATGGAATTAAAAGTTAAAAGTATGCCATGGAAGTTTATGTTGGAAGTTTTGAACGAATTATGATTTCGGTAAAATTTTTGCATAACTTGTGAAATAATGTGAAATGCTCCCGAATTTGTATTTGAATGTTCTTGCATGAGTAAATGAGAATGAAAACGTTGATATTAGTTTGGAAATGCGAAGTTGGTTTAGAGTTGTTGCTTTACGAAGAAAGAAGATTATTTATGTTAGTAAGCGATTCTAATTGATAATTGTGTTGTTGGTGTTGTTGTTGGTTTGTTGTTGGTTATTTTGAGCCGAGTTAAATTCTCGGGGCGCCATATTCATAGGGGAGGTGCGTCAAATTTCGGTGGCCAAATTCTAAACCAAAGTTGAAATGTTAGCCTTCATGAATAGTAATCGGTAAGAGTGACCATTTGCGGTTTCGACGAAATTGAAAGTGAAACCAAGCGAGCATAAGGCGTTATTGAGGTATGTAAAGCCTTCCCTATCTTTCTTTGGCATGTTCCGAGTCTACGGGCTTGACGAAACGAGCCTCGATGACATTTACGCTTCTCGTAATCCGAGATTGAATTTAGCGCAAAATCCGTCAAGAAGATTGAACCCTTTTCTTCTAAAATTGACCTATAAGTATGTAACCTCCATAAATGGAGTCGAAACGTTCTAAAATGATTATGGACGACTCCGTAAGGTGTATTATCTATAATTTATGTACTTTATTAAGGTTGGGTCCGAGGTGGGCCCACAATACCCCGATACTCCCGTATGACTCAAATCGATTGGTTTATTTCTGTCCGTTCTTCATAAGTAGCTCTTAATTATGTTCTGTCCGCAAACTAATGAGCATTATGACTATCTATCTGTACCTTGACACTAGTCTGACATCTGGAACGTTTCTGGACACTCTGTTCTGATATAATCTGATTATTCTGATCTGCTCGTTTCCGGACTATTTCGGTTTATTCGGTACGTATGTCGGTACGTATGTATATGGTTTCGCATTTGTACCGTTCGTGGATGCCTCAACGCTTCCTTCATCGCGCCCGGGCCGTGTTCTCGTGATTCGTGCACCTCATTGCATTGTTCACCGCGTCCCTCGGTTGTGCGGGCCGGGATCCGTTCGTATCCGGATGACCCGATGATGGTCCGATTATGTGATATTATGGGGATGGCGGCCGGATGGCATATGACTTGATTCTCGTTCGTCCACCGCGTCCCGTACTACGAGGGCGGGTTCGTTACCGCGTCCCTTATTAAAGGGCCGGGATCTACGTCCGTATGTGATCGGGGATCCGATTTCGATACGTTTGTACGCACATGATTATGACTCGCATGCATGATTCCGTCTCGCCACATCTCGTACGTCCGATCCGTATTCTCGATTACGTTCGCTATACATTTGAGATTCGGTCGTCCGAGAATCCGTCCGTACGCTACCGTAAGTCCGATTCTCGCTTATGACTCGTCCGTACGTCCCGTAGGTCCGACTCCGCTACGAATCCGATTCTGTCCGCTTTATTTTTGTATTTTCGTACGTGTTACGATTTTACATATCCGACTCGGGTATCTTAATTATATATGTTATGTTTCCGCTTTACATACTCGGTACATCTTCGCATCGACCCCCTTGCTTCCGCGGGGGCCGTGTTACATGCCCACGTGACGCGCCGCACGGTACGCCGCCCGCTTAGGATTATTGATCCGTCGTCCGGAGAGCTCCCTTTGATCCGGAGTCCGATACTTTTGGTATATATCTTCTCGTTGTTTGTTTGTTCCGTATATATGATCATTTGGGTACGGCGGGGCCCTGTCCCGTCTTCTGATTCTGTTCTGTATGTTAGAGGCCTGTAGACATATCTGTGGGTGTAGTTATGTTTGTACAGTTATATGCGCGTATGGTATGTTCGGCGGTTTATTCACCGCGCGCCCCCGCCCGCCGCCTATATATATATATATATGGCTATATTGGCCCCGTGTATATATATGGTATTTTCTTGTGCGTAAATATTTGGTTAGTAAGAAAAACGGAGGAAACTCGCCCAAATTTTTCTAAATGTCCGAGTTATTATTTGTGGCTTTTGGTACGTACGGCGCCCGTTCGGGCGCTAGTCACGGCCTACGGGGTTGGGTCGTGACAAAAGTGGTATCAGAGCGGTCGGTTCTCGGAATGTCTGCAGGCCGTGTCTAGTAGAGTCTTGTTTATCGGTGTGTTGGGCCCCACATCTATAAACAGGAAGCTACAGGACATCTAAGATGTTATGTTACCCTTCCTTGACTCTTAGATCGTGCGTTAGAGCTGTGTTATCAGGATGTTCTCCCTTCTGACGATCTGTTGTATTTTTCAGCGATGCCTCCGAAGAAGGCAGCGGCTGCCCAGAAGGGCAAAGCGAAGGAAGGAGAGACTATCCAGATACCGAGAGTTACCCGGGCTCGTGCTCAGACCACGCCGTTGTGCCCGGTCGGAGGGTTCAGCCACTCCGCCACCAGATGAGGCCGAGCGAGGCCCCTCGGCGGCGCCCGGCCCCCGCTCCCCGGCCGGAGCGGAGGACGAGACATTGAGGGAGGCGGTCCCGGCTATTGACGACGATAGTGGTGGACGGTGTTCACGGACGCGGACGGAGAGGAGATGATGATGACGGCGTGATAGCTGCGAGTCCGCGATTTCTTGACGTGTGGTCCCCGAGTTTTTCGGGTCTAAGCCCGATGAGGACCCACATGACTTTTGTTCGGCGGATGCGGCGTTCGTTGGATTTGGTTCGGGCTTCGGCGACCGAGTCCGTCGACTTTTGCTGCACACAGGCTTCGGGATGTTGCCCTTCATTGGTATGAGTCTTGGGGGCTGTCTAGGGGTGAGGATGCTCCCCCAGCCACGTGGGACGAGTTTTCGGCTGCTTTCCTCCGCCACTTTTTACCACCAGAGCTGAGACGGGCGAGAGTTGATCGGTTCTTGCAGATAAAGCAGAGGGGTCGGAGTATTCGAGAGTATAATCTGGAGTTTGACTCTCTGGCCCGTTATGCGCCGATGATTGTAGCCGATATGGAGGACCGGATGCACCGGTATGTGATGGGGTTGGATCCCTATCTAGTTGATTGTTGCATGGCTATGGCGGCGCGATGGTATGGACATCGCCCGATTACAGGCTTATGCACAGGGCGTAGAGGATCGGCATAGGGAGGACCAGTCTAGTAGGGAGCATGACAGGAGACGGCCCAAGAGGGCCAGATTTGAGGGATACTCCGGAGATTCCCGAGGTGGACGTTCTCAGCAGCAGTCCGGTAGGTCCCTCCCTCCGTCAGGCCGGGGTACACAGTTGCGGCGAACGTTTCGATGACGCGGGTCCGTCTGGGGCCGGCCAGGATTTCAGGGCATCAGGCCCGCAGATGAGTAGGGGTTCGGGTCAGTCTAGGCCACCTATGCCCCGGTGCACATATTGTGGTAAACCCCATCCGGGGGAGTGCTACCGCGCTACGGGCGCCTGCTATTTTTGCGGTAGTCCAGATCATCAGGTGAGAGAGTGCCCACATAAGGGCAGTTCAGGTGGCCCAGCCCAGCCCACTGGATCAGTTGCTGGCTCGTCTTCTCCCTCAGTGGCCCCGCGCCCCACGGGGCGGGGTATGCCAGCGCCGGCAGGTCGCGGCAGGGGTCGCGGCGGAGCACCCAGTGCGAGCGGTCCTTCGAACCGCATATACGCGTTGACTGGTCGGCAGGACCCAGATGCGGACCCAGGTATGTAATTAATCTTTTTCTGGAAAACATGTGCATTTGATCCGTATTGTGTTCTGGTTAATCATATTCTGTATCTCTGATCACGATTCTGTACGCCATATTTCTACGTCCTTGTGTTCGGTGGAACTCTGTTTAATATGTCTCTGTACGTTCGATTCTGATCATAGTTCTGTCCGGTATACTTCGGTACGTCTGATTCTGATCTCAAGTCTGTCTGATAAATTTCTGTACATCTGACTCCGATACGAATCTGTCTGATATATTTCTGTATGTCTGTCTTCGGTTACGAATCTGTCTGGCATATGTCTGTACGTCTGACCCCGACTGTGAATCGGTTTAATATATGTGTCTATACGTCTGATTCTGATTTCGAAATTTGTCCGCTAAATCTCTATATGTCTGACTCCGATTGTAAATCCGTCTGATATACCTCTGTATGTCTGACTCTGATTTTGAAACCGCACTAGACAACGTTGGATTATGCTTCTGTCTGTCGTACTTTCGTGCCTCTGACTCCGGATGTGGCTCCGTCTGACGCCCGTTTGATTTTCTGGTTCCGGTTAAGATTCTATCCGCCGTATATCCGATTTAAGGCGATATGGACAGTTTTATACGGCGATATCAAAAAAAAAGATGGATCAAGTTAGAAATTGAAAGTTGTTACAAAGTCTCCGATCAAGAGCAAGTATATAAATAGCAAGGAGACCTCCCCGACTGATTTTGATCTACCATGAGGTTCAATTAACATTCGAGGACGAATGTTTTAAAGGGGGGGAGAATGTTATATCCCGTCTTTTTGCATAATCGGAAAATTCGAAATAATTGTGAATTGTGAGAAAGAAGGCCATGTTTGAATTTTTCTTAGTAGGTGTAGGTCGGTTATGGAAATTTGAATGCGGAAACACCGGAGAAGGCCTAAGGGCACAATTGGAATTTTGGAAATTTGTTTCGGAAATTAGCAATTTGGATTCATGAAGAATTGGGCCAACAAAAAAAAAATGAAAATGGAAGCCCAATGAGGGGAGGCCCAACCGGCCATGCTTGGCCCAAACTCATTAAGTGGGCATGTGAAGGGCATGTGCCTTATATTAGATATATATGCATGTTACCTCTAGAAATTTCAAGAAAACAAAGGAGAAAAATCAAGAAAAAACAAGAGAAGGCCGTCGGCCAAAGGAGAAAGAAAGAAGAGAAAAAGAAAGGAAAAATTCCTAGGCCCTCAACTTTGATCTTTGAATCTTGTTCTTTTGGAACTAGTAGCAAGCTCAAGGCGCTCTCCGACGTGATACAATTAGTTAAGCGAAAGAACGACGTTTGCGGCAAGTTGGAATTTGAAGAATAAGGTATGAATTTTATCTCTTTATGTTATGGAATGAATATGTGTGTTAGAATGATTAGAATTGGATGAGAATTAAGGGAGTGTGGTGTATGTGTGCATGGCCGTGTGTATGTGTGACTTTGTCCATGGCCGTGAGCCATAGTAGTGAGGAAAGGCTAGTATGTCATGTTTTCTTTCATGTTATGGAAGGTTTGTGAATGTTAGAATAAGTGAAATTGCATGGAAAGTATGGAGTTGTGATTGTGTGTGAATGAACCGTGTGTGTGCATGTAGGTATGTAGCCGTGGAGGTGTACATTGGTGTGTTGGAATATGTTAAATTCTATATTGTATCCTAGTTATGGTTGTTGCGGAAATTGGATTGGAATTGAAAGATGAATAAAAATTGATTGAAGTTGGAAAAGGGTATGTTGGCCGTGTGATATGAATTAATGGAATGAAAATGAATTTAAGTTGTTTAGTATGTTAGATGTGCCATTGTGATCTTCGTAATGTAAGTAGAGGCTTAACAATCTAAGTCGGCGTTAGAATTTCATATATGTTGTTATGGGAGAGGATGTGATCTAATGTAGTTGTTATGCAATTATAAAGAGATGAATTGTTTGGATGTTAGATATGATGGTTGTTAATGGAATTAAAAGTTAAAAGTATGCCATGGAAGTTTATGTTGGAAGTTTTGAACGAATTATGATTTCGGTAAAATTTTTGCATAACTTGTGAAATAATGTGAAATGCTCCCGAATTTGTATTTGAATGTTCTTGCATGAGTAAATGAGAATGAAAACGTTGATATTAGTTTGGAAATGCGAAGTTGGTTTAGAGTTGTTGCTTTACGAAGAAAGAAGATTATTTATGTTAGTAAGCGATTCTAATTGATAATTGTGTTGTTGGTGTTGTTGTTGGTTTGTTGTTGGTTATTTTGAGCCGAGTTAAATTCTCGGGGCGCCATATTCATAGGGGAGGTGACCAAATTTCGGTGGCCAAATTCTAAACCAAAGTTGAAATGTTAGCCTTCATGAATAGTAACTGGTAAGAGTGACCATTTGCAGATTTCTGACGAAATTGAAAGTGAAACCAAGCGAGCATAAGGCGTTATTGAGGTATGTAAAGCCTTCCCTATCTTTCTTTGGCATGTTCCGAGTCTGACAGGCTTGACAGCGAGCCTCGATGACATTTCTGCTTCTCGTAATCCGAGATTGAATTTAGCGCAAAATCCGTCAGTAAGACTGAACCCTTTTCTTCTAAAATTGACCTATAAGTACGTAACCTCCATAAATGGAGTCGAAACGTTCTAAAATGATTATGGACGGTTCTCCCTAAGGTGTATTATCTATAATTTATGTACTTTATTATGGTTGGGTCCGAGGTGGGCCCACAATACCCCGATACTCCCGGTATGACTCGATTGGTTTATTTCTCGTCCGTTCTTCATAAGTAGCTCTTAATTATGTTCGTCCGCAAACTAATGAGCATTATGACTATCTATCCGTACCTTGACACTAGTCCGACATCCGGAACGATTTCGGACACTCGTTCGATATAATCTGATTATTCTGATCTGCTCTGTTTCCTGGACTATTTCAGTTTTATTCAGTCTGTCTGTCGGTCAGTATGTATATGGTTTCGCATTTGTCCGTTCGTGGATGCCTCAACGTCTCTTCACGCGCCCGGCCAGGTTCTCGTGATTCGTGCACCTCACCGCATTGTTCACCGCGTCCCTCGGGTTGTGCGGGCCGGGATCTGTCTGTATCTGATATGACCCGATGATGGTCTGATTATGTGATATTATGGGGATGGCGGCCAGGATGGCATATGACTTGATTCTGTCTGTCCACCGCGTCCCGTACTACGAGGGCCGGGTTCTGTTACCGCGTCCCTTATTAAAGGGCCGGGATCTGTCTGTATGTGACTGGGATCCGATTTCTGATACGTCTGTCTGCACATGATTATGACTCTGCATGCATGATTCTGTCTGCCACATCTCTGTACGTCTGATCCGTATTCTGATTCTGTCTGCTATACATTTGAGATTCGGTTCTGTCTGAGAATCTGTCCGTACGCTCTGTAAGTCTGATTCTGCTTATGACTCTGTCTGTACGTCCCGTAGGTCTGACTCCGCTACGAATCCGATTCTGTCCGCTTTATTTTTGTATTTTCGTCTGTTACGATTTTACATATCTGACTCTGGGTATCTTAATTATATATGTTATGTTTCCGCTTTACATACTCGGTACATCTTCGTACTGACCCCCTTGCTTCGCGGGGGCTGTGTTACATGCCCACAGGTACAGACGCGCCGCACGGTACGCCGCCAGTTTAGGTTATCAGTCTGCTGTCTGGAGAGCTCCCTTTGATCCGGAGCTGATACTTTTGGTATATATCTTCTGTTGTTTGTTTGTTCTGTACATATGATCATTTGGGTACGGCGGGGCCCTGTCCCGTCTTCTGATTCTGTTCTGTATGTTAGAGGCCTGTAGACATATCTGTGGGTGTAGTTATGTTTGTACAGTTATATGCGCGTATGGTATGTTCGGCGGTTTATTCACCGCGGCAGCCTTGTCGGCTCGCCTATATATATATGTATATGGCTATATTGGCCCTGTGTGGCCTCTGTTGGTATTTTCTTGTGCAGGTAAATTTTGGTTAGTAAGAAAAACAGAGGAAACTCTGCCCAAATTTTTCTAAATGTCTGAGTTATTATTTGTGGCTTTTGGTACGTACGGGCGCCCAGTTCGGGCGCTAGTCACGGCCTACGGGGTTGGGTCGTGACAGTTGGTTTATGGCCTTGGCTTTGAGGACGATTGCTTCTGTTTCAGCTCTGATTACAACATATCTCGATAACCTTTTTCATTGGAGACATCTCAAACCTCACAAGTAATGTACTGTACTCGCATTTCAACAATCACCGGACCTTTATGTTAGCCATGAATCCAAATGAATGTCAATTGTCATCAAACTTGTTGTGCGTATAGCTTTTTCTTGAATCTTGTCACTTTAATGATCTGTCCAAATTTTGCTTTATGCAGTTGTTAGCAGATTTTGAAGTCCTTTCTTGCTTGTTTTGACATGGACTGACTCAAGAAACAAAGAAAGAGGAAAAAACTGATGTAGAAATGAAAAGAAATATTATTCAATAAGAGACATCCCTTTTGGGGAAAGACTAAGAAATGACACTTATCTGAATGTGGTAGCCGGCCCCAATGATCATGACATGCATTTTGAATTAAGCGGCCTGACCTCTTCAACCAATCTAACCTTCAACTCGGGTCATACACTTAGACTTCCAAATCGGGCTTCTAAATTCCAAAAACTGCATCGACATCATCGAGCCCCTTTCGGCTAGCGGTGCCACAAAAGGTTTTCACCAACATGCCTCTCTCATTTGGTTTTTTCTCAAAATCACCGTCGTCTTATGGTGCCCGTAAGACTTTTCACCAATAAGACACTCTCATTTTAATTTTTTCAACTCATGGTCGCCTTACCGTGCCCATGAGTATTTTCACCAATAAGATTCTCTCATTTTCATTTTTTCAACTCATGGTCGCCTTACTGTGCCCGTGAGGATTGTCACCAATAAAATTCTCTCTTTTTTCACTTTCAGTTTTCATTCTTTGCGCAAGTAACGTGACATTTTTCCTTGTATGATAATCATCACTTAAAGCATGTTTTGACTTGTCATTCTCAAAGATTGATCTAAAGGTCTTTCTTTTGGTTGTAATGTGACTTTTGGACAGGGTTAGAAAGAAAATGACTGCAGGCAGGCTCAAAGAAAACACTAAAATAAAAGGGTTGGGACTTACGACTTTTGAAATCGACTCAAAAAATAAAAACAACTTCTGCCACAGTTTCTTTGAAACGGGAAATATTTGGATCTTTTACTTTATTGGACCGAACACCAAGATAAGGATGCCTACGTATCTTGGCGAAACAAGAATCAGGTCTAACGTAGTTCAGGAAGCTCATTTCTTGTGTTTTCTCTTCTTCTTTCTTTTCTTTTCTTTTTTGATTTTTTTGTTTTTTTTGTTTTGTTTTTTGTGATTTTGTTTCCTTCTTTCCTTTTCTCTTCTTTGTCCTTCTCCTTCTCTTTTTTTGACTCTTTTCTGACTCTATTTTGATTCCAAAAGAGGGGTATGAAAGAAAATAAAACTAAGGCTCAATAGGGGTAGCAAAGGGTGACACAAAGTTTAGATAGCAGAATGAAATGCCTTCGTCATACCAATCCTTTAAAATGTCAAGTACAAAACATGCAATTCAATAACGAGAAGTGAAAATCATACGGTATCCCTGACTTATGTTAATTGGAATGAACTTGCTTTTTGACTTCTATTGATATTGACCCACTTCAAATCATTTGGGATGAACATTTTGTTATGCATTAGTACCATTCTCATGATTCCCAAAGTGATCGTATTAGTTTCATTCAAGCCAGACTTCAGCTTACTCTCAAAATGTTTCAGCACTCTACTATTTCCTCACATGTTATTCTACACCATTTTCAATCTTTTGGGTGCATTTATTTTGTGATTAAACAGGCCTTTAAGATTTGGCTAAAAATTTCGCATGCATGTCATATCACTAGAACCAGCCTGAAAAGAACTATACAAAGGAAAAACTAAAGAAAATATACTAGGAAATGACAAAACAAAAGCTCTTTTTTTTTATTAAACAAAATGATAGAAGGGTTTTGGACATTAAAACAAGCAAATAAATCTAGATTACAACCCTAGAATAACCCGGATAACAGAAAGAACATCAAAACAAACTACCAAGACTCCTTCCTAGTGGGAAAGGAGCGACTTCTCAATTGCAAAGCTATCATCTTAGCCACTAAGTTTCACATAGGCATTACTCGAACCATTATCAGTTTGAATCAAATTATTCTCAGCAAACAAGTTTTGGGTCCCTTTAACCAATTCGTCCTTATCAACTTCTGGAACTGGGACTGATAGCTCGAGAAGTTTTCCGGAAGCCTCCTTTCTTTGTTGCCTCCCTTTCTTGTATTCTGACCTAGGTCGAAAATTGTAGCTGGTGCGAGGTCGGTATGCTTGTGGAGATGGGTAAGAACCCTATAGATCTGGTGTGCACCATTGTTGGTAAGGATGTGGTTGAGCATATGGCTGTGCACCACACGAAAAGTATTAGAGAGGTGGCATGGAATATTGAGGGTCTTGTGGAGGGAAGTAATGTTGAGCTTGAGTGTATGGAGTTTGGGAATAGACTTGAGGTTGTGGCTAGGTATATGAGTGAGGTGGACCCCTCGCACCTCGTCGTTGTTCTGGTATAATCATGGCTACATCATCATTTTCCTTCATGTCGCTCAGGCTTCCTGAACCATTTTGAGTTACTTCAGTATTTACTTTCATCTCAAAGAAAACTGTGACACCTCGGAATCTTTCCGTACTTGAGTGACGAGTAGAACGATGAAGAGCTTGAGTATATGATGTGTCGATAAGTCGGGAATGGCCAAACATGAATTTTGTGGAAAGAATAAAGTTGCGAAAATTCCCAACCAGTGGTCGTATAGTGCACAATACGGCCCGTAAAGTGATTTACGGATAGTATAGTGCGATCGTCCTCCAAGCAGTCAAAAATCTCAAGTTTCTGTTAAGTGTTGAAATGGTTAAATACGACCCAGTATATATACGGCCCGTAAACTGGAGGACGGACCGTAAACCAGGTCGTAAACTGCTGGTCCTTCAGCCAAACTTTCTGTTTTCCTTATGCTTAAATACGGCCATGGAGGACGGACCGTAAACTAGTATACGGTCCGTAAACTGTGGTTTACGACCACTGTTCATCCCGACAATAATTCATTAAAGATCAGATTTTGAGATTTTTTTAAAAAGGACTTAAGCTCATTTCACTTCATTTTTCTTCAAGGCACTTCAGGAAACCTCTAGAGAGTTCCACACCTTTCACTCATGAGAAATCCCTAGAAATCAAGGATCAATAACAAGAAATCAAGAGAATCAAGTAGAGGAAACCCATTAAAAGTCTTCCAAGTCAAGAAATCCCAAGAGAGTTGAACTAGGGTTTTGGTGCTAAGGGTGAATCACCACTCCAAGCTTATTCCTCCATCATTTAAGGTAAGTTTCATGAACTTTACATGCTATTTGAAGTATTATTGAGCTAAGATTTATGGATTGTAGAAGAGTACAACAAATGGGTCATGAATGATGAATAGTGACGTTTTGAGAGATAGTTTGAATCAAGTTGTGATTGTTGTTGTGTTGTGGTGTGAATGCATTATAAATGACATTTAGAACGTGAAATAAGCATTGGATACGAAAGAATACGACGATGGATTTTTAGTCATGATTATGGGAATTTGAAGTGAATTATTAAATACGGATCATATGAATGAATGACAGTTGTTGTTAATAGCATCATGATGATTATTATGAATGTTGGGAGTTAATATGGAATATGGAGGAAAGTAGTATAAACAAAGGGAATGCTGCCCAAATTCCTATAGCCTTAGTAAGTACGTTTTCATGAGGTTATATAGCTAATGTTGATACGAATTCCATTGAAGGTGAACGAGAGCATTAAAGGAGAACGAACAAGCGATAGAATAAGCTAAACGACAAAGGTATGTAAGGCTAATCCTTTCCTTCTAAGGCATGAATCCATGTATGCATTTCCTCCTCTCCTATGAGATTCCTATCTCCAAGAAAGTCAAGAGCCCCCACTCATGAATAGCTATACGAGATAAGAGGTATGCTATGAGCATGAATACGATAATGATGGTAGTAAGCTAAAGACTAGAGTGCTATGGTCTATGGTAAAATGCTCTCTATGACGCTAATAACGCTATATATCGTAATTTAATGATATTGATTATTACACCGTACCTACATGGTCGGGCAGTTATTACAGTTATGTATATATGATATGATGAATTATGATAAGCATATGATGATAAGCGTACTATGATGAATTATGATAAGCATATGATGACGCTAGAGTAAAACAAAGCTACGACATGACTATGAAACGAGAAATAGTAATGAACCTACGATGCATGTACGATATGAGATATATGTGATGTGGTCGAGCCCTCGTGGCCGAATACGATATGCTGTCGAGCCTATGAGGCCGAATACGGATAATGATCAAATGTGTATAAATAAATGCAAGATGATGACTAGATATGTTAAGGTCATGATACCCCTATGTGATGTATATGTATATATGTATGTATCGAGCCCAGAAGGGCCGAGTACGGATACTGTTAAGCCCATCGAGCCCAAGAGGGCCGAGTACGAATGCCATCAAGTCTATCGAGCCCATGAGGGCCGAGTACGTATGCCGCTAAGCCCATCGAGCCCATGAGGGCCGAGTACGTATAATCCCATGCCTATCGAGCCCAAGAGGGCCGAGTACGTATGCAAAGGGTCCCATCGAGCCCAAGAGGGCCGAGTACGTATACCCGTAATGTCATCGAGCCGAGAGGGCCGAGTGCGTATGCTAACGATCCCATCGAGCCGAAGGGGCCGAGTACGAATGATACTAATCTATATGAATACGAGTACGAATGGTACCGACCTATATGAATACGATTATGTCATATGTATGATTACGTCATATGCATCACGTCCCTGTGAGTACGAATGAGATAAGTATATGATATCTTTACGAGTACGCTTATGCTATGTACATGACAGCGATTAGAGTACGGATATGTTAATACCATGTAAGTGCCGAGTAAGGGCCATGTATATGCAAAGTACGTGTACGAGCATGAGTATGACAGAGGCTAGATACGAAAGGTAAGTAAGTAAAAGATATAAATGTATGTATACGAGTACGAAATAGAGCATGGAACGTCCCTACGGAAAGCAGTAAGTATAGAAGAGAATGTTAATGTCTCCCATCTTATGCTATTTCATATATTACCGTTATGTTTCTCCATCATTACTGCTCATGCTTTACATACTCAGTACAATATTCGTACTGACGTCCTTTTCTTTGGACGCTGTGTTCATGCCCACAGGTAGACAGGGAGACGGTTTCACAGTAGCCATCAGCGGAGTTGCAGGAGCCCTCCTTTATTCCGGAGGTGCTATTTCGAGACATCATTTTGTGTACATGTATTTTGGGCACGGCGGGGTCCTGTCCCGTCCATATGTCTAGTATTCCAGTAGAGGCTCGTAGATACGTATGTGTGGGTAGTATGGTCCCATAATCATTATGTAAATGGAAGCCTATGTATATTATTATTATTATTTTGATAGCCCAAAGGGCCTACGTTATATAAGTAAATATGTTCTATACGAAAGTCGTTTTCTATGATTATACACGATGAGAGAAATGAATAAAGACAGGTTAAGCAATAGAATAAGGGGTGCTCGGTGGTCAGCCTCATGTACCCGTCACGGCCCGTAGGTCGGGTCGTGACAAAAACTCATGGTACGTCCTGTTTTGATTCCATCTTCTATCATTTCCCCCATCTTAATGACCTCAATGAACGGTTTGCCCAGTGCTGGGAGCATGTGTTTATAGTATTTTTCAGTTTGGGCTTGGAGAAAAGTATCCACCACCTCACCTTCTGCCATTGGAGGCTTTACTCTAGCAGCCTGCTCTCTCCAACTAATGGAGAATTCCCTGAAACTTTCTGTAGATTTGTTCTGCACCTTAGTCATGGAGATTTTATCTAGAGTAATGTCTATATTATACTGAAATTACCATACAAACTCTTGAGCCATGTCATCCCAAGTATGCCACTTAATGACGTCCTGATCAGTGAACCAATCCGAGGCTATTCCTGTTAAGCTCTCACTAAAGTAGGCCATAAGCATTTCGCCCTTACCTCCAGCTCCTCTCAACTGATTGCAATACCTTTTCAAATGGGCCACAGGATCACCATGCCCATCATACTTGTCAAACTTTGGAGTCTTAAAACCGGAGGGCAAGTGAACATTAGGAAACATGCACAATTCTTTTTATGAAACACTCTTATTATCTTCTTGACCTTGCAAGTTTCATATGGATTGCTCCAAGCTTTTCATCTTTCTAGTCATTCCTCATCATCCGCGGTCTTACCAAGTTTTTCAGTGTTAATGGGAGGCTCAAGGTGAGAGTTATAACCATATGGATTAGAGACATTTAAAGTCAGTTCTGGAGTACAAAGCTGAGCATCAGGGGTTTTGAACGTAGGCCCACTGTTAGATGGATCACCAGGCACAGTAAGCAGAGCTCGGGCTAAGGTCGACACAGTATAGAAAATATCTGGGAAGTCATGAGGTGGTGAAGGTGGTGCCTGACCAGTTATCCAAGCCTGATACATGTTTGCCAGGTGTTGTTTTAACATTCTCACTTCTTCGGCTAACCCCAAGCTTTGGTCAATCAACTGTGTTTGAGCGCTCACATCAACCAACCCAGTGTCCTCGTTGGTTGCCATTGACTTTTTGATTTTTGATCTTGTGTTGTAAGGATGAGTCACCAGTTTTAAAACCACAGACCAACCACCTTCTAAAATCAAACATGATGAGACAAGTGAGTTAGGAAATTTTATGGATTCACTATCAAGTTACGTGCAATGCACATAGCCACAATTATCAGTTCTAGAACGATTCTAAGGGCGACAATGTTATTTTGACATCATCTCAAGTTTCTCTCGATTTGGCCTTCCCTCTTTTATTTTTCCTTACCACACCTCTTAGTTCACTAATTTTTTTTTGCTACTCTTTTCTTTTTATTATAATCTCCCTTTTTTGTTTCCACTCTTTTCCCTTTCTAACTACTCTTTTTTCTGGTTTTTGAAAATAATTCGATCGAACCCGACTTGGGTTGCCTACATATCATGTTGAAACATGAATCAGCTCTTTGCGTAGTTCGGGAGGTTTTAGTGTAAAGTAATCAACAAACTCGTTTCTAAATTTTCTTTTCTTTTCTTTTCTTTTTGTAAAAAAAAATTGAAAGAGAAGAAACTATAAAGACTTACAAAAATCTTTTTGGATTTATAAACTATCAAAAGAACTTAACGAAAATCTTTTTGACCTTTTTCTTAAATAATCTCTAATCTATAGTAAGGATGTTGGCCATACAAAGGAAGAAAACTTGACAATTCCTCTTCTTTTTTTTCCTGACTTTTAAAATTCCAAAGGAATGAATCCTAAATTAAGTAAAAGAAAGATTTTTTTTTTTTTTTGCGTTTTCTGATTTTGACTTTCCTACAAAAGGAAGCTTAAAGTAATCAAAGGAAAAATCCTTTTTTGGTAATTTCATTTAAAAGAGAGTGACAAACAACTAATCTAAAAGATTTTTTTTTTTTGTTGCAAATTTTGAATATATAAAAAGCTCTTACTTTTTGGATTTTTTTAATACAGAATAAAAAACTCTTTTTTCTTTTGAATTTTTTGAATAAGAATCACCGAACCCGAAGAGGGCTGCCTACGTATCTCACCAAGGTGGGAATCAGGTGTGCGTGGTTCGTCTAGATTGGACAGTTATATTGACTTAAAACAACTTTATTTTTTGTCACTTTTTTTTAAAAAAAGCGATATGGCATGGAAAATCTTTTTGGTTTTTATACCCTTGAATTATGCTAAAGCAACTAAAACTCTTTTTTTTCAATTTTTTTTTTTTAAAAGCATAAAAAGGTAAAATCTTTTTGGAATTTTAATTTTTCAAAAAAAAAAAAAACAACTCATAAAACAACAAAATATTACTTTCTCTCGTTTTCTTCTCACCTCTCATTTTCACACTCCTCTATTCCTTCAAGCCATAAAAATCGGTCTACATGAAAAGCCCTTCCAAATAATGTTACAAATAGCACATACTATGAACATGTTGGTCCGAAACAAGGGTACTTGTCCTAGAAGGACCTGGCCCCTGTGTCGAGCCCTCTAAGTCAAATGCACGTGATGCAAACAGAGCGAACCTACTAAGGATTTTCATTTCATGTGGCTTGTACTAGGATTCAAATCCTAATGAATAAGGTGTCTAGACTAGCTTACCTGAGCGGACAACTCGAGCCAGTGAGGGCCAGGTTACCGGTAGCAGAACTTTCCGTCTTCACTGGTGGTTCTCCCCGCCTAAAACGTGTGTGACTACAATCCTTCACCAGGAGCTGGTTAGCACACTGGCTTTATCTTAAGACAGAAAATTTTGTGGAGCTGGTTAGCACACACAACATACTACCTATCAGAAGACTCAGAGGGGGTGTCACAGAGAAGACAGTTTATATGCACAATCATGAAAATATCAAAACGGTAAATAAGCGCAAAGAGCACATTAGGCCAACAAACACGATATATCCAAGAAATAAAGAACCCAATACAAGTCAATACATAAAGCTCGAATACTAGTTATCCCCAGCAGAGTCGCTAGAGATGTCACACCCCTTTTTTGGGCCCCGTGCGATTACGCACAGGTTTTTATTGTTTAAAGGGTTTTTCCATTTGAAGTGATTGTTTTGAATAGGGATTATTTATTTACAGAGTCACCACTTGGAATTGAGTTTTGGTATTCCAAGTCACCTTATGAATCCCTAATCAAAAGGAAATGACTCTTTTATTATAGTCCGCGAAAACAAAAGACCGGGTAAGGAATTATGTTGACCGGGGAGAAGGTGTTAAGCATTACCCGAGTCCCGTGATTCTAGCACGGTAGCTTTTATTGGCTTTTACTTGGCAAAAATCAATTCTTGGATAAAACGTGTTTTAATTGTTTAGTCCTAGGAGCGTGTATGCACGCAAAATCTTTCATTAATTATATTATTAGAGGGCCAAGGAGCGGGATGGCCCACATGACTTTTCTGTAATTATATGCATTTAACCAAGGAACGGGTCGGTCCACATGGTCAACACAAATTATTATTACGGGCTCAAGGAGCGGGATGGCCTACATGACTTTTCTTTAATTATATGCATATGCATTTAACCAAGGAACGGGTCTGTCCACATAGTCAACACAATTATTATTAGAGGGTCAAGGAACGGGATGGCCCACCTAACTTTTCTGTAATTAAATGCATTTAACCCAGGAACGGGTCTGTCCACATGGTCAACACAATTTAAGACGCGCCTGAAGAGTATACCGTTAAAAGGGTTGTTTGTCTCTTAAATCTGAGATGCTTTTTCTTTATCATTTTTCACTCCTTTTTTTTTCTTTTAGCAACGAGCCTTGGATTAATCTGCAACTCTTCTTGCTCCCTTATAATTTTTTTTTTCCAACTTTTTCTTTTATACTTGACAACGGGGTTTGAAATAATTCGAACCCCAAATCGCTCATCCCACAATTTAATTAATTAATTTGTTTGAGCCTTAAACTTTCATCTAGGCTCACTGTTACACGGTCAATATGATCCCTGCAGCCCTTGACAATTAATATGTGACATGTACCCAATAAATTAGACTAGACATCCAATAATTTCAATAAGAAACGTGAAAGCCAAACATTAAATAACAAAGTCATGTATGTAAATTTTGTTTTTCAAGACTAGCACGTTAATTTCTAAAATCTTCATTCAACTGAAGCTTTCTTTTAAAAGAGGATTGAATTTACAATTACATATTAATCGACAAGCCATTAACTAGTATTTAAAACCTTGAATTTGAATATCTATCCAAGCAAAGATCCAATATTTATTACACCCAAACATTAAACTCAAAACATATTATAATCCTCCATAATCCAATCCAACGTAAAAACCCAACAAAACATTTTATCTTGAGCATATTAGACAAAGATCCATGAAGGTATCATAAACCCATTAGATGTCACCATGATCCAAGCTAAAACATGGAACTAAAATTATCAGAGAGATAAGATAAGAACGGACCTCAAAATAATTCGTTACTTTGCTTCAGTGAATCAGAATCGGAGCTTCACGACCAGCGGAACCTCGACCCAATTTTGACACTGTTGTTTTGATCGTTTTATGGTGTTTATTGGCTGGTTTGTTTTGAGATGGAATTTTGGGTAGAGCAAAGGTGGTGTTTGTGAAGTTTTCTGGAAAATAAACAAAAATTGTCACCTGAAGAAGAAGAAACAGTCTGTGCTTGTTGTTCTTAGTTCTTCCCCTCTAATCGTTGATCTCTTTTTTTTTTCTTCTTCTTTTTTCTAGCTTTTAGATGTATTCTGTATTGCAACTGATTATCATTGTGTGTCTAGGTCTATTAGGTGGATAATGACGTGTAGTCTAGGTTAGGAAATTAGGTATAGTTTCCTTTTTATAGAGTGTCTAATTTTTGTTAAGTTTTCTGAAAGGTCCGTCTAATACTAGGATATTCTTATTTCATAAAATGGAATATGCCATATGGGTAGGGATGAAATTTTCCATGTGGCAATATGATATCAGTTCTCCTTTTTTTATTTTCTTTTTCATTAAAGCTATAAAAATAAAAATACTACGATAAATATATTAATCAACTACTTTTAAACCAAAAATAATAAAACATAAATAATTATACTAAGTTAAAATTCAAAATTAATTAACTAGAAAGCTAGATTAAAATAACCTTTTTTTTTTTTTGGTATTTTTCTTTCTTTGAAACACAAAACTTGTACTTTAAAAATAATGAATATTTTTGTCCTTTTTCATTTTCATAAACAAAACCTGCTAAAAATAAAAATAAAAGTCAAAACTGTCGAGATTAAGCCTAAATGCAACAATTAACTCCAAAAAATCATGTAAAACCAAAGGGAGGGTCAAAAGTCACGTGTCTACAGAAGGTACCCGAGCTTTTATAGGGGTTTTATGGTCACCTAGTGGCCATCGGTAGGACATGCTTTGCCCCCACCCCGTGCATGGCGAATGAAGAATGGGTAAGGGAATTCTATGCCAACTTGACACGGGTGAGGTTTGAGAATTCAGAAATCATCATCCGAGGCAAAGTGGTTAGGTTTGGCACCGAGGAAATCAATGCTTTTTACCACTTGGACAATCATCCAGTAGAGCTAATGCAGCAGAAGGACACTTGCGATAATGGAAGTTGGCTGGTGTTAAAATTGTGCCCAGAAAGCAAAAGAGATAAGATTCGTTAGGGTAACAAGAAGATAGGGATCAAGTCTGGGGAATTTACCGCAGAGGCAGAGATGTGGCAGTATATCATTGCCAGAAGGATATCCCCTTCAGGGAACACCACGAACTGCACGTACATCCGTGCATTGATGATTGCTTGCATACTGGATGACATTCCAGCGAATGTGGAGTACTACATCATCCGGGAGTTTAAAGAGTATCTGTTGCAGGGTGGTCCGAGCTTGTTGTTTCCCTCTTTGATTAGCGAGTTGTGTCAGATTGTTGGTGTTGATCCATGTCCTACTGATCACTGGGTGGAGGCGGATCCTGCATTGCACCCATTGAGGGTCACAGGAGAGGGTAGCGTCGTGCAGAGCAAGAAAAAAAAGGTCGAGATAAACATAGGTGATGATTCCCCTTCACAGACAGAGGGACCCTTTGTGGCAATCGACTTGTGGTTGCAGTCTATCCGGGAGCTGGTGTCCAAGCTCCCTAGTGGGCCTTTAGAGGCCAGTGCCAGCCAGTTCACCAGGACAGAAATGAAAGAGTATTTGGATACACAGAAGCAGCTCACCAATTCTGTCATTATGCTGGAGTCCGCTTATAAATCCATGGCCACTGCTCATGTCGCTCTCCGAGATGATTTTGACAAGGAGAAGAAAAATAACAAAGCTAAGGGTAAGCTGATAATGAAAATATGGAAGGGCATCAAGGTTTCAAGTGGGGAAATTCGAAGAAGAGGTTCCTGATTAAGAATGCAGATGATGACGAGGAGTACTCATTCCTGTCAGAGGATGATGTCTTTACCGATGACGATGCTGATGATGCTGGTGGCGATGATGATGCTAGTGGTGGTGTTGATGCTGGTGGTGGTGACTGGACCCAGAGCTTGGTTCAGTAGTAATTATCCCCCATATCCCCCAGTTTGCTGATTTGTTGTGGTTTTTGAGGATGTTTCATACAATCCTTTCTTTTCTTTTCTTGTTTTTGACTAGATGGATTGCGCCTTTTCCAGGCCTTTATTATGCAAAACTTATGGCCTGGCTGGGCTTTTCTTATATCCAGGGATGTTGTCTTGAATGATTTTTAGAGTCGGAAACAAATTTTGAAACAGGGAAAAAGTCCACTGTTTTCTGTCTAATTGCTTCATAGATGCGGACCACCTATTGCAGGTGCGGATCCAGCTCTGTAAGAATTAAAGAATTAACTCGCATTTGCGAGTTTCGCATTACCAATCCAGGCCCACTTCTACGGACGTAATCCGCAGAGGCGGTCTCGCATCTGCGGACAATATGGCGCATACGCGACCTCTGGCCTTCCCAACCCACGTCACATCTGCGGCCCACGTGCTTCGCAAATGAGGCATTATTCTCGCAGGCGCGAGACGCCTGAAACTAGAAAAGAAATCAGCTAAGTCAAAGATTCCAAAGCAGCACCCGAAACTCGTTCCAACCTTCCGGACATACCCAACATGTGCTCCGTACTTAAAACACGCTACGACGAGATAGCAATCTGAACGAAGTAACACGAAAGGAATGAAAGAACGGAAGTTTCCTAAATGTCCTATAGCTTCTCGAGGATGTGTACGAACGTCTACGTACTAATCTGCAAGACTCTACTAGACATTGCTTTTGTACACATGAGATCGGTGAACCTAAAGCTCTGATAACAATTTGTCACGACTCAAATCACGGGCCATGATGGCACCTACTCAATCCCACCAGTAGGAGAACCATCCCCAAAATACTTATGTTAACTCCATTTAAACTTAAGAGCGAATTAACAAAATACTTCATTAAAACCCAACATGGTTCATACAAGTAATAAAAGAGGTGCAGAATGAAATTCAGTCTTAACATTTCCCCAAAACCTGGCCTTAAGTATACAAAAGTCCCAACAGAATCCTTCCATTACCAAATGAACAAATACAGATCTGCACAGGGAAATGTCGGGAAATGTAAAATAGAAGAGCAATTCAGGGCTACGCGTCTGCACAATAGCTCACCCTGAAGCTCTTAGATATGAAGTCCTGATCAATCTCCCGAACTGGAAAAAGGGACAAAGTTTGCACCAAAAAGATGCAGCAAGCGTGAGTACAAAAACAACAGTTACTCAGCAGCATCGTCGACCGACCATAAATAAAATGGAGACGGGGGCTGGTCGCCGATTGCTACTACTACACTTAACCGCTATTAGTCCGAGATTACATAATAACATCAAGAATAAGTATTTAACCACAAAAGACAATAAACAATCCAAAACAGTTCAATCAACAAGAATTATCAAAAACAGTTAAAGTATGAATGCATGAATGCAATGCAAGGCCTTTTTTCATCACCCGGTAGATACACATTCGAATATTAACGAATCGTGACCCATGGAGGACTCGCGAGGTCCATATACCACCCGGATTATTAGATCTCCCAGATCACATCAGGTCCATAGCCACATTAGGCTCCAAATCTCATAACTTAGCCCCACAGGCTCAATATACATGTCTCCTAGCCAATCGGCTCAAAAATCATCATCACGTTCGAAACCAGTTTTCCATGGACCCACAATTGTATCCTCAATAATAATAGGCATGAGATACAAAATAAGCATGAATATGACATGCAACACAATAAGAAGCATGAATATGCAACAAGGATTCCATTTAGATTAACATGAGTCATAAAGGTCCCACAATAGTTTCTTATTCACTTTTAACGAGTATTTAGTAGTGATGTACCATACACATATCAAATAAGACAGGCATATAACAAAAAAATAGAAAGTATGGGCTTCAGACCCCAATCACAGATCCATAGGATCATACTATCTACCAGCTAGTGCCCAAAGTATGGCATTCAAACCAACTATACAATTTAAGTACACAATTACCCATATCATGGCACCGGTACCCGATACAAGTGCTCGTCACCTCATAAGTATTGGGAACCCGTTAGAAACCCCATTATCCCTCTTAATTAAGTTCATTTAGACCAACCACGTCGCTCTATATAACGTACAAAGTCTCAACTTGCCTAGACTTAGGAGTTTGTCATCACAAGCAGTCTTGCCCTTTCGTAAAGTCTTCGAACTATTTCAATCTGCCAAATACATATTATACGTGAGAATATGAGTCAAACGATACCTATATTATCCTATAAAGATTCGATTTTAGAAGGTTAAAGTTTTATAAGGTTAACTCAAAACCCCATCCTAAACCCCAAAGGTCAAAATCATAATTTCGAAAGAAGATCAGGTTGAATAGGGTCAAATTATTGTTCTGGGAAATCTTACGAGTCTAATGACGCCCCTATTAGCATACTTTAAATCTAAACCAATAAAATCACCCCAAATAGATTCCGGGCCTAAAGGGGCAAAATGAGAAATTTGTCCCATACTTAGTCTACCCTAGGTTTAAGGAGTCTAAGTACCAAAAATCAACTCGATCCAACAATGAATCCATGAATATTTGAATAATTTCTTGTCTCTTAATCTAGGGTACATAAACTCACAAAACCCTCGTCCTAACACATGATTTCTAGCATGAGATCTCATAATAATTGAAGGTATAATCGGAATAAAGTGATAAAAAGGTTACCAACTTGAAGATCCTTGCCAAAACTCTTAAAAACCACCTAAGACCGAGCTCCCAGGTACAAAATATGAGGATGAAATGAGCTTAAAAGGAAAATGGGGATATTTATTCAGATCTATTCATCGACTCTGGCATCTGCGCTCCCTTTCTCGCACTTGCGTCCCAAATCTCGCATTTGCGAGTTTTTATTAAAGTCCTCAGGTCCACAGGGGCGGACAAAACCTCGCATGAGTGGTCTCGTAGGTGCAAGCCCAATCTCGCAGGTGCGAGAAACCAGGCACTAGAAAATCATGAAATTTCTAAGTTCCGACCCCACACCCCAAACTCATCCGAGACCTCCCGGATACAAATCAAATATGCAAACTATTCCTAAAACGCGCTATGAACTCACCCGCGTCCTTAAAATTTTCAAAAGAGGTCACCTGGACCGGGTCAATCCCCGAACGCCTTAAAACTACCCTTTTAACTAAAAGACCAAAATGCCTCCGAGTCCCTAGGGGACTGAACCAATTACCTTACCAAGTCATAATTAACCTTCCGAAACCAACGGAAACGACGGAAACTCCCAAAAGTCTCATTTACCTCCGGTGTTGACTTTGGTCAACCAAACACTTATGAATTTCCAAAACTCCATTTCCTTGTTCCAAGCACATCCGAACTCGTCGGGAGTCGTGTCACCCCTCCCTACAAGTCAAAAACACTCTCAAGAGACAAGGGGAAAGGTCAACAGGGTTAAAATAGTCAAAATGGTCAAAATGACCTAACAGGTCGTTACAACAAATTTCTCACTATTAACAATTTATTAATTACCAATATTACTCCCTCTGTCCTAATTTATTTGATACACTTTCCTTTTTAGTCTGTCCAAAAAGAATGATACATTTCCTTATTTGACAACAATTTTACTTTAAACTTTACCTTTTACGCTTAACGAAATGATCTATAACCACACAAATATTTTGGCTTATTTTAGACCACAAGATTCAAAAGTCTTCCTTTATTTCTTAAACTCCATACCCAGTCAAATTATATCACATAAATTGGGACGGAGGGAGTAGTAAGTTTTTATATATATTTACCATTTCACATTTTCACTGTTAGCATTAACCAGTTATTATAACAGATGTTTTGTCTAATGACTCTAGTGGTGAAATCTTCCCGTAAATTTTCAGGCGGAAGCATGCAGTTGCAAATTTGATTACCATTATTTAACATAGTTTATTTGAAAATTAGTTTATTTATCTGTACTAATTCATTAATTGCATTTTTTTTATTATTTATATTTACCATTTCGCAATTTTCACTGTCACCATGAACCAGTTATTACAACAGATGTTTTGTCTAGTGGTGAAATATTCCTATAAATTTGCCTAAGACGGAAGCACGCAATTGAAAATTTGATAACCATTATTTATTTATTTTATTTGAAAATTAGTTTATTTATCAGTACTAATTCATTAATTGCAATTTTTTTTTTATATATTTACCATTTCGCAAAGGTTCTGCTTCACGTAAAGGTGCCTTGTTCGGGGAAAAATAGAATGGTCCTAATAAATAGTAATGGTCCTTATAGTGTAGTAGAATCCAAATACAGTCTATTAGAAGACACATGTTTGAAACCTCTCCTGATAAGGTGCTGCTTCACATAAAGGTGCCTTTTCGGGGCACCTTTACGGGGAATGGTCCGGATAGTTAATTACAATATCATCATAAGGGATATGTTATTAGAATATGTATAGATTCTAAGGCACATGAAAAGGTGCGGCCTCACTTAAAGGTACCTTTTCGCCTTTCGGATCTATAAATACCCTGATTCACGAATTCAGTGACATTCACCATTACCCTTCTTCACGAAGTTAATGGCATTCACAATTCAATTTCATTACCCAAACAACCAGACGACAAATTCACTATGGATTAAGTGAACAACTTACCAAATAGTGTACCAAATGGACTACCAAATGACATAGCACCAGCACCCCGGGTTATGGACAACGAATGATAAGCCGCTTATTATGAGATTTTGGAGGTCTAGAAACTGACATAAGAGATCTAAATCATGAAATCATATCGCTGCAACACTATACATTGGGGTTATGAGGGACGGTTTGAAGAACTCAACAAGGCCGTCAGAAGAATAGAGAGGATACTCACAATACTTCTCGTGGAAAGATGACAGGCTCTTGCAAAATTCAACAGCCCTACCAATTCTCCCCCTCATAATGTCTAATTACTTTTTTATTATATAGCATATTTACTATTCTTCCCCGGATGTAACCATTCATAATATATTGATGCTAATAATAATATTGTCTATTACTATTTTGTATTACTTCCAGTTTTCAGTACAAATTTATTTTGCCCATGTTCAAGTCCTAAATTAGACTTTACAATTCGTCAATTGGTCCAGTTCTAAATATTGAATATCTGCAATTCTAATAACCGTAAAGGTGGTGTAGTGGTTAGTTTGCCTATCGTCCAGTTTGAAATTCGGTTAGTATTTAATAACCTAAGCGGTTAGCGATCCTATTGCTTATCTTCGATTCTAAATATATAACATAACAGGAACACTAAATAGTTCAGTTAATTCAAAATCTTGACAATACAATGGAAGTTCCAAGTTCACAACACAACAAATTCAAGAAGTTCAACCTAAAAAAATCAGAACACAACATCGAAGATTATTATAACAACTTGAAGGAAACAAATCAGTCTCCATTGTGTAACAAAGCTTTTGGGCAGGTAGTGTTCTTATGGCCATTTTTTTTTGCACATTGAGCATTTATATCTCCTCTTCCTAGATATGGATGCTTCCCAGGTATTCATAGTATGGCTGTGACTCTTTTTCCCTAATGGATGATTTATTTTTATGAAAGCTAGCATCAATACATTTACAAACGCCTTTGTGATCATTGATGTTTGCCCACGGAAAAAACCCGTGCCATCAATAAGACTTTGGATGAGCAGTGTTGTAGCATATTCTGATGAGCCATATTTGTTAAAACCAATAGCAAAATCGTCTGTCATTTTCTTGTCAAGGATTATTCCTAGATTCTTTAACAAATAATGGTGGTGGAGGTGCTGTTGTCGCCATGGCATTTGAACCTCCAACAGAACTCTCAGCCAACTTTATCCTTAGAATGGGCCTAGAACCATCACAAGCAATATCAAGAAGATACAGATGGACATGACAATCCGTCTTTATGAATGAAGGAGCTATTTTTTCCCTTGTAGACGCACCACTAATCGTCATGTCTCTAGGCGAGCATTTCAGCTGACCACTTTCAATGACTTTTTCAACCAACTGTTTATATTTACATGGCTTTGAATTTCAATTGGTGCTGCCACCTTTGTTCTCAAATGCCAAATCCAACAATCTAAAGTCTTCACCCATTCACCATAATATTCTCTGCCTACTACAACACCATCCTCCATAACAACTAAACTAGACTAATAAAAGAACAACTCGTCTAAAATAACTTCAACTAGACTAATAAAATAACAGCTCGTCTAAAATAACTTCAATTGATTAAACGGGAAATAATTGGGGGGAAAATTAATTGTTTATTAAAAAAATTGTAGAGATTTGCATAAACACAAAATCAAATCCTCACAAATGCATAGCAACAACGGATTCTACAACTTACCGGGTGCAATTATAGACGACTGTATCTATTCGATTACTGCACAGTCAATTGAACTCATAAATTGGTTACCAATTTTGATGATTTGAATGAAAATTATCGGAACAAAAACGGATGTATCCGAGTAGGACGACTAGAGGGAGCTGAGGCCTACGAATTTGAGCAGGACGAAGGGGACAGGGTTGAATTTGAGCAATTTTACAATCTGGAACGAGCTAGGGGAAGCAAATTAATGGTGGCGGTCGTGAAGAAGAAGAACTAGTTGGGGCAGCTAGGATTTTGCTATTTTGGTGAAATTATTAATAATTAAATTCGGACAAAAGTATATTTTTTAAACTTGGGAGGCTGGTTTCGAAGCTTGGAATAGTTATTATTTTATTTATTTAAATCGTTGGACGAAAATGTATATTTTAAAACTCGGGGGCTTGTTCTGACGATCAACTAACTTGTCTCTACTTAATTAGCACTAATCTTAAAAAGGGTCCTGCCACCTAATAATTAAAACTTGGAGTCCAAATATCTAAAAAAAAAAAATTAGCTTTGGACAATGTCACCACACTTGCCCAAGTGACTCATACGAGCATTTGAGATATCTAAATTGCCCTTATTGAAATTAAAAAACTGTTTCTTTTCTGAGCTTCGGTTTAGCATTTGGACCAAAATCACACACTTCATTTAACTGAAGGTGGAATGTGTTATGTCCAATATCAGTAGACGTTGGCAATTTCCCAAATTTCCTCTCGTGACGTGGCTGATTTCTCTTCATGAAAACCTTGCGGCTACAGACGCAAAAAATTAATAAACTGAATTATGGTGGAACATTCACATTCACAGCGCCTCACCGATTTGACTTTATTCATATATATATATATATATATATATATATATATATATATATATATTTTACAGTTGCATTTGCCAAATCCACACAGGAAGAGGATATAGTGATTGAGCAAAGACATGATGAAGGTGAATGTAGTTAGCCAACGGGTGAGGCCATATCTCGGACAAGTTGTACAAAGAAGAGCCTGCACTTCAGCGAGATGGGAAGGAGGTGTTTCCATGGTTCAAGGAGCTTCCAGGGGCATTGGCTTGGAATTTGTAACTCTCCTTTCTTTATTTATCCCTCTTTCTTCTATGCTTTTTTTTTTTTTTTTTTTTTTTTTTTGTGTGTGTGTGTTTGGTGGGTTTATCTTAGTAGTTATTCTATGTGCTTCATTTTTTACAGTTTTTACTCCATTCAGAAATAATTGACAGATTTGTTCATTTGACAACTATCTACTTTTAACATTTCAATTTTAACCTACTCATGTTGAAAGCCATATGATCTTGATCGAGGGAGTATAATTTGGGTGTATTATATTCATAAACTCTGTGTTTCAGATACTCGCAGAAATCAAGGGACAAGAAATTAAAGATCAATGCAACTACTCCCAAGAAAGGATAAACGCGACTACCTACTAGCCTTCTACCCTGATCTGAGTCCTCCATACCCTCCTATCTAAGGTCATGTCCCGGTGCAGTTCGAACATGCGCCATGTCCCGTCTAATCACCTCTCCCTAATACTTCTTCGGCCTACCTCTGTCTCTTTTCGAAACCGTCCATAAAGCCGCCCTCTCGCACCTCCGCACTGGGGCATTTGTGTCTCTCCGTATCACATGTCCAAACCATCTCAGCCTCGCTTCCCGCATCTTGTCCTCCACCGAGGCTATTCCTACCTTGTCTTGGATAACTTCATTCCTAATCCTATCGCTCCTAGTGTTCCCACACATCCATCGCAAAGATTCTCATTTCCGCCACTTTCATCTTCTCGAACGCGAGACTTCGACCGGCCAACACTCCGCCCCATACAACATAGTCGGCCTAACCATCACTTTGTAGAACTTGCCTTTGAGTTTTGGGCACCTTCTTGTCGCACAACACTCCGGGAGGCAAGGCTTCATTTCTTCCACCCCGCACCAATACGCGTGACGTCATCATCAATCTCCCCATTTCCTTGTATAATAGACCCAAGATACTTGAAACTATCTATCTTCTCAGACGCACCTTCGGTGCCAAGCTTCACTTCCACGTCGGCCTCATGCACTATATCGTTGAACTTGCATTCCAAGTACTGTCTCTCGTCCTACTCAACTTGAACCCTTAGACTCTGCAGAGTTTGTCTCCGTACCTCCGCCCAAGCATTAACTTCGCTGCGAGTCTCGTCAATCAGGACTATGTCATCCGCGAATAACATATACCATGGCACCTCACCTTGAATTTGCCGCGTCAATCCATCCATCACCAAGGAAAATAAAAATAGGCTAAGAGCTAATCCCTGGTGCAACCCCATCATAACTGGGAAGTGCTCCGAGTCTCCTCCATAGTCCTTACCCTGGTCTTGGCCCCATCATACATGTCCTTGATCGCCCTACTGTACGCCACAGGTACACCTCTAGCCTCCAAGCATCTCCATAGAACCTCTCTCGGCACTTTGTCGTATGCCTTTTCTAGGTCGAAGAACACTATGTGTAAGTCCCTCTTCCTCTCCCTATACTGCTCCACCGCCTCCGTACAAAGATGAATAGCTTCCGTAGTGTAGCGCTCCGCACGAATCCGAACCGGTTCTCGAAATAGACACGTCTCTCCGCACCCTCATCTCCACCACCCTTTCCCACACTTTCAAAGCGTGGCTTAGCGCCCGATCCCTCCGTAGTTGTTGCAACTTTGAATGTCGCCCTCGTTCTTGTACAATGGAATCATTGTACTGCATCGCCATTCTTCGGCATCTTAGCCGTCTTAAAGATGCATTAAATAACCGAGTCAACCACTCTGCACCGCCTTTGCCTCAGCCTTCAAAATTCCCCAGAATCTCGTCGTTCTTGGCCGCTCTTCCCTTACTCATCCTACGAACAAGACCCTTAACTTCCTCAATCTTTATACTCCTACAATATCCAAAATCACGACATCTCTCGGAGTACTCCAAATCTCCCAACACAATGTCTCTGTCCCCTTCGTCGTTCAAGAGTTTGTGGAAGTATGACTCCCATCTCTGTCTAATGAAACGTCCTCCACTAGTACCCTGCCATCCTCGTCCTTGATGCACTTCACCTGATCCAAGTCACGCGCCCTCCTCTCCCTCGCCTCGCTAGCCGCACAACTTCTTATCCCCGCCTTTGTCCTCTAGTTCTGCATATAGGCGTTCAAAAGCTACCGTTTTTGCCGCCGTAACCGCTAACTTGTTCCTCGCCATCTTATACAATTCCCTATTCGTCCACTTCTCCTCATCATCCTTGCTGTCTACCAACTTCGCATACTTTACCTTCTTTCCTTCTACCTTCTCTTGAACTTCTCCATTCCACCACCAAATACCCCCCGGCGGCAAAGAACTACCCTTCGAGACCCCTAGCACCTCTAGTCGCTTCCCCACGCAACCGGTCGTCCTATCCCGTACGCCGCCGCCTCCTCACTACTCTCCCAAGCTCCCATAGCCCTCAACTTCTCCCCCATCTCTAGGGCACCCGTCATGGTCAAACTCCCTCATTTGATCCTAGGCTTGTCATCCACGACCTTCTTTCTCTTCCTCATCTTGATCCCCAAGTCCATCACCAAGTGCTTATGCTGGGTCGTTAGGCTCTCACCGAATCACCTCATAGCCTTTACAGAGACCTTTATCACCCTTCCTAAGGAGTAAAAAGTCTATTTGCGTCTTAGCCACCAAACTACGAAAGGTTACCAAGTGCTCCTCCTTCTTCGGGAAACTCGAATTGGCTACCACCAGCCCAAAGGCTTTTGCGAAATCCAACAGTGCAACTCCTCCTCCGTTCCTGTCCCCAAAACCACAACCTCCATGCACATCGTCATATCCCTCCGAAATTGACCCGATGTGTCCATTGAAATCTCCTCCTATGAATAGCTTCTCAGTGGGCGGTATACCTCCCACCATCTCGTCCAAATCCTCCCAAAAACGTCTCTTCTCTTCCTTTCCCAAGCCTGCTTGAGGCGCGTAAGCACTAACAATGTGCAAAATAAACCCTCCAACGACCAGCTTAATCGTCATCATCCTATCATTGACACTCTTAACCCCTACCACCTGGTCTCTTAAGTCACTATCTACTAAAATGCCTACCCCATTCCTATCTCTCGACCTACCTGAGAACCATGGCTTATACTCGTCCACATCTTTAGCCCTGGATCCTACCCATTTAGTCTCCTGGATACAAGCTATATTAATCCTCCTCTTCTTAAGAATCTTAACTAGTTCAATGGACTTCCCCGATAAAGTCCCCATATTCCAAAACCCTACTCGCAGACTAGAAACTCCCTTAACCCAGCTACCCCCTCCAACCCTCCTCTTACTGTTCTTTTAAGTTTTCAATTTGTTTGCTTTTCCTTTTTCCTCTTATTATATTTGAACAGTTTAACAAGCAATTTTGTAATGTAAACCAGATAGCTGATGTCCTGTTTGTTTTTTTTTAGTTTTATCTTGATGCTTGAATGTAGGCAGGAAGTTTGTCATCTATTTTCTCTGTTTCTCTGGCATTGGGTTTAGATCAAACCTCCGATTGGTGAAATGGCTGTAGGTGTCTGGCATGAGTGCTCATAAAGGACTGAGTTCTTTAACAATCCAAAAATTGGGTATAGTGCACCCTCATTCATACAGCTAGTTAGAGTAGAGACTGGATTTCTAATTCCTTTCTTAATCATCAGCCATTCATTTTCTCGTCCTTTCTTTTCCATACGTCTCTCTTGGACATCTCATGTTACTTGGTTCCCATGCTACAGCCAAAATTTGCACAAATGAATTGAAACAGTACAAACTTTCATGAAGTTCGAAACAAAGGAATAGAAAAATCTTTCTCTGTGGTCTCAATACACATAGATAATTTGGCCTAACTGAAGTAATCATTAGGTTTGTATAACTGCTTACTTAATGTCTGTCAACATGACCTTTTGTTTTTGATGGGCTGGTCTGACTGGAAGAGTTTAATTCTTTTGCAAACTCTAAAACTTAGCATCTGGCTATATACTTTTCTGTGCATGGGAAAACTTCCTCTGACAGGATATACCAACATACCTCTGTTTTTGGTCCAATCATTAATGAACTATGATTGTTAGTTAATTATCACTCTCTGTAACTGCTCAAACAAGGTCTTACCTGAGTTTCTGACTCGTGCAGGTTAGACAATTGTTAGAGAAAAATGACAAAGGCTACATTGTTGCAACGTGTCGTAATCCTAGTGGTGCAACAGGGCTTCTGGAATTGAAGAATAAGTTTCCTGAGCGCCTTGACATTCACCCGTTAGATCTGACAGTTGAAAGCACTATCGAGGTATATTTTAGTAGTTATTTCCTTGCACACATTCTCCTTTTGCCTTTTTGTTCAGAAGTGGGAATATCATCTTAGCTTCACCGGCCAAAAGAATCATTTGCGTATTTCTTGGATTCTTGATAGTCTTGTTTGTTGATGTACATTTTTAGTATTTCATAACAATGCTAATTCTCAGGGCTCAGCCAAATCAATCAGAGACAAATATGGCTCGCTAAACCTTCTAATTAATGCATCTGGTATTCTTTCAATACCCAATGATCTGCAGCCAGGTACATTGTTTCTCTGTTTTGTTTTCATTAATTTATCAATTGTAGCTTGGACACTGTTGCAACTTATAACGATGATGAAACAGATAAATGATCCTTTCCTTTCTTTTAATTGTGGTATTGGTGGAGTGAGTCATTTATCTTCTCTCTTTTTTTCAGTACAGAAACAACACTGAGTAAGGTGGAGAGATCATCCTTGCTTCTTGCTTATGATATCAATGCTGTTGGTCCTATTTTGGTTATCAAGGTGTGGTCTTTTAGTTTTCTCTCATGTTGTAGGCTAAAAGAACAATTTATTAATCATTTCTTTTTCAGCAGCAACTATTTCTGATCAATCAAGATTTTGAATGCTCAACAATGAATATCTTGTGCTGATATTTTGACCGACAAATTAGTTATTACCCATGATAATGTGTATACGACCAGGAATTTCTGCTCTCCTTGAAGAGAAGAAGCTAATACGTCTTTTTACCTGACTATGAAGCTAAACAACTTAACTCAAGCAATGCCTCTTTTATACCGAACTTTGCCAACCAAGCAGATTAGAATAGAGTAGGAAATCTTTTTTCCCGAAAGGCAAACAATTTTGACCTTTTTGCATCAGTAGTCATCAACTAGGCCTCTAAGCCTCGGGTTCAATAGTAAGAGCTCAGCACGTGATATGTTGCTAGGCCCATATCACGAGCTTGAACCCTGTCGCAGACAAAAAGCTTGGTCTTGTGTGGGACTTTGAATCTTTCTTAAAACTTATGAGCCCAACACATAGCAATTTCTTGCCCTTTGTTAGTAATAATGTTGAATAACCGGTTTTAACAAACTGTAAATGATAATCTAAGCGAAGATGTGGAGAAAAGATAACCTGGTGTGATATCTTTCGGTAATCTGCACAATTCTAATCTGTTGGAGATGTCTCAGTTTGTAGAAATTCCTTGCTGTCATGCTGGTTGATCTTAGTCCAGAGTCTTCAAGTTCCCATTAAAAAAATGTGAGCAAGTCCTTCCCTCAGAAGGTTGAATAGTAGCTTGTCTAACTCTTGTTTGTTCCTAGATGTTACTCGAGAGAAGTTAATATAGAGGGCAAACAGCTGCTTTAGGTTTCCTATTAATTTTAAACAATAAAACAGACTCATCTGCTGTTACTTTTCAAAAAAATAAAATAAAACAGACTTATCTGAATAAAATATATTGCCCTATGTCAATTGTATTCAACCGGCATCATCAGGTGAAATTGGATTATCCTGGTGAATTTAGCAAAAAATACACATGGACCATGCAAGAACCTCATTGTCGGACTCGCTGTCATGCTGATGGATATTAGTCCAGAGTTTTAAGGTTTCCATTTTTTTTTTGCAAGTGCTTCCCTCATAGTTTGGATTATAGCTTGTTAGTAAAAGTAACTTGGCAGATGTTGAGAAAGAGTACCACCAGTTCTTTTCTGTTTCCTATAAATTTATTGAACAATTAGATAGACTAATCTGAATAAAATATATTTTCTTATGTCAATTGTATTGGATCGCCATCATGAAATGAAGTTGGATATTTGGATTATCCTGGTGAAGTAAGGGGAAACCATCATGGAGCATACAGGATCCTGATTGTTGGACTTGTGCATGGAAGATCTTGCTAAAGATAGACATATTCCAAAAAAGAAAAAGATCTTGCTAGAGTTATTCATGTACTAGTTATATCGACATTTAGAAGAATGATCCACACATTTAAAGCAATATACGTGTTTCATGAGTTGCCAAAGCATTGTTTAAAAAAAATAATCAACAGGGATGTGCTGATAAGAGATCCTTTAATTGTAGATCATGTAAAAAATAGAGGATTCTCAACGTTAGATTTACCTTTTTCTTTTTTTACATCCTACCCTCCCCAGACTCCACTTGTGGGATTACACTGGCTATGTTGTAATTTATTTTGAGTACCTCTTGCTTTTGACAATGTAACTTTTAGTTCATGTTTTGCGTGAACAGCACATGTGGCCTTTGCTGAAAGCTGGAGGTGGCTCTGGAACTGCCGAGGATTTTGCTATTGTTGCCAACTTAAGCGCAAGGGTGGGATCGATTGGAGACAATGCTTTGGGAGGGTGGCACTCCTATCGTGCATCTAAGACTGCATTAAATCAGTGTATGCTCTTTAAAAAATCCAATTACTCAATTACATATTTAACTTCTGCTGATGGTGGTAAAGTTGAATGTCTCCATGAAGTTTCTTTGACCAAACAAAATGTCGTGTAGAATAATTGAAAAATGATATCAAATGTATTATTGAGATCTCTAGCATGATCATGGAAGGCGAAAAAGAAACCTTTCTTAGTGTACGCATGGTTAGAAACAACAACAACAACAACATACCCAGTTGAATCCCACAATGTGGGGTCTGGGGAGGGTTAAGTGTACGCAAACCTTACCCCCACCTTGGAAGGTAGGGAGGCTGTTTCCGAAAGACCCTCAACTCAAAAGAAAACAAGGGAAAACAAGGGAAAAGAGTCAGATACAGACAAGCAAATCAAAGCAATGCGAAAATGAGAAATAACAAGAGCAAAGAAGTCATGATAAAACAGCATGGAAAGACAAGACCCAACACATAAAAGCATGAATCAAAGGGCAATAAACAGTAGAGCAAAACTACGCCTACTAGTGCGAAAGAAAAGTGAGACTACCTACTAGCCTTCTATCCTAGTCTGAGTCCTCCATAACTTCCTATCTAAGGTCATGTCCTCGGTAAGCTGAAACTGAGCCAGGAAAAAGGAGAAAGAACGGGTTCCAGTTCTCTGTGTTTTATGAACTAGTAAGTCAAAACTGTAGGGGAAATGATAAGCAGTTTGAAATGATCAAAGAATGACCATTCAGTTCAACCAAGAGCTTTTCTTACATTTTATATGGTAGATGGCAGTGGGCTCAGTGCAGGTTAAGTTGTGGGATCACTGGATGGAGAATAGTTGACCATTAAGGGCTGGGAACAGGCAAGATGAATATGAAGAGTGAACTGTCCCAAACAGGATATTCTCCACCTCGGTCAGGTTTCAACTTCTTATGGATCAGTCTGGAGAGAAAATCTTAACTTGATAATTGTTTTTTTTTTTTTTTTTTTTTCATATTTTCTGTTTTCCCCTTTCATTTTTGATTGAAGAATCATGAGAGTATTTAGTGTGAAGTTCACTCCTCTCTCCATATCCTTTTTATCTTGCTTACACTTGGAGTTTAGAGATGATTAGACCCATGGGCACCCTTAAACTCATGTATGTGTTGATTGTTGAGAGACAAGAAGCCAATAATGTATTCAGAAGGTGCACTGGCACATGTACTGGTGCGCGTGCATTTTCTTCCAAGTAGCATTTCTTGTGGACAGACACAATAAAAATTCAGTACAATTACGAGAAAACTTTGGAATGTTTCATTTTTAGTTTGGGATATATACTTGTGGAACCATTTCCAGAATTTCATAATCCAATGTCTTAACATTAGGGGGATACAATATTTCTTGAGGTCTACTAAAAACAAAGCAAAATCTTGGTGAAATGTTATGCATTGATCTTTCTGGACGCATACCCCAATATATTCAGCTATAAACATTTGGTTTTTTTTTTTTTTTTGAGGAAATTGCAAATCCACAAGGAAATTGGTTCTAAATAATGCATGAAGAGTTCACAGTTGCGTTCCCTTGTACTATTTTATAAGCAACCAAACAAGATAATACCTAAATGCTTCTGTTGCTCTTTGCAACAATGGTTAATCAAGAGTTGACCATATATATTTATTATTTTAAGTCGTTGAGTTTGGAGATCAGAAAAGGGAGGAACTAGTTTCTTTGTCTATCTTAAGTTATGTTGCCCCAGACACCGATAAAAATTGGATTTATGTTGCCCCGTATCCCCATAAGTCAAATACATATATACAATAGTGATGTAGTGAGTTAAAGTCAACAATGACAATTCTGAAGTTGGGCTGTTGTGTACCCGAATAGTCTGACTGAAATTATTAGACGAATCCTCAAGTGGACTAAACCTTATAGTGAAAATGGCAGCAGATTGCAAACCTCATCCATGTAAATAAATGACTTACTCTATCACTGTTTATAATAGAGAAGCGAACTTATTTTGTGTGAAGATTTATTGTTACTTCATGAAGTCTAAGAATGCAATTGAGATATGATTCTAGAAATTATACAGTAACAGAGGATTTAACAATGTTTTGTTTATATAACTTCATACCTTTTTTTGTATTTTGATCCAGTTTTCCTCTGGTGAAATTGGTTCATGCTAACCATGTCTTAAAGCTGCAGTAACAAAGAATGTGTCGGTGGAATTTGCACGTAAGAAGGATCCAATTATATGCATTTTGTTGCACCCAGGCACAGTGGACACTGATCTCTCTCAACCATTCCAAAGAAATGTTCCAAAAGAAAAGCTTTTCACCAAAGAGTTCTCTGTTCAGAAGCTCCTCAGCATCATGAACAACACAAAGAGATCTGATAATGGCAAGTTTTTTGCCTGGGATGGTCAAGAAATTCCTTGGTGATTTTCCCCTGAAATCCAGACATGTCGATCGGGTATCAACTTGGTTTTGATTAATCCCTCCTGGATGATTTTCTTGCTTTCCTCTTGTTGACCAGTAGCTTATTTTCTAGTTACCTTTATATGTCCTTGCACAAATATTCCCCCACTTCTGATGATTTATCCATTAAATAAGAAAGAAATTACAGTTTCATTTGTACTTACAGAAGAGATTGTACAAATCGGTCTCTGGACTGAAGTGAATCTCTGCCTAGAAGTTCTATTCCTGAGTGAACATACTGAAATAAGAAGTTTCACTTTAATGTGTTGTTTTAACTTGTTTTCCAAATTTCAATCGAAATTAGATTAAATTATCATAATGTCATACGGAGATTCTCATGTAGTGCCCAAAGCCAAGGTCCTGGTGCCATTTCTCGTCTTTGCCTTCTCTGGAATTTGATATATGCTTATTCACATATAATATTACTAATATTTTTTCCTGTCAAATTGCTTATGAAAATTAGTTCAAGAAGAGCCATAAAAAATATAAGGAATCCCCTTAATTATATATTCGACCAAGCAAAAAGAGCGGGGAACAAATAATATGAGTACTATGAATGTTTAACCTTATCGAAGGTTCATTAAGAACTTCCCAATTGGAACTGATGACCGACCTATCTCTAATTTCCTTGTAGAAAAATATTAAGTTTGAATTTACTGATGAGTATCCATACTTTTCAACTTTCAAAATATGCAGTAGCTATCTGTAATAGAACGTTATGAGTTGTGTTAAAGAAAGCTTTGGGTCACTGAAGTCTGATGTTATTTGCTGCATGGCAGCACTTTCTATATATCTAGTGCCGGAGGCGCAGCTCGAGTTTAGCAACGAGGAGGCGTTGGATGAATACGCCACATATTTGCCAAGATTATTTTTTCCTTTTGCGGATTAATTCGGACCATCTTGGAACCAACAAGTGTCACAACTCCCTCCATCCACTTTTACTTGTCACGCTTCATGTGAGTGAGATTGCATGGACTTTGACTAGTATTTTAAGATGTGTTTTTTCTTCATATTAATATTAAAAGAATTGCAAATAATAGTATTTTCCGTATAGTTTTCGAACATATAATTTTTTATTTTAAATTAATCTAATTCAATTTAGCTCTGAAGATTAGTCAAATTGACTCTCGAGAAGGGAAACATGACAAGTAAAAGTGAGCGAAGGGAGTAATAAATAGGAAGAGAAAATATTAGTATATGAGTTCTGGTCAAATATTTAAAAGATAAAACACACTCTTTTTTTTTTTTTCCTGCAATTTCTTATCCAACTCTAGACAGGGGCGGAGCTAGGGGGTTCATCAAAAATTACATTTTGTAAGGATATATTTATCTTCTTGATGAAACTCTGTCTCATTCGTTTTTTTATTAATTGGAGTAGTGTGACTCAAGATAGTCATGAAAGTTGATTTGATCTTATAAACAACTTTCTGTTGCAAAAACACTCAATTTTACTCCTCAAATCCTCTGGAGAAGCAACGAAGGAACTATGTTATGACTAGAAGTAGTTTCAAGAATATGGTTGCCTCTACTAGTGTTCTCTCAAAAGCAACGTGGGAGAAATTAAATTGAAAATTGATTCCGACGGCATAATTGAAGGTTTTGAACTACAAGAATTCAACTTTTGTAACATAGGAATGGAGTGCCAGGAGTACTTGTATAAGTTTCAAATTCCTAGAGTTCACCTGTAAGTTTCGAACTTCAAGACCTTGTCAGAAGTGTTACTTGTAACACTTCAAACTTCATGATACTATCCAAGAATTTTACGTTCTGCAATTTTATTTTAAAGGTTCTACTGGGACACATGAAGGGCCACTAAAGGTTCTCTGAGCTAAATCATATGAAGGAAATAAGGTACAGTGCATCTGCACACAAGAGCATAAATGCCAATGAGCACAGCAGAAAGAATGTGACATGAATATATTGCTGAGTGAACCCGATTGCTATTCTGGAAGTTGGAGAACGTCAATAAATTATAGTATGCCTTTCCTTGATAATAAGCTCATATGGCGCGTATGAAAATCCTTAAATTCAATTATGGATCATAGAATAAGAACACTGAAAACACGATAACTTGGTTCATTTTTTGTACATAATTTCACCACTTTTGGGTTTGAAAATTCAGGAGTTTTTCCTGGAGTTTGTTCAAACTTGAGGAATATTTCTTCGAGTTTAAATAACAAAGTTTGAACATCAAGAGTATTTTTTTTTTTTTTTTTTGGAATTTGAACGGTTCAAAAAAAGGAGAACGAGAAAGCGAGTCTATACCGCTTTTTAAGTAGTGATTATTTTTTAAATATTTTGCGAAACATTTATTATATTTTAATAAGAGCCCTAAAGGTCACTACCTGATATTGTTGTATTGAATATGTATGGTACATATCAAGACGTCAACTCCATGAGAATTAAGATTTGCATGAGTGTCTTGTGAACTTTAAAGCATGTAGACCTTACCAGTTCATCTTTTGCCTTTTAAATAGAGCGGTCAAAATGGACTGGGTCTACCCAATCCTATGACGTCACGGGCTTATTAATTGTGGAAAAATGACATAGTATATCTTTTTTATCTAAGATGTAATAATATTTTACAAAACATAACAGATCTGGAAAAATTAAAAGCCCAGCCCTTCCCTTTCTCTCTATTGTTTATTTCCGCGCTTGCTTCACTTGGGATTTTCCAGCTTATAAGCCCAAAACCTCGCAACAATGTCAATCCAAATACTTCAATTTTGAATCTCAAACTCCGATTCATTTCGACCTGCCAATTTGAAAGGACGATAGAGATTCTTCTCGGTCTAATCTATTGAACCACCACAACTCAATGCCGGCCGCCACCTCCTCCACCAGTTTCTTTCTCCGGCGAACTCGGCGAACTCGACGAACAAAGACCTCACGAACTCAACCTCTACCTCAGATCTGTTGTGTTGCTTGGGGTTCATGGTTGTTTGGGATGTGTCACGATGATTTCAGGGATGAGATGTGTTGATTATAAAGTCATTTAATAGTTTTTTGTTCTTAATTTATGTGATGCATTTTTTTAGTCTATCCCAAAAGGAATGATATCTTTTTATATTTAAAAATAGTTTAATTTTAGAATTAACATTCTACCCTTTGTGAGATAATTTATAGTCACATAACTATCTATGACTTATTTTAGACACAAATAAGATTTTCATTTTTTTCTTAAACTATATTCATTTAAAGTGCAACACATACAACAATGTAAGTAGTAGTATTAATTACTCCCTTTGTGCACTTTTGCTTATCACATCGCTTATCGAGAATTAATTTGATTAATTTTCGAAGCTAAATTGAATTAGATTAATTTAATATTTTAAAATTAAAAATTAGATATTAATTAAAAAGCTATACGAAAAATACTATAAGTTGTAATTATCCTCATATTAATATGATAAAAAAATACATCTTAAAAAATTGGTCAAAATCCATGTAGTTTGATTCTCGAAAAATAAAATGTGATAAGTAAAAATGAACGAAGAGTGTACTAGGTAAAAACATATCCGCACCCAACTTTATACTTTCGATAATTGGTAACCCCTAGACGCTAAACACGATAATTTGTATTGTAAGCCCTAGACACTAAACACAGAACATCAATATTTTAACAAATCCCAACGAGACACACACACTAATATTGCAGACTCCAATCACCATATGTTTTTGGAAGACACAACATCCCCAGACCTCAAAAATCAACTCCTCCAATCCCTCCCCTATATAAACCCTTAAAACCCCATCCACCAAATTCATCAACTCAAAACAACTCTCAAAAGGTTCCAAAATCAAATCAAACAGCTTAAAAAAGTTTCAAGAGGAAAAAAAAAAAAAAAACCGTGAAGAACCTTTTGTACTCAGTTGCTCTTTGCCTTTCCATCCTCTTTGTTCTTGCTCAGATCAATGAAGCAGCCATTCCCTGTGGCACTGTCGACATGAAGGCCGCGATCTGCATCTCCTTCGCCATGGGGAAGGACGCGAAGCCGCTTGTTGCAGTGGGCTTCAACAGTTGGCACAAAGTGTGAAGTCAGTGGATGATAAGAAGGCTATCTGCAGATGCCTTCAGGCTCGTGTCAAGAACTTTGCTGGGGTTCAAGGCAAGTTCCTTAGCCAAATGCCGAATGCTTGCAAGATCAAAGTTGGCTTCCTTATCTCCATGAACACCAACTGTGAAACGTGAGTAGTTCTACTTGCATGTCAAAAAGCAGTAGGAAATTAAAGAAGAAAACATGAGTTTAACTTCTTTAGTAAAAGAATAATTATGCTATCTGGTCACCTAACGAAAAGATAATTGAAATTAATAACTTAAAAAAGAAGGTGCATAACAAATTTCCTACAACATTTTCGATTATACAAATAATGTACTTTTTAACACTGTCAGTATATGTAAATAATCATTTTAGAAGAGTACGCTTAGTGTAATAAGCTAGCTGCGACAAACATTATATCTTACATGTGGACTAATTTTTTTATTTACACATTCAATTGTGTGATTCAGATATTTGCTTATAGTTTTTCACTAACCAGAAATTAATCTTTGTGTTGCAGGATTCGTTTTTAAGCGTAGTGCTATGAAGAAGCGCTAGTGACAATGAGGTAGAAGGTAGTTAGTTGATGAACAAGACATGAGCATTGGGGACTCAGTCCCGTAGCTAGGAGTAGGTGACAATTGGTTTCTGCCTCAACTTTGTAACGCTTTTTATGACTTTCCAATGGATAATTTCACTTCTTTCTTAAGTATATTACCTTCTTTTCGTAGCTAGGAGTAGGTGACAATTGGTTTCTGCCTCAAATGTATTTTTTGAAAAGCATTTCCCAGAAAAATATAGAAGAACTTTTAAAAGCTTGTCAAACACTAATTGGTGCTCAAAATTGTTATTTAAATTGATTAGTTAAACACAAATTGCTTCTCACCAAAAATACTTTTTTGAAAAGAACTTTTCAACAAAATTGATTTTAGAAGCTTGGCCAAACAGACTATTAATTTATTTCGAAAAAACAGTTCTTTATTTCTAGTTTTATGGTGGAAAAGTGAACTGCTTAGAAAATTCGGTAGGAACACCGAATACTGTTGACTAGAAATAATGTCCTTTATTTTGGAAAGACCACTTATTTGAGTCGATTTTCAAGCTTGGTCAAGTAGACTGTGAATGATAAAGTAGGACTATTATTATGAAAATAATAAACATGTTGTCCCTCTATTTCATGAAATTTCTCGATCTTAAAAATTTATGTCGTAAAGTTGCTTTCTTATTCAACCAAAGCCCTTTTAACTCTGATGAAAAAAAAAAAAAACAGGAAAAAAAAAATAGAGAAGATTCTTTTTTGTTGTCAAATTGACTAACTTATGAAGGAAATATCTTGCAATTAGGAGAATTATGTCAATTTTTATTTGTGATAGACAAGAAATACTTTAATTTTATCCGAATGTACTGACGTTTTGTTTGTTTGGGCATGTCAATTTGCAGGATTCGCACGTAAGTCCAAATTGAAGTGGATAGATTATAGTAGCAAGTAGGGGTGTACAACGTAAACCGACAAACCGCACCAAACCGATAAACCGAGAAAAAAATTCGACTAGTGGTTTGGTTTGACTTGGTTTGGTGTTGAAAAAAAAACCAGATCATAATTGGTTTGGTTTGGTTTTAACTAAAAAAAGTCAAACCGAACCAAACCAACCCGACATTACATGTATTTAATTTTTAAAATATTTTATACATAAAAATATTTATTTGTAATGTAATTTATAAATATTTCTTAATTTTTTTCGGAGTTTTTTTTATCTATTATCATATTATTTAAGCTTGAACTTAGAATTTTGAACGTCAATGAGTTTCATTTTTTTGCACGGATTGCCCTTCGTTTGGGGTGGTCTTTAAATTTTGCCCCTCAAATTTGTGGTCTTTAAATTTTGCCCTTTATATTTGTGGTCTTTAAATTTTGCCCTTTGCTTGGAAAGATGAGCGAATACATGAAGTTCTGGGTTCGAACCCCCGCTCGGCATAAAATAAAAAAAATAATTTCGCAAGGCGGGGGGAGTGTATGCCGATCCAAAGATACAATTTTTAAGAAAAAGTTAAAGTTATACCGGATCCAGATAACTAAAAGTCTACCCCTCAAGACAAAAAAAACTGCCCCCTCACGAGACTTTTAGTTAAACATAACTAAAAGTCTCCGGGGGGGGCATACAAATTTAAACTTTGCCTTATAAGGCAAACTTCTTCTTTTTTGGTTGAAAGTCTATTTTATTCCATCCAAAAAACTTTTACAAAGACAAAGTTAAAGCTGACCTTCAACTGTACATGGTAAAATTCCTACTCACTAACTTGTATAAGTCAAACTAGGAGCAACTATTACATTAAAAAAAAAAAAACCAGTTTCAATCAACTACACTTAGCTAGGGATAGCAATTCATAGCAGCAAGAGCTCTCTGCCATTTGAAGTTGTTCCTGCCTTGGATGTGAATATGTTGTGCAATCTCTCTGCAAAGTCTATCGGAAGAAACCGAGTATTTTGAAATGCGAGTAGGTTCCTTTCTCTCCAAACCAATGCCACTAGCATACCAAAAATGCAAAAAGCAAGTAATGGAGCGTGGCACGATTTGTGTCTAGCAATGTGTGAGATCCATTTGATTTCATTTTGCATTTCCCTATTCTTCTAGTGTACCCGGCCATACCAACAATGCATACACGTCCTTTTGTGATGGAGCATTCAAAATAAAGATGGGAAAATGTTTCTTGGGTCTCGCCACAAGATGCAATCGTGGCACTTGAATGCCAAATTTACGAAGTCTATCAACAATTGCTAACTACTTTGTATTGCCAGGCAAAGTGTGAATTTGTATCTCGGGATGGACATTTGGTTGCAAAAGATAATACTTTTCCATGTAACTTTGGTTTATATGCTTGAAAAATACATATATATGCTTCAAGGCAAAGTTTGCCCATAAGGCATAAGTATGCCCCCATCGGCATAAGTTTGGTAAATCCTTAACAAGTTTATGCCGATGGGGGCATACTTTTAAAGGCAAACTTTTATGCTGGATCCGCATAAACTTGTGAAGGAATTATCAAAGTTATGCGGAACCGGCATACTTATGCCAAGTCTGCCCATAAGGCATAAGTATGCCGGGTCCGGCATAACTTTGCTAATTCCTTCACAAGTGTATGCCGATGGGGGCATAGCGAAATTTAAACTCTGCCTTGCGAATTTTTTTTAAAATTTTGACTGTGTGGGGGTTCGAACCTGAAACCCATGGGATTTAGCGAAGGGCAAAATTTAAAAATTTCATATATGAAGGGCAAAATTTAAAGACCACCCCAAAAGAAGGGCAATTCTGCGAATTGCCCATGAGTTTTATATCCTATGGATGTTAGTAACTCAAATAAAGTCCAAACCAAAACCAACTCAACACTAATGCTAACAAAAGAAATTCAATTTACCATTAGGAATAACAATAATGTTGGATATCTATTCTTTAGTTTTGCATAATTGATTTAAAGAGTGAAAATACATAACTTAAGTTTTTTTTTTCTCTCATCATGTAATTAATACTTATTAGTCGTACTTATTTTAGCATGACTTAATATTTTTAGATTATGTTCATTTTCTTTATGGCTTGTTAATTAGCAATATTTATTTTAACCGATTTTATTAGCTTTTGTTAAATATTTAAATACAATGTTATTACTCTTCTCACATTTTGTGTTATTTTCTTAAGAAACACCTTAATTATATAGTTGTACCTTACTAGGACTAAAGAAATATTTGAAGTAAAAGTTATATGTTTTGTATCAAGACTATTCCGAAAAAAAACCCGAGAAAACCGAATAACCCGAGAAAATCCGAGGTTGAAAAACCCGAATTTTATTGGTTTGGTTTGGTGTATAAATTTAAAAACCCGACGCAATTGGTTTGGTTTGGTGTTTAAAAAATCCGAACCAACCCGATCCATGTACACCCCTAGTAGCAAGTACGAATAAAGGCTAGTGTTACTTCACATGAATAAGACGTGGTTCAAACATCGGGCAATTTGCAGGATTGCCCTTCGCTGGGGTGGTCTTTAATTTTTGCCCCTCAAATTGGTGGTCTTTAACTTTTGCCCTTAAATCTCAAATTATCTTTTAGCATGGGCGAAGAATTTTTTATTTTTCTTGTTGCGTTCGAACCTTTTTAACTTAGTGTTTAAAAAATAGGGTTAATTTGAAGGACAAAAATTAAAGACTACCCCCAAATGAAGGACAATTCGCGCAAGAAAAAGTTAAATATCTGATGTAGGGAACCTGGCCCATTGCCTTTGTAACTTTTCACTTCTTATGATGATATCTGAATCATTCAGCCTTCTGATAAGAACATTTTGGGTATATCTATTTTTTGTGTGTTTTCTACTATTTCTCGCTGTTGTTGTTTTATTGAGTTTAACTTCTATGCTGAGCAACAAAAATTAGATTAGGTTGTTTAAAAGATACTTATAGGTACGTGTCTATAAAACATGAAATTAGTATTCTGGAAAATGAGGCAGCTTGCCTGCAATGAGGTATTAAAATATTATAACATTACTTGAAAGTTAAGGCAGTTCTTTCTGTGAAGTTGATGACTAGGGAAAATCTCAATAGACAAGGAAAACAAGGGTTGTGGCCGGATTGAAGAGAAGAAGACCCATAAACCATCAATGATTTGGCTTAGTTTCAAAAGTTAGTGCCTGAAAATTTAAGACTAGACAAATCCTAATATCTGATTTCAGGGAAAAATTGTTTGAATTTCATTTAAAGCTAGTAGAAATCATAACTTGTTTGAATTAGAGTATGAGATACAAATTGAACATTGGGCCAAATGGGATGAGTAATGCAATGGCTATGATGAAAATGAATTGAGTAATTAAAGAAAATGATTGGCGTAAAGGGTTGTACAATTAAAGAAAACCACCAAAAAAAAAAACCGAGTAGTGGTTTGTTTGGTTTGGTTTGGTGTTGGATAAAAAATCCGATCATAATAGGTTTGGTTTGGTTTTAACAAAAAAAAGTCAAAAGAGACCGATTAAATATATACAATTTATAAATATTTTTATACATATATAATTTATAAATACGTGTATAACTTTATCACTTTTAAGCATTGATTAGTCCAATGCAATCCGTTTAAAATTGGTACACATCCGATTGTATAATTAATTCTTTTTTGGCAATTAAAAGACTTTTTCATTACAAATAGCTATTGTTGTCCAATGTCAAAACACTAATATGGCAGAACAGCCTAGCAGTGATCAAAACTAGCCTTTATCACATCAAAACAACTCAAACAATAAACAAAACTGGTAGACTAAGGGTAAAAAATTATCTCATCCAATTTTTTTGTGAGTGTTGTCCGCTGGGAACCTCTAACAAACACCTCTTGTATAATTCTCCTTGTAAGTATTTGTGGTGTATAATTAATTCTTAATGCTAAGTTTGAGTTATAATCTTTTTGTTCATTTAGCGATAGGCTTTTTAAGTAAATGTTTAAAAGCTAACTAAAACTCATTTTACGGAACAATATTGAAGTTGTTTGTTACTACATTTTGTTTGATTGTTATAGTTATACATCACGTGCATGTTCTATACTTATTTGATTCAATTGTTATGAATTTTTTATTTAATGAGTCAATGAATTCACCACACATTTTTCATTTTACATAATTAGAAATAGAAGGGTAAGATATTTTTGGTCAAGCAAATGCTATTATAAGATGCTTCGTATTGAACCAAAAAAAAAAAAAAATCGAAAAAACCCAACTAACCCGAAAAATCCGAGAAAAACCGAGAGTGAAAAACCCGACTTTTGTTGGTTTGGTTTGGTTTATCGATTTAAAAACCCGATACAATTGATTTGGTTTGGTTTTTGAAAAATCCGAACCAACCCGGTCCATGTACACCCCTAGCAAAAGAACTATATGGACAGGTGTGGGGTCAAAAAAGTCTGGAACAAAAATACCTCAAAAAAAAAATTTTGAACCAAAATACCCCAACAAAAAAAAATGTTACCAGAGTACCTTTACTGCGCTAAAGCACTTAACCGTAACGGTACCGTTAAGTGCTTTAGCGCAGTATTTTACTGCGCTAAAGGAGTTGTCTTCTCTCCCCTATAACGCAGTATTTTACTGCGCTATAGATAGTTGGGTTTTACCTATAGCGCATTATTTCTTGCTATATAGTAGTCCGCCATTTTCCATTTCACTCCTTTTTACGTAGTTTAGCCGTATATTAATCATGCTTTGATACTCCGAAACTTCAATATTTTATATAGAACCCTACTTATATTTGTACAATTAATAAGATAGGCTCAATACATAAAGAATACGCAATACTTTGGATTGTCGTTTAGTGGTTGAAAAGTGCTCGAAGTCCTTTTTTGTTTGAAGACTTGTAGTCATTAGCTTTACGTTATTTATCTTTTAGGGTTTCGTCTTATTTTTAAATTAATCCTTAACTTTATTTCGAACGTGTCACCTTTTTTTTTTTTTTTTTTTTTTTATCAATTTAGGATGTGAAACTATAAACAATAATAAAAACTAAGATAATATGTATAAATATGCAAAAAATATATAATATTTACGATAAATTGTATAACACTAATGTATATACACTATCGTGGATGGGTCCCACATGTAGTATGCCGGAGACTATCCCTAGGCCTAAGGCTCATGCCATCCCCACCGCCCTCGCCATCGTCTCCATCGTCCTTCTTCCTCTTAATAACCCAGGACGCTCCAAGTCACGATCATCTCCTCTTCCCCTAGCCCGTGCGCCCTTAACTAGAACGTGCTTCTTCCCCAACAGGGATCTGTTCCGGCCGGCACGCTCGAACCTCGAGGGCCGAGCTGGTCCGGAGACTCAACCACTTCCTCGTCTGGAGTCACCACCTCAGGCGCCGAAGGATGAACCTGAAAAATATATAATAATTAGTACCATTTCTTATTTATATTGAAGACATTAACGTTATTTATTTAATCAAACCTGTGTGTCAATGGGCGCCTGAGAAGGCTCCTGAGATGGGTACTAGGCTCCTCGGATGGGTGTGGTGGTGAATATGAGGTAGTCTCCTGGACGAGATGCTGTTCGAAGTCCAAGTAAAGGTTATAAAAATTAAATAAATATTTACCTTATAATAATTAGTACAATTTCTTATTTATATTGAATACATTAACGTTATTTATTTAATCAAACCTGTGTGTCAACGGGCGCTGAGTAGTAGGCTCGAGATGGGTCTATAGGCTCCTCGTGATGGGTGTGGTGGTGAATATGAGGTAGTCTCAAAGGACGAGAGATCTTGTTCGGTCAAGTAAAGGTTATAAAAATTAAATAAATATTTACCTTATATTGAATAAAAGTAGTTTTAAGTAAAAAACTTACATGCGCCTCGGTAGTCTCGGCGAGAAGACACCTGCGCCTCGGCGGTCGACGAGAATGCGCATGAATGGGTCGCTCAGGACCGCCGCCGAATCCTAAAATATCAAATATTACTAAATAATGAGTAACATATATATATATATATATATATATATATATATATATATATATATATATATATATATATATATATAATTTAAATGAACAAATAAGCATTTTAAATACTAACCTAGATCAAAAACTCATCGAAGTCAGAATCACGGTCCTCTAAATTCCTCGCAAAGCCGCTCATCGACTAATGAAGCGCGTAACGCCGCCCAATCAACGTTATCACGCTCCTCCATGTATGCGTTCGGCTCGGGCCGTGATGACGACCGGGTATCTCGGCCACAAGAGCGCGCGTAAACGTAGGTGAGTCCCCGAAGCTACCACCGGCCTGTACAAAACTAAATTAGTCATTATTCTTGAAATGAAAGATAAATTATATTAACTAATCAATAATTTGTAGGGAATATGTGAATTATGTAGTATTATATCTTGTGAATAATTAACATGGGATATGCAGTAAATTTAATATGTAATAGTAAGGACACATATGTGATGGCAAAGACTTGTTAAGTTAATTAGTTTGAGAATCGAAATTCGAAGAATATTTGTTTAACCTCTATTTTGAATATGTGATATATTTTTAGTTGACCAAATAACCAACACAACTACGATAAAATTAGACTAAAAGAGTATATTAAATTAACACCACATATTTTTCTACATACTTTACATTTTTATCGTTAACTTATGTATTTATGAAAAGAAGAACTTTAACTATTCTTTTTTGGATAATCTTTTTTTATTTAACATATATATATTCACGCTTTTAAAATTATATAGATAACAATTCATAATCATTTACAACTTATACGATGGTTGCTACCTATTGTATTATATTATGTTGTTAATTTAAATACAATATTTGTTTTGATTGATTATTTTTAGATAATCTTTACATTTTTATCGTTAACTTATGTATTTATGAAAAGAAGAACTTTAACTATTCTTTTTTAGATAATCTTTTTTATTTAACATATATATATTCACGCTTTTAAAATTATATAGATAACAATTCATAATCATTTACAACTTATCTCGGATGGTTGTTACCTATTGTATTATATTATGTTGTAAATTTAAATACAATGTTTGTTTTGATTGTTACTTTAATATTATTTTTATGTAACGAAAAGGCCCTATTTTATGTAACCATTGATTTGGTCCTATACAATATGACACAATACGAAAAATGTCAAAATAATACATAACAATCATCCAATCAAAGTGTTAACAACATAATAATTCATTACCAATCAATTTTCTTTCAATTCATAAACAATATTTAACAACTAATAAATTCATAATTAATATTTAACAAACTAATAATTCATTAACAATTCATAAATAATTAACAAATTAATAACTCATAAACATATAACAAATTAACAATTCATAAACATTTAACAAATTAACAATTCATAAACATTTAACAAATATTGAATTAAACCAAAAAAAAAAAAAAAAAAAAAAATTAGGAATAAGCAAAAGCCAACGCCTTATCCAAAAAGAACAAAAAAATTTTTTTTTTTTTTGAAACATAGCAAGGATTAAATGTTAAGCATGCTTAGAATATAATGTATATAACAAAATAATAACAAAAGTTCATAGTAAAAAACCTTAATCGAAGATTTTTTGCGAGTTATTTAATCGAGTTCTACGCCCGCTTTTTCTCAAAATTTGAACTTAGAATCTTGCTCTCGACTTGAATATCTGAGAATCTAAACTTTTCGGATGAAATTTAATAGAAAGTACGTTTTTGGAAGTGGGACCACCTCTTTTTCTCCGTCAATGGCGGTTTTTTTTTTTTTTTTTTTTAAACCAATGAGGGACCCGGTGGTGGAGCCGATGGGTTTATGTTTGAAGAGTATAACGCAAAGATTTTTTGCGCTGGCTTATAAAGATAACGCAAAGAAAAATCGCATTATAGGGAAGCAAGACAACTCCTTTAAACGCAAAAATCTTGTGCTAAAGCTAAAGCAATGACCGTTACGATTAAGTGCTTTAAGCGCGTATTTTTTAACGCTAAATAATTAACATTTTTTTTTTGTTGGGGTATTTTGGTTCAAAAAAAATTTTTTTAAGGCATTTTTGTTCCGGGTCCGGGGTCAAAATGGGTGAATCCTCCCAGACGACTAGATAGATTAATGTCTTATGGATTGATGGTTCTTATTAATTATGTCTCACATATATATATATATATATATATATATATATATTAGAGAATTGAGCAAACTGAGAACTTGAGATCAAGCAAGTTGGACGATGTAAATGATGCTTAATCCATGAACATTAAAATTAGGCAAAATACATAAACAAACCTTTTTTGTTTTTGTTTTGATAAGGTAAAAGTTTTATTAAAAGGGGACCGAGAAGGTACTTAAGGTTACATAACAAAACAGAAAGCACAAAAAAGAAACAAACTACTAGACTTTCCTTCCTAACAAGTCTAGAAAGTCCGTTAGTTGGTCTAGACTGCCTATTGAACTACTTCTACACCAGAAGAACAAATTCTGCAAACAACTTTATTTTATTCTAGAAATAGGAGGTCTATGTCCTTCAAAACAAGCCTTATTTCCATCCACTGGGTATGATGTTGTGTTGTTGCCAACTTTGAAATAAACCGTTCACATTCTGAGGCATAACCCATGTAATTCCACATACTTAAAAATAATTCCCAGCACTGTTTGGCAACTCTGCAATGTAAAAACAAATGCTCCACTGTTTCTAGATCTTCTTGACAAAAGTAACATCTATTACATAATATAAAACCCCTTTTTTGCAGATTATTTTGTGTTAAACATGCCCCCCCCCCCCCCCCCCCTTGTAGCAATCCACCCAAAGCATGCTACTTTAGTAGGAGCCTTAGTCTTCCATAACATCTTCCATGGCCAGGAAACCTCCCCTTGACCTGATTGTTTTGTTAGCTGACTGTAACAGTTCCCAAAACTTACATATGTCTACCATAATCCACCCTTCACATTTCTCCATTCATCCTACTTTCCATGGATTGCATTTATCAGCTCTTTCCAAACTTCATTACCTTCCATACAGTACCTCCACAACCATTTTAATAACAGACTTCTATTGTGAAGCTTTAAATTCCTCACACCCAGCCCACCATCCTTCTTATCTTTCATAACCATCTGCCATTTGACTAAATGAACCCTTCTCTTTCTTGTATTACCATCCCACAGAAACTTATTTCTAATAGAGTTCATTTTTTTCTCCACTGCTAACTAGTATTGAAAATATTGCAACTGGTATTGAAAATATAGGCATTACGTAAGTAGGCATGTATCAGCCTGCCCCCCAAGGATAAATATTGCTTTTTCCATGGAGTGAGTTTGTTACTACACCTGTCTAGAATACCTTCCCACGTACTAGGATCATTTCTTTTTGCCCCAAGTGGAAGCCCTAAGATTACCTTACATCCTAGTATGTCAGCAAATTCCTCTATGCATTCATCTACATTAATGCTGAAAATACTATTTTTTTTGTCAGATTTATCTTTAGCCCGGTGACGGCTTCAAAAGCTAGTAAAATCCCTCCGAGATACAACAAATGCTTTCTCTCTACTTCACACATCAGTAAGGTATCATCAGTATATAGAATATGAGAAATAGTCACACTATCACCACCAGTTCTTCCAAAGCTCATTCCTTTTATCCATCCAAAACCTTCTGTCCTCCTTATCATCATGCTAAAAACTTTCATCACCAAAGTAAATAAATAAGGAGATAATGGATCTCCTTAAACTTAGCCTCAACTGTCAGTTTGGCACTTAAACTTGCCAAGTGATCATCTAGACACCTCAACTTAACACGTGTGCCTTCTGGACACACAGATCTGACCTGGCACAGTAACATGTATTACGCATAAATAGAGTTGGGATTTGAGTATTTCAAACGGTAATAAGACTTTTGATATAATCTCATGCACCAGGAATGCTTTCATATCGATAGACAAATGGATATGGTAGTATAAACCTAACATATTTATATGTTTCTATCTGGTCTTAACTTATGCGCTGATCTTGTTTTAATCTAACAGAAATGGCACATTTTTATTGTTTCATTTCATTAAATTTTGGTGTGCTTGAGAAGCATGTACAGCTAATCGGAGCCAAAATATTATAGCCGTTGAAAGTATTTTGCAGTTAAGATTCGATAAACAAGAGACAGCTCTACATTATCATTTACATATACGCACGCAGCTCATGGAAGATATTTGTGGTACATCGTATGTGAAACACCTAAAGTTTCCATTTTTCTACTTTCGATATCAAATAGTCTCCAATGTCTGTTGTTGCAGACTTAATAATCACTTTGAAAATGAAAAAGAAAACCACCAATACATGACAAATATTGTTCATGGTGTATGATTAATGATTACACTGATTATGCACTTTCTATTCTTTGATTTTTCAAAATAATCTTAGTAATGTGCCTGTGCTATGCTACTTGGTTAGACAAGTTTTCGATACAAGGGCATAATTAGGATAAGCCCAGAAAAGTCAAGGGGGATAAGTGAACTTATCGAATTAACCCAATTAAAACTTTTACAAAAGAGAACAGATAAAAACGAAGGTTCAGACAGTTTAGCATCAATATCAGTGACAATCAAGAAAAGATCTATATAGTTTGTCTCATAAATATATATATCAGAGCAACCAATATAATAAACATAGATTTTCTTTTCATTGCACTAGTGATTTGTATATTCTGTCTTTCTGTGAACAAGAAAAGCTGGCAAACGTGTTGAAGACCCTAAATTCTAAAATATCTAAAATGCACAGAAGCAGCTACTGGGTGTTTGGTTTTCCTACCTGATGTACCTAGTTTGCACAGCAAGAAAAAAAAATGGAGCCATATACAAGCAGGTATAATGGAAGCTTTTAAAGCTCTCCCCTATTTCAAGTTCCTAAAGGAAATAGAACTTGTCTTTGTTACTAACTGGATCTTCTGGCTTTACAGTGGACTTCAAATGGTAGCCAACATTCATCTGCTAGGACCAAGAAAAACAAAATTTCCCAGTTTTGAACTTTCTACCTGTTCAACAGAAGAAACAGGAAGCACCCACGAGGTTATTTATGAAAGAAAAGGTCACAAGAAAATTAAGATAAGTCTATACTGCAATATCTTGCTTAGTTCCACAAGTATACTTCTCTTAAAAGTAGTACGAGTTAAACAAAGATGGACAACTAGTGACGAGCTTGATTCCAAAAGCAAATTTGCATATTTTATAGCGTAGCTCACTTTTTTTTTTTTCCCGAGAGCAAGAGTGTAATATTACATTTTTTGGTGGAATATGACCAGTTCGATTCCTTGTGTTGATGGTTCAAGCGGGGCAAACTAGAACCTCTGTTGTGTGTTCGATTCTAGTTGTCTACATCCTCCCCAGACCCCACTTGTGGGATTACACTGGGTATGTTGTTATCAAAAAAATAAAATAATAGACCACTTCAATTACGGCAATAGCACTTCTGTAAATGAATGTTTCTCTTGTACAGGGGTATATGGTATATCCCTTCTTTTGTACTGACCAGCACTATTTCCTTGGTTTTAAAAAAATAACAGTGTCACCCGAGCAAGCTTGCGCCCACCTCAGCCGTACCACCGGAGAACTAACTAGCACTATCTTAGTGCTGATATATTAATAAATGATAGACTAACCTTTTCAAGAAATGCTTGTATTAGCTTGTAAGCTACTACAAGCATTTCTTAGAGAACCTTGAGTTTATGTTAAAAGGCGGAATTTTTAGTATTGGAATGAAGCAGATGATAAATAAAGCATAATAGATAACTACCTATCAAACAAAAGAGAAGCATAATAGATAACTACCTATCAAACAAAAGAGAAGCATAATAAATATTGGGGATTCACCTTACTGAGCCCAACTAGCTTTGGATTAAGGCATAGCTGTTGCAGTTTTAGATTATTTTTTAACATAAACAATGTAGTAGTATTTGACTAATCTAAAGGGCTATCTTAAGATAATATGAAGGTTGTTGCTGAATCTCTATTAGTTTTGTGCCGAGGGTCTGCCGGAAACAGCCTTTGTACCTCCCAAGGTAGGGGTTCTGCGTACATTCTACCCTCCCAGCGAAACTCACTGGGTATGTTGTTGCTTGTATTAGCTTGTAAAAGTGGCACGATTAATGGTTATTTCGGGATGACAATGCGAAGGGTAATTGGAGGAACTATCCTGCATTGAGTGGATAGAGAGAACTTCTGGCAGGTTAAAAGCAAGGTGCTATACCTACCCACATGTAGCAAGGTCAATAGTATTTGGAAATTGGAAGCAACCCTTAAATGTTACACAGAAATTTTGGATTCTGGACTTCTCCTCTTTCTATGTATTTATTTTCTTTTGACTTCAATTCTACTATTTGTGTTAAAAGAACCATCAGTTCTTTTATTTCAAGAATTAGGCAGTTACAACACGGAGATATGGGTTATGAGATTTGACACGTTTGTGACTACAATTTGGAAAGGCCAATGCAGTCACCTTTAAGATCAAACAATTCCATCGAATTGAATATGATTGTATGCGTGATAGCATCTACAATACCAAGATAATCAATAAACCCGATTATTGCAATTGCTCCGGATAGCCTTTTTTAGCTTCTAGGGTCTAACATAGGTCCCCGATAGCATCTCGGAGACCCACCAAAGTACGAAAGCCAGGATCTTTCAGAAAACAGATTCCTATTCTCAGAGGGCATAGCGCATGGTGGATACCCCCACTATCTGTAGAAAGATTTCAGGTGCCCATTAACTAAAATATGTTGATGATTGACTCATTGACAGGCTGCGGGAACAGTTGAAGCCATACCCACTCTTAAAAGGATGTTATCCAAACACATTTCCAGTAATTGCAGTAAAACTTGACCTATTGACCACTTGGCTACCTTTGAGCACTAACGAGGGATCAATTGCGACCGCTTCAAATTGGACATAATCTTTGGTGTTTGTGTATTGGGGTTGTAAAAAGAACGAATGATACTAGAACAACAACTATTACTATGCTCTGTCCTGAATAAGTTAATATGAGTGGAAGGGAAGAAAAGAGATGTACTGTACTTTATTCCATCCAAATTCAAAGGGGCTGAAAAGCTAACCTTGAGCAGTTGAGCTTTTATCTTCCCTGTTTTACTTCCTTTTACTTCCCCTCCTCATATCCTCCTCTTTCACCAAACATAGCATAGAACTCACCAGCACCTTCTTGTGATTTAGTTTGTAAAGAAAAGAGAGTTTAATGAGCTATACTATATATGAGCTAAAGATACTTGTAAGTTGTAAGCAGGAATGCTGCAGAAAAGTGATACATTCCTACAATGACTCACTTGAAGAGTTCAATGGTAAAACTGACGGTCAACTATTTTTGTACTATGCTACTTAGAACTTCTAAACAGGCAAATCATTAGAAGTAAAAAAGCAATATCCAGATACATAAAAAAAAAAAAAAAAGTTTTGTAGAAAAGTAAAAGACTTTTTGACTCCATAATTATACTATATTTTGATTGGGAAATTTAAGATTTCGATCTTCACACTGAATCTGTTAGAAGATGCAGCATCTTTAATGTTAAAAATACTTGATATCATTCATATTTTTGTCTTTTGTATAGTCTAAAATTTTATGCAAAGAGTAAGTCTTACTTTCATGTCCTAGCTGCCACTGAAATTTGTTCACTGGATTTATATGCTACATGCAATTTTCTTTGTTCAGAAATAGCTTGATAAAGTCCTGAATTGTCATAATCTCAAGCTCAGAGTGAAACCTGATGGAGTTCATAGTTCATAAAAGAACACCATATTTAATTAAGATATTTTTACATGATAACTGAGTAATCTTCGAGGGCCAATACGCATGGTTTGAAACTCGGTAGATAATGGGCCGCTCCTCTACCCTTCTCCACTTAAATAACAGGCTTTTGTCTGTGGCAGGATTCAAACTGTGATGTGCACCTAACCTAGACATCATGCGATATGCTCTTACCGCAAGACCAAAGCCCCCGAGAGTCCAACCTTTCATTAAGTTTCCACTTAAGATAACCAAGAATTGAATGAGCTATGGTTATTATAACCATCAAACAGAGTACTGCTGGGAAGCATCAAACATGTGTTAGGTCCATCATATACGCTAAATGCAAATATAGCTAAAGGGAAGTTCACTTCTTAAATAGCTGATTTCCTTTTGGGTATCATGGAATTTCATAAATCATTATGTATCTTGGCTTGAGGAAGACATGGCAATCTATAATAGGTCTAGGGCACTTCCAGTACTGCAGGGTAGCTAGCTAATATCCTAACTTGACATAATCTCTGAGCTCAAAGTGAAACCTGTCTGAATCTTGGCTCGAGGAAGAAATGACAATCTAATAGGTCTAGGACTCTTCTAATATTGCAGGGAATAGCTTGCAAATATACTAACTTGTCATAATCTCTAAGCACAGAGTGAAACCTGCAGAATTCAAGTTCACAAGAAAACACCACTCGTTCATTAAGTTTCCACGTAAGAACACCACGAATTAGATGAAATATGTTTATTATTGATATCAAAGTCTTGCAAGGAAGCATCTGGAAGGTTGAATGGAGCAGCTGGAAAGTTGACAGCACCATCAAGAAAATCCGGAAGATGATACCTGCTGGTATTTTTCGGAGCTTATGAAATGAATGAAAGGAATATAAACTGTTTTGGTGGACTATCAACTCCTAACCACTCTCTTAAGGCTAAATGTCTCTTCTATCTATATAATTGGGCCAATATATACCCTGTAGATTCACATGTATTTTTTTTGTACTTCGTTAGCTCCCTGATCTTAAAACAGCCTTTTTTGTAAAAGGAGCAAACAGGTTTTCTTTTGCTTCTGTATCTTGTAACTATTATGCATGTTCTTGAGGCATTTAATGAAGACAATTACTACTTCATCAAAAAAACAGTCTTGCTAGGAAGCATCAAACAATGTGTTAGGTAATTTGTTTTTCTCCAATTACAAACATCTAGCATTTCATCATAAATACACCGTGACTATCCTTCTGTTTTCCCAAAAAGTTCTATGTTCACTATGGGCAAAAACCAGGTATGGTCTCCCATTGCATTCCCTAATCAGTGATGAATGGAAATATACAATCAAAAAGAAGTGCTAAGGGAAATATTATTGTAATTGGAGGGCAGTTATTTAACTAAGATTCTTTTCTTTCCATTTCTTAGCAATAGGTAAGGTGGCGCTTGCCTAATGTTGAAGCTACTGTAGATATAACAAGTGGCACAACTCAACAATTCTTACCAATATATAGGAGTGAATGCTTGATTAATGTTGGAGCTACTGCAGATATAATAAGTAGCACATAACTCAACAGTAGTTGTTTCCTTATTCCTTATGTTTGAAAGATGAAAACTATAACTATTCAGCAAATAAAAGTACACATATGCACTCTTTGTATATCCTTTTTTTAAAAAAAAAAAAAAAATATGTACTCTTTGTATAGAAATTTCACACTCCAGTGTTCTGGTGCTCTAACTGATAGCAACCAAGCAATATTCTACTGTTTCCAATACCACCACATAAATTTAAACAATAGCAAAAGAAATTACCTTATGTAGGAGATCACTTCACTGATTTAGCAGAATCTCCCCATAATTCCTTTCTGATCAGCTTAAGAATTTCAACAATCTGCATTGAATAAAAGGAATATGTAAACAACACACAATTTGTACCTTTTACAATACAAGCTTCAGGGGAAACTGCAATTCGTCAATCTGTTGCCCCACGCCACCCCACATCCCCTGGAATTTGTTCACTAGCAGCAGGAAAAAGTCTTTTATCCCACTTGTCATTTTAACTGCAGTTACTGATAGTCTCTACAATGTGTACCCCTCGCAATACAAGCTTCTGAGCAAAATTTGTCAAACTTCCCCAACCCCCCCCCCCCCCCCCGCCCCCACAAAAAACCCCCCAAGCGCCCAATCCCACCCATCTCCTGGAATTTGTTCACTAGCAGCAGGGAAAAGTCTTTTATCCCACTTGTCATTTTAATTGCAGCTACTAATAGTCTCCACATGATAACTACTACATTCTGTCTTCGGATGCAAAGGCCAGTTTCTCAATCTAGCAGCCTTATTTAGACATATTTTTAGTATTTGCAACCTTAGAGATAATCATTAAACAGATTACTTGCTTAAAAGTTAAATCAAGAGAACCCAAAAACACTTGTATTGAAGGGGAAAGTTAAATAAGATTTCTTTGAACAGAAGATTTGACTTACTCCAGGATAATGCTGCAAAACTGGTGAGTAGTGATCAAGTGCGATGTATATCTTTTCAAGTAAGCGCAAAAGTGTATCGACCTCATCTCCCAAAAGATCAACCTGAATATAGACCAAACAATAAGAAATATCAGGCGAAGTATAGAAGCATGGATATATCAAAGCACGTTTTTGATTACGTACTACGCTTGTAACTTATACTTGAAATCATTGCAGAGTTCACTAATATGAAAATGCTTTTATCAGAAACTACTATGAAGGTGCATAACCAAAGAAACATACAGGAAAAATACAATTTTAGGCGTTTCTATATCTTCATAGCTATCCAAATGAAATGGTATGGATACAATTATTTATATAGCTGACCAACTAGTTTGGGATTGTGACCTAGTTGTTGTTGTATAGCATGTAAATGAATAGAAATTGATGGAAATGGAAAATTTATCTTGATGTCCATACAATTGCTTATTTTGCCTCTGTATAGTTTGATCACTTTGGCATGGATCACAACGACTAATGAGAGTTGGATTTTCAATTAACCTAAGTCAGCCATCTCTTTTTGGAGGCCGCACGTAAATAACATACTCCAACTGGCTTTAATCCATATGCCTAATAAATGCAGGTCATTACCTCAGCCTCAGCCATTTGAAGGTCTGAACATCTTTTTTCAAGCCTCTGCCGGTACAATAGCACTGTTCTTCTAAGTGAATTGGTCTTCTTAACAAGAGAATTCAACTGACACGATGAATGATCCAACCTGAAAGTATTGGAACGATGTATTATGCTGTAGGCAAGTCAACACATTGTATAACTTCAAGAATTCTTATCTTCTGGCTTAACCTAAGTTCATGTGTGTGTGTGTGTGTACAAGTGTGAGTTGGTCTGCCCCTGTGTGTGTTTATGCCAATTAAATAAAAACTGCACATGTAACTAGTGTCTCACTGTATATCATTATTAGTATACAATGATTAAGCCAACCTAAAATAAAAACATGGTGTTGATGCTTAATCCAGTTAAATATACTCCCGCTTACTATACAATACCTAAGCCAACACCTCTATACCTGCCTTTCGATGCCTCGACAAAAAACAGAAGCTAACCATAGGAAAAAGGCTTATAAACCACAACAAAAAAAGCATAATGTTTTAATGCTGAATTTTTTTGGGGCACATGTTGGTGCAGTAAACAGGTGAGGAAAACTAGGCACAACCGGAAGACTTAGCCGTCATGTGACCTGTAGGCCACGGGTTCAATCCGCGAAAACAGTCTCTTACAGAAATGCAAGGTAAGAGTGCGTACTATATAGACCTACTGTGGTCTGGTCCTTCTGTAGACTTAGTGCACTGGGGTTGATGCGTTAAACAAAGATAGAGCGGAGGATCTTGGAGGATGAGGAGCATCAGTCTCAAAGGAGGTTACCGGATGTGTCAAAGAAAATGTTCTGATGCTTGTGACCTACGAGTTTGTCCTGAAGGTTTCTAAATGAAGCTACTACTCTTTTTGATAACATTGAAACAAGTGGTACAGAAAGGGTTGAAATTGGTGACAACTGGTGCATCCGCTTTATCAAAACATAGAGGTAAGAAAAATATTACACATTTCCATAGTTTCACTATAAATCTAACCATTTTGGAATATAGGATTATTCAAGTATCGTTTATTTCTTTTATCAGGCTTTTACCCATTTTGGAATTCTAGTCTGCCGATAGAACTTTTTGGTAATTAAAATTTTTGATAGGACTTGCAAATAATACATGGAAAAGTATGAGTTTTAAAGGTATACACTAATTCCATTATGAAACACATACCTAGCCTGATTTGTCTCCAGACTGCCACTCACCCTGCATTCAAAATCTTCAAGCATTTTTGACAACTCATGTACCCTACAAATTACTGCTTCCATACGCTTTCTTAGCTCAATTTCTTTGGTTTCATTTAAGGCCAAAATGTACTGCCTCTCTTCAGAAACAACAAGGTCCATCTTTGCTTTGTCATCGGCTTCTTTTAACTCCTCCACCTTGTCTACAAGCTTTTGATTTAACCTGCGGATCTCCTCCTTCATTGCTTCAATTTGCTCCAATGCTTCTGCTAATTGAACCTTTACCGCCTCTAATTCCATATTGCTCTCAGAAACTAATCTTTGCTGCCTACTTGCATGTTCTCTCACAGCATTGAGCTCTTCAGTTACCAACTCAAACTGTTCCTTCTCCTTTGCTAGAGCAGTTGATGCGACACTTGCTAATTTTTCCTTTTCATCCGCTGAACTTTCCAGCCAATAAATCATTTGCTTTAGTTTTTCCTTCTCTTCAACCTCCAATATTAATTCATATTCCTTCTGAATAGCAACTTCAGTTACCAACTCACATTGTTCCTTTTCCTTTGCTAGAGCAGTTGATGCATCACTTGCTAATTTTTCCTTTTCATCCACTGATCTTTCCAGCAGATAAATCTTTTGCTTTAGTTTTTCCTTCTCCTCAACCTCCAATTTTAATTCATATTCCTTCTGAATAGCAACTTCAGTTACCAACTCGAATTTTTCCTTCTCCTTTGCTAGAGCAGTTGACGCCTCACTTGATAATTTTTCCTTTTCATCCACTGACCTTTCCAGCAGATAAATCATTTGCTTTAGTTTTTCCTTCTCCTCAACCTCCAATTTTAATTCATAATCCTTCTGAATAGCTTTCATCTCAAGAAATATCCGATTTTCATTTTCATTCAAATAATCCTGGTACAATTCCTTGAGCTTGTCCTGAGAATCCTTGATTCCTTCACTGAAAATCACTCCATAAAGACCTTGCATTATCAGACACTCCAACTCTGAATCTTCAAGTTCAGAATTGCAAGTACTTTCGGCATTAATGTAAGCTTTTGCCAAAATAATATCATAAATGTCATTCATAATATGGAACTCCATGTTTGATTCATCAGCTTCGCTGCCTTTCTTTCTAATGAGATCCCTTAGGAAACATTTATACACTTCTTCCCTGACTGAAGCTGAAATCTGTGAATCTTCCACCACTAAATTGAGATCTCCTATCTGCTTCTGCATGTTTTCTTCAGCCAAAGAGTGTTGCAGACTCTTCTCAGCAGCAGCAGAGGCTTCGGACAACAGAAACCTTACTTCATTTTTCTTATCTCTAAGCAAGTCTCTTAGCTGACGATTTTCAGAAACAAGGGTGTCAATTCTTTCCTTCAAGTTATTCAAATTTGCAGCTCTTTGAGTAAATTCAGGACACTTTTCAGTCTCTACAAATATATCTTCTAATTTCATTATAACTTCTGGGATTTTCTTTCTAAGAAAATCAAATTCCCCCTGATCTTTCTTTTGCGGCACAACAGACCCGCTTCCTATCAGAGTTAGATATACAGCTCTTAGAGCAAAGTAGTCATCAGTTTTCCTTTCCAGAATGGATTCATGTTCTCTCTTCATCTTTGTCATCATATCATTAAAATAGTCCACCATTTCCTCCTGCGACATGTGTTTCAATGTGGCAGCTTCAAACTTCTCAGGTATATCGCTTTTTGAGCCCTCCACCTTCCCATTTCCCTCCGAAATAGATTTTGAAGAAGTCAAATGCTCGCTTGACATCTTACGGTGAAAGTAGTCAACATCCTGAGAACCATGTGAAGTCAGACGCCCTGTTTCTATACTAGACATTGACTTCAAAATAACCTCTAAGTCATTTCGTAGACTAGAGATCTCATTAAATTTCTCAATTTGAGCATCACAAGATTGACTACACTGATCCCACAATTTGTCCTCAAAACCTTCCTGCATACTCTGGATCAGATTCCGCATCACCATGGCCTCAACCTCCACCTCAATCAGATGCTCCTCCTGCCACCGCTCAACTGATGCCTTGGATAACTGTACCATTTCATCCATACGTGTAAAAATTGTATCCATGGTCATTTTCAGATGCTTCACTGTTTTGGTCACATGAACCCAACTTTCAGATTCTTGCTCTCGCAAAATGCCACCCAGACCCACCAACTCTGAACCAGAACCGATCCTCCTGATAGAATTGGAGCCTCTAACCCTATCAATGCCCTTCTTCAGCTTCTTGAGTTGATCCATTGCTGAATTTCTTAGTCCACCTGAAATCTCTCTCATCTTCTCATGTTCCCGGAAAACATCTGATAAACTGAAATGCTTCTGAAAATTCAAACTTTCTAGCTCATCCTGCAAGACGCGTGACCCCAAAGATTCAGTTTTACTCAGACCCACATCATGAAATTGCAAACAATCCTTTACTTTGGTCAATTCTATTTCCTTAGCCATTATTCTCTCAGCCGCCTCCTGCTCCACAGCACTTACCATTCCCTTAATAAGTGAGTCACTCACCATCCTCGAAACCGTTAAACGCTCATTTATATCTTCCCAATACAAATCAAAGTCCTCCAAAATCTCATCACCCAACATCTCACTTCCTTTGCCACCATTCATTATTCCCACATAAGCATTATCACGACATGAACTTACGCCACACCCATCACCAACTCCTCCATTCCCTAACACCTCTACGGTATCCATAATGTAAACATATCTGCACACAGTATGCAATTTTTTTTCATTTCCTCTCTATTGACATAATCAATTCAACTATCAAAGTGAAAAAGGGGAAAGAAGAAGATAGACTATACTATATTAGTAACAAGCAATCCTTTTAGCCAAATTTCCTAAATATTTGGACATAATACCAATTATAATTTCTAACACGAAACAGAAAACACTTGATCATACATCTGATCTTTAAACCTACTTACGCTTTACTTATTTACTTGTAAATACTGAATTCTTTGTTTAGCAATGGATAATTGCACCTCCACGGAAAAAAAAAAGTCAAATTTTTCATTTTCAATGTCATGACATGAAGACAGGGGCGGAGCCAAGTAGGGCCAAAGGGTTCATCCGAACACCCTTCGGCGGAAAATTATATTATATTTACAAGGTTAAACTTATTTTTTTATGTATATATAGTATATGTTGAATCCACTTGGATTCTTCATGTGTTTACTTTTTCATATTTTGAACTCCTTAGTGAAACTCGCTCCGCCACTGCATGAAGGAGACTATAAACAAAACAAAAAAGGAAACTAATGATGAATTTTAAGAAAAAATACCAAATAGGTTACACAAATTAACAATCACAAAGACATACCTACTAAACAAACTACTAAACAAAATACACTAAAATAATTAACTGAAGTTTTAGCTTTTACTAATACAAGTTCAGCAAACAAAACAAGCTCAACAAAGAAAAAGGTGTTGAAAATTTACAACTAAATGTGTGAATTTAAAGAGATAAAAACTAACAAGTAAAGCAATAGTAATAGTAATAGTAATGTAATGCAGAAGAAGCTTAAATGTGTGAACTTACAAAGGAAAGAAATTGAACCCTATTTTTGTATTGTCGTTGAAGCAATAGAATTTCCAAATTTGACCGTTAAATGCTAAATTATGCCAACTGTGTTTAGCTTTTAAGTAGCACTCATTGGAGTGTCAGCCTTTATTTTAGGGTTTTGAGGAAGATTAGCAGTACAAATAGAAAAGAAATGAGACTTGAAAGAAACGTTATTTGCAGAATCACCATCGCTTTGAGTCGCTGTTAGAGCGTTGATTAAGGGTTTTTTCCCCTCAGAAAGCGGGTGAAGTTGGAAGGAAAAAAGTCCTAATACGTCAATTACTAAAAGCAATTTCCAATTGTTAATTGCACAATAAATAAAATAATACTAATACATAGCGCCTGTTTGGTTGATGTTCAACTGATCCCGACATGAAATTTCGCGTAAGATAATATAGTATTTAATTGAGAGTATAAAGAAAATAGTTCGTTGGGCGATATTAGATATTAAATAATACTCGCATTAAATGCAAAATCATTATATTATTCTATGCGAGAATAAATAAAATAATACTAATACATAGCGCCTGTTTGGTTGATGTTCAACTGATCCCGACATGAAATTTCGCGTAAGATAATATAGTATTTAATTGAGAGTATAAAGAAAATAGTTCGTTGGGCGATATTAGATATTAAATAATACTCGCATTAAATGCAAAATCATTATATTATTCTATGCGAGATAAAATATGAAAAAGAATAATCCCTGCAATATATTAATCGCCCCCCAATCAAGCCATTGGTTAGGGGTTAGTAATACAGGAATTATAATGCCCAAATTAATAATTAATACACTATAATGCAGTGATTATTTATTGTTGAATGTTTAGTATAATTATATAAAATATATATTTACTTCTTAAAAAAAGTTTATATTGTTATATGAAGGTTAATATTGTCTTTAAATTGTTTAGTTTATATATTACTAATATTTATTATTCTAATTTCATATTCTTTCTGATATAAAATAATGTATATATTTCCTGAATAATTTATGTAAAAACTTTCTCTGACCCAATTTATGTGAATGTGTTTCACTTGGCACGGAGTTAAATAAAAAAAAACTTTTAAAATATGTAGTCTTAAATAAGTTATAGATATTTGTGTAGCTATAAATCATCTCATCTATATCTATATATTATTAAAAGCAGAGGAAGAAGCCACCACATTAAGCCAAGTGGCATTACCAGAAAAGGGCACATGTAATTTATTATTAACTAATAACTGATTAACTGATTAAAAAGATATGCTTCTGAATTTAATTTAAAGTCCAATAAACTTCTTTTTACAGTTTCGCGCTTTTGATAGGAACTGCTGCCTGCAATCCACGTTTGATTCAACTGCCCATTTATCATCTGTGTCCACATTCTCCAATTTCCTTTAATGAAAGAACTTCTGGAAGATGAAGTATGGGCGAAAGGTCAATAAGCCCAAACCATCACAATCTCTGTTCCCAATGTTTAACGTTTTTGCTACCCACTCCTTGCCCTCATGTGCTTCTACTGTTCTTATGGAATTCTATCAGGAATTAGCATTTGCATTTCGCCTTATTCTTCAAGTGAAAAGCATATGTGTGTTTTGGGGTCAGGTTATTTGCAATGGTCATCATTTATAAACAAATTTTGCTGCTTTTCAGGAACAGATATTGTTTCTGTTTTTCAGGCGCACTATTTAAGTAAAGACTGAAACCTTTACTTAAAGAAGAACACTATAATGGCGACAAAGGAGAAAAAAATTCCGTCGTAAAACTCGGAGTTCAGTCCCGCGCTGACAGGTTTCAACCGCATGAACAATCAATGACTTCTCTTCAAATTTTCCTTTTTTATTTCAATTGTTTGAATTTTGTTCATTATTTGATTTTGTTGCATATGTGGAATCATGTTGGTACAATTACATGTGGCCTTTGGGGTCCACTAAGAGTTTTCTTACTTTGTTTGGAAGCTGTATAAAAGAGAAATGTGTCCAAATGGAACGGAATTGATATTTGTGGATTCATATAGCCCTTCAACTTAGTAATTTTCATAAAATGGACATTAAGGATTATTCATTAGTCAATGTGTGAATCTATTTAACGTACATACGATTTCTTTGCTTGGTGGTTAAACTTAAATCTTCCCTCTTAAGTTATGCTAATAGCAATAGATTTTTTGGAGATTCGGTTATGAGGACCCAGAAAAGTGAACCAGTCTTGGACTTCAACAAATCATCACATGAGCAAAAACCACAAAGCTATACTCATGATTTACATAAAGATACAGTGGAAACATTGTGCAGAAAGTCAAATGTAGCAAAAGAGTTGTTAGAAAAAATCATGGAGTTGCAACTTTTGCTTATTGTGTATGTGTGCTGACCAACATTGTTCAGTCCGTGTTCTAAATTAATTGTAACAGGTTCCTCCCTTTTAGTTCTGATATCGAATATCTATAGGCTACTACAACAACTGGAAAAGCAAGGAGTATTGCTCTTTGAAGTAAGATTATTGTACTTCCTTGCTCTTAGCAGTATTCAGCTATTTGGTATGATATCTTAATTTACTTTATACAGGTCTTAACAATCGCTTTTTACTATTGAATCTCGGTTCTTCATTTCAACAATTGTAAGAAAAAGCTAATCTCACCTATTTGTGCTGTTAGAACCCGTATTTTTGTACATTGGAACAATCCGGATTTAATTATGATAAGTTAAGGACAAAACTATTTCGGGATACAAAGTCGGGATTTTTGACCTTCAATTTTATTTTGAGATATAAGTTGTGTATGAATTTATTGGTATGGAACAATTAGGAAAATTTGGGACCAAAAGTGATAAAAATTGGAAGGTGAAAATCATCCACAATTCCATGTTGGCCATGTGAGTGGATTGTGGTGCCCACACAATTTTGTGTCATCTTTTAAGTGATCCAACACATTAGTGTGGGCCAAGGGAGAATTTCACACTTCATAAAGTGGTAAAAGGATGACCATGAGTTCATTTTAGTCACTACAACACTTAAAAAAAAAAAAAGATTGAAGAGCACCACAAGGGCTGCTCTCGGCCAACATAGCAAAAAGCCACCTCCATTTCTTGTCCTTCCAAAAATATTTTGTTGATGCAAACCTACTATATTGAGGTTCCTAAGTAGCGTGGAAGCATCGTTGGAGCGATCAATCCATTGTTTTTCATCTTTTGGAAACCCTAGCCTATTGGAAGTTGAAGAGAAAAGGTAAGATTTGATCTTGTTTTTGTGTTATGAAGGTTATATTCATGTTGTAGTATGTTAATATGGTTGAATATCATGAAAAATGTGAGGTTGGATATGAGTTGTGTGTAAGGGGGTGCCATCCGTGTGAGTATGTGTGTGTTGTGTGTGTTGGATTATGTTGAAACTATGAATTGAAGTTTAGTTAGCATTGTTATGATCATAGTAGGGTAAAGAATGAATAAAAATCATCATTTGTATATTGGTGGGAGATTATGGCCGAATGTAGGCCATTATTGTAGCAAGAATTGAATTAACGTCGCTTAATGTTTTAATCGTCGTCGCTTTGAATTCTATGTTGGAAATGAATGTTTAGTGACTCAAGTTGATGTTATAAATGTTGTGGACTGATTTGGAGATTGTTGTACATTTAATGTAATTGGTACATTGATGAGATAGCATCGTTAGAATGTAAATTGTGGATACAAACCATGATTTGGAAATGAAGAAAAAGTTAGAAGGGCTGTCTCGGTTAGGGGCTGTTTCGGGTAGCTTGGAGAAAAATGTGGATTATTGGAAATGTTGTATGAATTGCTTAGAATGTCCTTAAATATCGTTGGTAGGGGTTTGGGTTAGTATGTGAATATATAAGCGTCGATTTTGGCTTGAAGGTAAGTCATCGGATTAAATTTATGTAAGTTGTTGAATAATGGAAAAGAAAGCTATTGTCATTGTATTGCTTTCCGGATTGGTTGTTGATGTTGCTAGGTTGGTTATTGTTGTTGTTGTTGATTGTTTTGGCCGAGTTGAATTCTCGAGGTAGCCCATTTACAGGGGAAATGCTGCCCAAATTTCTGTAGAATTAAGGGCGAATTTGGAATTTAAGGCCTAAAAGTCATTAGCTAATGTTTGGCATTTTATGGCTTATTTTTAGATCGTGGGCAGCCCGAATCATAGTTTGGATTAGCTTGAGTTTGGATCATTTTGGAGAGCGTTTGAGGTATGTAAAGTAACCTTTCTTTTTGGCATGCCTTAGTTAAAGTAGGCTATGATACGAGCCTCTAGGAAACTCTATTCTCGCAATCCGAGCTTGTCTATGATTCGTATGTGTTTCCTTGGTATTCTTGTACTCATATGCCATAACATTGATCCTTATACCCTTGGAATTCATAATTTGTAAAGATTTCATGAAAGCTGATTTTTAGCTTTAAAGCTTATTCTTTAGCGATTCCAAAAGTTCAAACGCCCATAACTTTCTCAGAAAAGCTCGGATTGCTTTGAAATTTTCGTAGGAGTTTGTATGATATAGAATGAGTATGTTTTTCATAGGCGGGCTCAGTTCGGGTCTATACTCGTCCGTGGGTCCCGCGACGCCCTTTTATGTGAATTCGATAACCTTTGAAACAAAAGTGATAATTATTATTCCGATTTCGAATATGACTATTTTACTTATCTTTTGGATTTATGATAATGATTTTATGCATATGATTACTCACTACTCCGCTCGTGCCTACTATGATATCGTTCGCGGTTCCGGGGCCGGTTCGTGTCGTGCGCATTATGATGTATTCGGTGTTATCTTGTGTTCATGGTTCACCGAGTTCCTCGCTCGAGGGCCGGTTCCACTTATATTTGGTGTGATCTTGTGTATGGCGATATCTTGTGTGTGATATGTGACGGAGATTCGGAGATTTGAAACCTCACGGGTGTTATCTTGTGTTATGGCGCCATCGACGGGCGGGCGACCATATTTCCAGTGCCCTATGCATGACTTATATTTTGAAGTAACATTTTGATATTTTGGAAATGCATTTACTTTACGTACCTACCTATTTCGATTTGATCTCGGATTGTATATTACATTTTACGCTTTGCATACTCGGTACATATTTAAATGCGACCCCGCTTCTTCGAAATTTGCGTTTCATGCCCGCGGTACGGACGCACGGTTTGGTGATCCACCGTTTAGGACACCCTCTTAACCCATTGCTACTTGGAGTGCTCCCCTCATTCGGAGCTTATACTTTTGGTATATATATTCGTACTTTGCATTTGTATATATTTGTTCATGGGTACGGCGGGGCCACCCGTCCCGTCATATGATTACTGTGTCTGTACGTTTAGAGGTACGTGGACATGTTTTGTGGGTTGTGCCTACTTCCGTACGGTTGTGTTTGTATATGTTGTGTTTGGGCGATCCCGTTAATCTGCCGCGACGGCCGGTCCGCATATGTATATATGTTGTGTTGTTGGCCCTGTGTGGCCTTTGTTGGTATTTCTGTGTGCAGGGTTATTTTGGATAGTCCGTAAAACAAAGGAAACTCTGCCGAATTTTTTTTGGAAATTATCTAAATTTGAAATATAGCCTAGTCGACTTCTGTATATACTTGGATGCGTTTGATATACCTTGTGATAGCGTTTGATAGGTGTGTTTGGGTGCCCAGGTTGGGCACTAGTCACGGCCTACGGGGTTGGGTCGTGACAGAAGTGGTATCAGAGCGCGGTTTGTCCTCGGAATGTCTACAGACCGTGTCTAGTAGAGTCTTGTTTATCGGTGTGTGGTGCACCACATCTATAAACAGGAAGCTACGGGGCATTTAGGATGTTGTTTTTCTTCTTGATCTTAGATCGTGCGTTAGAGGCTGTGTTATCGGGATGACTCTTTCGACGAAATGTTGTGTTTTTCTTTCGGTGATGCCTCCGAGAAATATGGCCACGGGCCCGAGAAGGGCAAGTCTACGGTGGCGAGAGAGACCGAGCGGGCTCGGATGACTACTAGGGCTCGTGCCCGGATGAGCGTGATATGTGCCTCCCGGCTAGTTGGACCGCGCTTCTTCATCGGAGGGATTTGTGGCGGCTCGGCGCCACTAGGGGTCGAGGGGGCGGCTCCGCCGGCTCCGCGGCACCGGTGGCCGCCTCCGGCACCCCGACGGGGGCAGATGATGGGACCCTGCGTGAGGCAGTTCAGTTATTGACACGATTGGTAGCAGGGCAGGCCCACAGACATGATGATCGTGCGGACAGGCGCGATAGTCACAGAGCTCGTGATTTTCGACTGCCTACTGGCCCACGAGTTCTTCGGGTCAAAGCCGCGCGGAGGACCACTGCCTTGAGTTTGTCCGACGGATGCGGCGGACCACTGCCGGCGGATTAGTGCTTCGATACGAGTCGGTTGAGATGGCGTCATACCGGTTGCACGATGTGTGTTTGGCTAAGCGGTATGAGTCGTGGATGCTTTGTCCCGAGGTGAGGGTGCCCCTCCGCCGTATGGGGCGAGTTTACCGAGGCTTTTCGGCCCATTTTCTGCCTCCCGGAGGTGAGGCGAGCCGGGGGTAGACCGATTTCTGGCCTCAGGAAGCCAGCGACGGGGCGAGCCGATTCGGGAGTACGGCTTAGAGTTTGATTCACTGGCCGGATATGCGCCCGCGCGTATGTAGCTAGCATGACCGGATGCACGGATATATAGGTGGGGGCTGGATCGGTGCTTCGTTGATAGGCGCTTGGTGTTAGCGACGGACCGGCATGGATATTGCCCGTATACAGGCTCACGCCCAGGGTATGGAGGACAGACGCAGAGGGCGCCAGCCTGATAGAGTTGATGATAGGGGCCGGCCCGAAGGGCTAGATCATCCGGGTATTCTCGGGGATTTCCGAGGCGACGGCCTCGGCGGCGGCCCGGGGGCGGATATCCTCCCCGGTCGGCACGGGGTACACCCCGCGGTTTTCCGGCGGGGAGATCGAGAGGGTGCGGGGTATTCGGGGGCCGGCCGAGCTCCGAGGTTTTCGAGCTCACGGTTGGACGAGAGGTCCGGCGGTCGAGACGAGACCACCCGGACCTCCGTGTTCCCCCTTTGTGGGAGACGACGGCACCGGGAGAGTGTTTTCGTGCCACGGCGCGTGCTTTACTTGCGGCCGTCGGGGCCGTCGGATGAGAGACTGTCCGGTTAGGGGTGGTACGGGCGGTTCGGCTCGGTCTGCCGGGTCGGCGGGGGTTCATCTTCATCCTCGGTAGCTATGCGCCACGGGGCGAGGTACACCGGCGTCGGCCCGGCCGAGGCGGGGGTCGTGGTGGAGTTCTGGTTCTAGCGGTCCTTCGAACCGCATTTATGCATGCCGGCCGACGGGACCGGGAGGCGTCGCCTAATGTCGTCGCAGGTATATTGCTTGGTTTCTCTCGAGATGTGTATGCATTGATTGATCCTGGTTCTACATTATCGTATATTTCTCCACTTGTTGCTAATAAAATTGGGATAGAATCGGAGTCGATAGAGCCTTTTGAGGTAGCTACACCAGTAGGGGATTCTGTTATAGCCAGTCAGATTTATAGAGATTGTTCAGTTATTATCTGTGGCCGCTGTACTAAGGCCGATTTGGTAGAGTTAGATATGACTGAGTTCGACGTGATTATGGGTATGGATTGGCTAGCTTCTTGTTATGCTACTGTTGACTGTCAAAAGAAGATAGTTCGTTTCCAGTTTCCAGGGGAGCCAGTCATAGAGTGGGCAGGTAATACGGCATCGCCGAGGGTAAGTTTATTTCATACCTCGAGGCCGACAAAATGATCGAAAGGGGTATATTTATCATCGGTCCGTGTTCATGATTTAGAGCGAGAGGCACCGACTCTTCAGTCAGTCCCGGTGGTTAATGAATTTGTAGATGTATTCCCAGATGAGCTTCCAGGTCTTCCCCCCGAGCGGGAGATAGAGTTTGCTATTGATTTGTTGCCGGATACTCAGCCTATCTCTATTCCTCCGTACGGAATGGCACTGCACGGGAGTTGAAAGAATTAAAAGAGCGGTGAGAGATTTATTGGAGAAGGGTTTCATTCGGCCCGATATCACCCACAGGGAGCTCCGGTACTATTTGTGAGAAAGAAAGACGGCTCGCTACGGATGTGCATTGATTACCGGCAGCTGAACAAGGTAACCATCAAGAATAAATATCCCCTCCCCAGGATTGATGATTTGTTTGATCAGCTGCAGGGTGCCAGGTGTTTCTCGAAGATAGACCTGCGGTCAGGCTATCATCAGGTACGGGTAAGAGAGGCTGATATTCCCAAGACGGCATTCAGGACCCGATATGGGCACTATGAATTCAGAGTTATGTCTTTTGGGCTGACAAATGCCCCAGCAGTATTTATGGACCTGATGAATCGGGTATTCAGACCGTTCTTGGATATGTTTGTGATCGTATTTATCGATGATATTATGGTTTATTCTCGATCAGAAGCAGAGCATGCAGACCATTTGAGGACGGTACTTGGCACACTTCGGCAACAGAGGTTATATGCTAAATTTTCCAAATGTAAATTCTGGTTATCTTCGGTGGCATTTACGGGACATATTATCGGGGCGATGGCGTCGGGTGGATACCCGAGAAGATTGAGGCCGTCGAGAATTGGCCTAGACCTACGACGCCGACGGAGGTGCGTAGTTTTACAGGATTGGCTGGTTATTATCGGAGATTTGTGGAGAAATTTTCTTCCATTTCGGCGCCTTTGACAAAACTGACTCAGAAGGGAGCAAAGTTCCAGTGGTCAGATGCTTGCGAGCGTAGCTTCCGGTTCTTTGAAAAGAAGTTGACTACGGCTCCGGTCCGACCCTTCCGGAGGGTCCGGATGGGTATGTGATTTATTGTGATGCCTCGGTATTGGTTTGGGGTGTGTGTTGATGCAGCACGGCAGGGTGATAGCTTATGCTTCTCGGCAGCTCAGAAAACATGAAAAGAATTATCCTACTCACGATTTGGAGTTGGCCGCGGTTATTCATGCTTTGAAGATGTGGAGACATTACTTATATGGGGTTCACGTTGATATTTATACAGATCATAAGAGCCTCCAGTACATCTTTAAGCAGAAGGAGCTGAACTTGCGACAGAGGAGGTGGTTAGAGTTGTTAAAAGATTATGATGTTGATATTCTCTACCATCCGGGAAAGCTAATGTTGTGGCAGATGCGCTTAGTCGCAAGTCTATGGGCAGCCTAGCAGACGTGCCATCAGAGAGTAAAGCAATGGTTCGCGATATTCATCAGTTGGCTAGTCTTGGAGTTCGTTTGGCTGATTCTGGAGATGTTGGGGTTTCTGTTCGAGGTATTCTTTGAGTCTCTATTATAGAAGATATTAAGCGACATCGGTATGAGGATCCTATTACGGCACGGTACGGAGATGCGGCCCGGCACGGGGAGAAGACTCCGTTTGAGATTTCACACGATGGAGTGTTATTTCACGAGAGGCGGTGTGTGTACACGACGTTGCGGGGGCACGGCGACGGGTTATGGGCGAGGCACATTATGCCCGATATTCGGTTCACCCAGGGTCGACGAAGATGTACCATGATCTCAGATGTTTATATTGGTGGGATGGTATGAAAAGAGATATAGCAGAGTTCGTCGCTCAGTGTCCGAATTGCCAGCAGGTTAAGATTGAGCACCGAAGCCCGGTGGGCTATTGCGGGAGATGGAGATACCGACGTGGAAGTGGGAGATCATTAATATGGATTTTATTACGGTTTACCTCGCACTCCACGGAGTATGATTCTATTTGGGTTATCGTTGATCGGTTGACAAAATCGGCTCATTTTCTTCCGGTCCGGACTACTACTCGGTAGAGGATTATGCCGGGCTTTATATCGGGGAGATTGTGCGACTTCATGGAGTTCCTTTATCTATTATCTCCGACGGAGGTGCCCGGTTCACACTAATTTACGGAGATCCTTTCGGGCGGGATTGGGGACGCGGGTGAGTCTCGGTACAACATTCCATCCCCGGTCCGACGGACGGGCCCGAGCGCACTATACAGACATTGGAAGATATGTTGCGAGCCTGTGTTATTCATTTCAGAGGTAGCTGGGAGGATCATTTGCCACTTGTTGAATTTGCTTATAATAACAACTACCACTCCAATATTCAGATGGCACCTTATGAGGCATTGTATGGCGAAAGTGTAGGTCACCGATCGGTTGGTTTGATGTCGGGGGGCGAGTTGATTGGCCCGGATGTGGTCCGGCGGGACGTGGATAAGGTGAAACTTATTCGAGAGAGATTGTTGGCGGCTCGAGTCGACGAAATCATATGCGGATAATCGCCGTCGACCTTTGGAGTTTCGGATTGGCGATTGGGTTTTCTGAAGGTGTCGCCTATGAAAGGTGTTATGAGATTCGGCAAGAAAGGGAAGCTCAGTCCAAGATATATTGGACCTTACCAGATTGTTCGCACAATAGGCAAGGTTGCCTATGAGTTAGATCTGCCAGCTGATTTGGGAGCGGTTCACCCGGTATTTCATGTTTCTATGCTTCGTAAATGTATTGGTGACCCTTCCAGAGTCTTTCCTGTAGATGATATCCAGGTCACAGAGGAGCTATCTTATGAGGAGCAGCCTATAGCCATATTGGATCGTCAGGTAAAAAGGTTGCGGAACAAAGATATGGCTTCTGTTAAAGTGTTGTGGCGGAATAATAATCGAGAGGAAGTGACCTGGGAAGCTGAGGAGCAGATGAAGAAGAAGTATCCTCATTTATTTTCAGAGCCTACAGGTAATCCAATTCTCCATTTGACTATGTTGTTTGATCTATGAGTGTATTGTTGTGATAGTTGAAAAGGAAACTCCCCCAAATTGTTTGTATGACCCGTAAGGTTAATCTAACATTCGAGGACGAATGTTCTTAAGGGGGGGAGGATGTTAGAACCCGTATTTTTGTACATTGGAACAATCCGGATTTAATTATGATAAGTTAAGGACAAAACTATTTCGGGATACAAAGTCGGGATTTTTGACCTTTGATTTTATTTTGAGATATAAGTTGTGCATGAATTTATTGGTATGGAACAATTAGGAAAATTTGGGACCAAAAGTGATAAAATTGGAAGTTGAAAATCATCCACTTTTTTCCATGTGGCCGTGTATAGTGGAGTGTGGTGCCCACACAATTTTGTGTCATCTTTTAAGTGATCCAACACATTAGTGTGGGCCAAGGGAGAATTTCACACTTCATAAAGTGGTAAAAGGATGACCATGAGTTCATTTTAGTCACTACACTTAAAAAAAAAAAAAAAAGATTGAAGAGCACCACAAAGAGGCTTTGCTCTCGGCCAACCATAGCAAAAAGCCACCTCCATTTCTTGTCCTTCCAAAAATATTTTGTTGATGCAAACCTACTATATTGAGGTCCCTAAGTAGCGTGGAAGCATCGTTGGAGCGATCAATCCATTGTTTTTCATCTTTTGGAAACCCTAGCCTATTGGAAGTTGAAGAGTAAAAAGGTAAGATTTGATCTTGTTTTTGTGTTATGAAGGTTATATTCATGTTGTAGTATGTTAATATGGTTGAATATCATGAAAAATGTGAGGTTGGATATGAGTTGTGTGTAAGGGGGTGCCATCCGTGTGAGTATGTGTGTGTTGTGTGTGTTGGGTTATGTTGAAACTATGAATTGAAGTTTAGTTAGCATTGTTATGATCATAGTAGGGTGAAGAATGAATAAAAATCATCATTTGTATATTGGTGGGAGATTATGGCCGAATGTAGGCCATTATTGTAGCAAGAATTGAATTAACGTCGCTTAATGTTTTAATCGTCGTCGCTTTGAATTCTATGTTGGAAATGAATGTTTAGTGACTCAAGTTGATGTTATAAATGTTGTGGACTGATTTGGAGATTGTTGTACATTTAATGTAATTGGTATATTGATGAGATAGCATTGTTAGAATGTAAATTGTGGATACAAACCATGATTTGGAAATGAAGAAAAAGTTAGAGGGGCTGTCTCGGTTAGGGGCTGTTTCGGGTAGCTTGGAGAAAAATGTGGATTATTGGAAATGTTGTATGAATTGCTTAGAATGTCCTTAAATATCGTTGGTAGGGGTTTGGGTTAGTATGTGAATGTATAAGCGTCGATTTTGGCTTGAAGGTAAGTCGTCGAATTAAATTTATGTAAGTTGTTGAATAATGGAAAAGAAAGCTATTGTTGTTGTATTGCTTTCCGGATTGGTTGTTGATGTTGCTAGGTTGGTTATTGTTGTTGTTGTTGATTGATATGGCCGAGTTAAATTCTCGGGGTAGCCTATTTACGGGGAAATGCTTTGCCCAAATTTTCTGTAGAATTAAGGGCGAATTTGGAATTTAAGGCCTAAAAGTCATTAGCTAATGTTTGGCATTTTATGGCTTATTTTTAGATCGTGGGCAGCCCGAATCATAGTTTGGATTAGCTTGAGTTTGGATCATTTTGGAGAGCGTTTGAGGTATGTAAAGTAACCTTTCTTTTTGGCATGCCTTAGTTAAAGTAGGCTATGATACGAGCCTCTAGGAAACTCTATTCTCGCAATCCGAGCTTGTCTATGATTCGCATGTGTTTCCTTGGTATTCTTGTGCTAATATGCCATAACATTGATCCTTATATCCTTGGAATTCATAATTTGTAAAGGTTATGTAAAAGCTGATTTTTTTTGGAAAGAAATTATTCTTTAACGATTCTAAAACTACAAACGCCCATAACTTTCTCAAAAAAGCTCGGATTGCTTTGAAATTTTCGTAGGAGTTTGTATGATATAGAATGAGTATGTTTTTCATAGGCGGGCTCAGTTCGGGTCTATACTCGTCCGTGGGTCCCGCGACGCCCTTTTATGTGAATTCGATAACCTTTGAAACAAAAGTGATAATTATTATTCCGATTTCGAATATGACTATTTTACTTATCTTTTGGATTTATGATAATGATTTTATGCATATGATTACTCACTACTCCGCTCGTGCCTACTATGATATCGTTCGCCGGTTCCCGGGCCGGTTCTGTTGTCGTGCGCATTATGATGTATTCCGGTGTTATGCTGTGTTTATGGTTCACCGAGTTCCTCGCTCGAGGGCCGGGTTCCACTTATATTTGGTGTGATGCTGTGTATGGCGATATCTTGTGTGTGATATGTGACGGAGATTCGGAGATTTGAAACCTTCTACGGTGTTATCTTGTGTTATGGCGCCATCGACGGGCGAGCGACCATATTTCCTGTGCCCTATGCATGACTTATATTTTGAAGTAACATTTTGATATTTTGGAAATGCATTTACTTTCTGTACCTCTATTTCGATTTGATCTCAGATTGTATATTACATTTTCTGCTTTGCATACTCAGTACATATTTCGTACTGACCCCCTTCTTCGGGGGGCTGCGTTTCATGCCCGCAGGTACAGACGCACAGTTTGGTGATCCACACGTTTTAGGACACCTCTTACGCTTATTTGGAGTGCTCCCCTCGTTCCGGAGCTTATACTTTTGGTATATATATTCGTCCATTGCATTTGTATATATTTGTTCATGGGTACGGCGGGGGCCCTGTCCCGTCATATGATTCTGTCTGTCTGTTTAGAGGTCTGTGGACATGTTTTGTGGGTTGTGCCTACTTCCGTACGGTTGTGTTTGTATCTGTTGTGTTTGGGCGATCCCATTCGCCGCGGCGGCCGGTCCGCATATGTATATATGTTGTGTTGTTGGCCCTGTGTGGCCTTTGTTGGTATTTCTGTGTGCAGGGTTATTTTGGATAGTCCGTAAAACAAAGGAAACTCTGCCGATTTTTTTTTGGAAATTATCTAAATTTGAAATATAGCCTAGTCGACTTCGATGCGTTATATACTTGGATGCGTTTGATATACCTTGTGATTAATGATGACCAAATTGAGTAATTTTATTTTCAATATGCTTGAAGCCAGCTTTGTGATGCCTGGAGGACTTTAAATGGCTATGACTAAGATCTGAAGGTAAAAAGGTTCTGTATTAAATTTTTTTCTTTAACATTTTTCACGCAGGCCTTATATTGGTTTTTCCCTTCTTTCTGTGACAATCGTCAAGCAAAAACAAGTACTCTCCTCAGGAAAATGGTTTGATCATTTGTGTCTTTTTTATTTGTAGTGAGATTTATTGGAGTATGCATATGTGGTTTTTTGTTGTTGAAAGAATTTTGTCGTTCACCGGGTGGTTGAAAAAACTGTCTATGCTAGAAAATTCATACTTTATTTGCATTTTGAGTAAAATTTCAGTTTTATATGCTCCTTTCTAGTTCCTCCAATTTTCAGATATGGTAACTTAGTTCTCATGAGAAAATTTTATTCTGAAGCATTAACAAAATTTTATTCTGAAGCATTAACGACTTGAAATCACTTTTACCATGTAATGTTTTGGCCAGTTCTGCTCGAAGTTCTGGCTTTTCTCAAGAGAATTGACTCAAAATTCCAGTATTATCATGTAATATTGTATCACAGTTGATATCTGACTAGAGTATGATTATGTCTGACAGTGCAACTTCAAGTCGTGGAAAAGCAGTTGAACGCCCCTGATGTGGTTGAAAGCACAGACCGTTCCTTGCTAATGGATACAAACACCAATGTGAGTACCTCAATATTAGCCTGTTTGACCAAGCTTATTTTTCCCAAAAGTGCTTATTTAAAAATAAAAAAAAGAGGTATTTGGCCAAGCTATTTTAACAATAAGTGTTTCGCACAAAATAAATTGTTTTTAAAAAAATTTTTGGTATGAAAGACTTTTTAAAAAAAATACATTTAGAAACACTTTTTAAAAACTTGGTCAAACACTAATTGCTGCTCAATTAAATTAATTGGCCAAACACAAATTACTTTTCGCCAAACGTACTTTTTTGAAAAAAACTTTTGAAAAAACTTTTGAAAAAGGCACTTATTAAAATAAGCTGATTTTAGAAGTTTGGCCAAGCAGGCTATAACTATTCTTCATTGAATGTCGTTCTCTGTATATGTGCCTATGATTCGTTAACTATCATTAATCCTTCAAAAGGAATGTCGTGGTTCAAAAATATTAAAAGTAGTTCTTCTTGACCATACAAGACCAAGCATAGTGTTGGTTATACACCTGTATGTATAGCTTTAATCAGATGGTTCATGTTCATCAAATCAAGTGGCATAGTGAATACGCTTTACGGAGAGAGAGAGTTTTACATTCATATTGTGTAGGTGTTAGCTTTAATCACTCATGAAATACACCAGAAAAGTCACTAATGTTGCCTCTATTTGCGACTACTAGAATTGTTATAACTTCTATTTGGCTACATAGGTAGGGTGATTTTTTATACCAATTGGTGTACAGTTTACAATTTCGGATTTAAGTAATTCATAAAATTTTACTATTCTTAGCTATTGAGTTTCATTTGTGAATTGAAGCACAATAACTCTATAGGGTAATACTATTTTAATAATCGACTTTCTCTTTTTCCTATTTCATTTTTAGGGTAAAAAGACAATAGGTGAATTTATTATTATGCATAATTGTTATTTCATGCTTCCTTACTCTCTGTGAGTTTGTGCGAATTTTCTCAAACCATTGTTTCCTACTGATACTCAAGGCTTTTTTATTAGTATAGTAGAATATATGTTTTAATTTTTAAATTGCTATTTAAAGTATTTTTCAATTTTAAATAGTACTCAAGGCTTTTTTATTAGTATAGTAGAATATATGTTTTAATTTTTACATTGCTATTTAAAGTATTTTTCAATTTTTAAATAGTACTATAATAATATGGAAGATTCACTTCATTTTATACGAAGCCGGAAGGTATTATATTTGAAGCTTCGGCTTTCATTTTCAAGTGAGTAAAGATGGAATTAATTTAACAGTAATTTAAAAACAATGGTAAAATTAAACTTATCAGCGCTCGCACTATACAAAGTAGTTCTTTATTTATTTAGATGATTAATACTTGATAACATTAGCATTTGAGTGTTTTTTTTTTTTCTAAAATAGTACTATTTTTTTTTATGGTCAAGTAAATTGAATAATAACTTTTTATAATTTGTTTCTCTAATACTTTCCGCGCATCACGCGGGTACTATACTAGTTAAGAGTAAAATGAGAAGTTTAAAGTTAAATTATTGCTCTATATATATATATATATATATATATATATATATAAATAAAAGGATTTCTAAAATGGATCATTATAAAATGAGAGAGAAAGTGGCCGGACACATGGGGTCGCTCTGGGTGGATTCCTAAGTGTGCTCTACGTATTATATATTATTTGTTTGAATGCAAGAACAAAATAATAATAATTTTTGGCATTTGATCTTCCCTCTTTATCTCTCCTCTTTCTTCTTAAAAAACAAAAGACATAAAACAGAAGCTTCTAGAAAATAGATTGACTGAGGAGGCATGTTCATGCAGCAGTCAAGTTTGTTTAATTCTTCTGTGGGAGAATACAAACTAAAAATGATATTTTTACTTTTAATGTAAATGATATTTTTACTTTTGCTGTTTATATTTTAAGTCTCCTTATATGGCTTATCCTTTTCTCTTCACAAATTGTCCTAAAACATGGGTTTTTTTTCAATTTAGCTTTCTGAGTGGTTATTTCCCATCGTTCGTTTACAAGGTAGAACTATCACATAATTGTTTTTGTTAGAGGATTAGCATTGGTGGAGAATGGTTAACTTTCTTTGTCAATTTTAGCTCCTAGAACTAGTGCATGTTATTTGTAGGATATTTTCAAATATGTTATTGTGATAATGTATTTATGCATGGTAGAATGTTTGTGTGAGGAAAAACATGTGCCCCGGGACAAAAGGCCAAACAGACACAAGAGAACCCGGAAGCTCAATACAGTTGTCTTCCACTCCCACCAAGTCGCGTCACATCCATCCGCCTCGATCAGAGTTCCACAGCAGGAACGAACGTTGGTACCATCGTAACGTCCCATCGTTCGTACTTTAATTTACGGTTGAAAAGTCTCATTTTGGCTTGTATAAGGATATCTTAGGAAAGAAGGAAGGGCATCTCATTTTTTGACTTGTAACCCTAGTCATTTTTCTCTCTCAATTCCTTGCTCAAGAACATAGTATTGCTATGAATATTACAGGGTATAAAAAAAAAACACTCTCAAGTCTAAACTTACAGAAAACCTAAAATTTGTCTACTCGTACGTCGGTTATGGCTAGCCGTAGCCGCCGCCTCTCCTTCTGGGATGGTCTATCTACACCTAATACCAAGCCAAATCCTGCTATTGGTAACTATGCAAATGCGTTACAAAATGTTGTTGAACAAGAGATCCCATATCCAATTGGGATAAAAAGTATTATTTTTCTTAATGGAGAACCAACGATCACCTGCACAAAGAAAGAGTTTGAGAAACTTGTTGCACGATAAAACTTGCAATTTGCTATTGTAGCGAAATTCTCTTATGAGAGGGAAGATCTGAATGAATTGAGGAAGATACTGCCATTCAACTACAAATCAAAGGAACTTGCAACATGGGGTACTTGGAGGAGAGACACATATTGATTAGACTTTCACTTATTCAGAGAGTCTGGGAAGTACCTTGGCAGATTCTTACCACAATGGAGAAGATTTGGGAGCTTATGGAAGGTAAAACTGTGGTGGTGAAGCATATTTTTAGGGAAGGAAACAAGGTAGCTGATCATTTAGATAATCTCGCTTTGGATAAAGGAGATTTTGAAGCCACCAATTTCAGGGAGATGGACAGGCAGGGCAGAAAATTGGTGAACAGTGATAAATTGGAGATACCATATATAAGAATTAGGAAGTGTAGCAAATTATGAGAGGAAAAGGGATTAGGGAAATTGGAGGAGATTCTCATATTTAAACCCTTTAGGGGAAGAAGGATTAGGGGAATTGGAGGAGATTCTCATATTCAAACCCTTTGGGGGAAGAATATGGAGGATCCTTTTTATCCTAACAGTTTTTTCTTTGATGCAGGTACAACAGAAGTAGTAACATTGAGGAAGCACAAGGACCGAGTGGAATTGGCAAGCAAGGTGGAAAATTTTGGGACTCTTAGCATTCTAAGCTTAAACTTTATACTAATCCAATTGATTATTGCATTTTGGGTGGGATTAGTACCTTTTGGTACTCATTCCCTTGTGCAAAAATTAGTTGGAATTAGGAAGAAGCATGGACAAAACACACAGGAATGTAATTTCAACAACGAATCCAGCAAACATCCGCAAGAAGGATAAAAAAAGAAGAACAATAGCAAGGAAAGTAAAATCTCGAATCTATTCAGCTAGGATTATGGAATACAAAACTCAACACACAAAATAATTCTAGCGTGGAAATCATTAAGAGGAGACAGATCTAAAGAAGATTTGGGCACAACAGCAACTAAAGTTTCAGCTCAATGGCAACAAAAAGATGAAAAATCAGACATCTCAAACATCATCGGAAACTTCAAACAAGGAGGATATGGAGACAGCTAACAAAGGGAACGCAAACAAAAAGGAAGCAAGGATGCAACAACAAACCTGAAGGAAGAAGAACAACCCGCATCAACAATGGCTCTACTTCGCAACAACATCGGACATCGAATTTGAGCTTACACAGACAATATAGGAGCTCACAAGAACTGGAAAATACTTAAAGAGCACTGGATTTCATGGATACACAGGCAGAGATAAGCAAACTTGCCATCTCTGACGGTTCACTTTACCTTTGTTGAATAAGCCTTTTTGTTTTTCTTTGGTTTTGTTTATTAGATGTATGATATTTACTTTATGTCGGACAGCTTGGATAAATTAATAAAATAGTCACTGGGTCCCACCCAGTGACCTTGTCTTTAAAAAATATTGTTTTGAATATTACACAATCTTTTTGCTTCAATTTTCATTAAGTTTACAGCTTTATAAATCTTAATATTCTTTGGATTTTCAAGGATCGAATACCGCCCACTTGTCTTTAAACCCTAGCAAACTAAAAATTTAACTGGTATTCCCGAAAATTAGTTTTTACCGGAAAACAGTTTGGCGTTGTTTGTGGAGATAGACAGTTGTGGTGTTGTCCTAATTCGTTATCAGAAACTCTTATTAAAGGCCCCTCAGAGCTTTTTATCAGTTGAACCCTAGCGATGGCTGAACCAAGAGCAGTACACCCGGGGGGTTCCCCACAAAAGAGTGGACCAGCAGGGTTCCAGCTGTTGGGAGGCACGCCTAATGCTATCAACCCGCTGGATCGGCAAACTTCTTACAGTGGAATCGACCAGGAGTTGGATAAGGAATAAAGACGAGAAGAAGCAGTGCGCACCACATCAAAAGCTCACGGTAAGCTTTCCGGCAAGGGGCTCGCCCTTGATCATCTTGAGAAAAGTGAAGGAACTTACTACCTGGAGCGTTATTGTAGGAAAAGAAAGCACCAACTCCACTCAAAGGTGGAAGGCATGTACAGGAAAGAAGGGTCCCCCGCCGAGAAAGCATTAGTTGTTATCTTGGCATCGTAGAGAGGGATGATGGAACGCATGGAGAAAATCGTAAACGCCTTGACTGGACAGCCCCCGATCGAACACCTTTCTGATGGCCAAGAAGCGATCAGAGCACCTGAAACTTCTGAAGTGGCTGCAAAAGAGGCGGAATCAGAGCCGGTTGCGTAGAATGTAAGTTTGATGAGGCTCCTCAAACTGAAGAAAGAACTTCATGATCGGATGAGCCAAATATCAGGGGGCCCTCCCATCATCAAAGAAGCGGGTGCGAGAAAATACGGGAAGATACCCTATAAGTTGAGTACAGCTCCTGAGCCGTTCCCCAGGAATTTCAAAATGTCGGATGTACTAAAATATGACGGAACCATAGATCTCGAGGAGCACATAACAACTAGCGAAGCCGTGATAACCGGGAATGATCTGTAGCAGCATGAGATCAAATCAGTCATGTTAAATAAATTTAACCAAATGCTCATAAAGGGAGCACTTTCTTGGTATACTCTTTTGCCTAAAAATTCTATTGATTCTTTTGCTACTCTTGCAGATATCTTTATAAAAGCCCACGCGGGGGCCCACAGGATTGAATCACACAAAGAGGACATCTTCTCCATAAAGCAGCATGGAGATGAATTGCTCTGTAGCTTCGTCGAGAGGTTCCAGCAAGAGAGGATGATGCATCCAACCATCCCCAAAGACTGGGCCGCATCGGCGTTTATTGACAGACTGAACTCAAATAGTTCAGATGCATGGAGAAAGCTGAAGGAGAGCCTGATGGAATTCCTTGCCAAGACATGGAACAAGGTAAATCACCGGTACACGGTGAAGATGAGAATCGAGGATGATCTGAGAGCCGACACCCGAATTGAGGTAAGGGGACAGCCACAGGAGAGACCCTAGAATGCCATGTCTTTCAGATAGAGAAATCTAAGAGGCTGGTACGAACCATACTTAGCTCCTGCACCCCCGGGAATAGGTGCGAAAATGGGCAACGTACGATATGATTAGGGTGAACAGAGGAAGGGCAGAACGATGCCACCAAAAAAGCCTCCGATCGAATCAGGCCCGCCTAGCATGGTATCGTACAACTTCAACGTCGAGGCTGTCGAGCTGGTAATGGCTATGAAAAATATGAAAGAAGCTAGATTCCCAACAGTGACACGGTCCAACCCGGACATACGGGATTTGGATCTCGGGTGTGAATACCACAACATTCCAAGGCACACAACTGAGGATTGCAAGCACCTCAGATATGAGTAGGCACGGCGTCGAACCGAGCGATCCGAGCCGAGTATATACCGAGCCGAGCTCGAGCTTAGCCTTACCGAGCCCGAGCCAAGCTTACCGAGCTTGTCTACATTTTGACCGAGCCCAAGCTACACCGAGCTGGCTCTTTTCTATTAAATAGAAATATAATTTAAGGAAGTCTATGATCGTGATTAAACAAGCTATCTTAAAAAAGAACATTTGCATCATTAAGTCAAGAATATAATAATTTTAGTTGTTATAAATCGTTAAATATATATCTATATATATATATATATATATATATATATATATATATATATATAAGGAAGTGTATGATCGTGATTCAATAAGCTATATATTATTTTTTTAAAATTATATTATTAAGTCAAGAACATGATTATTCTTGTTGTTTTCTAACAATAAATACATTAAAAATAATATTCATTTTATATTTCTTGTAAACTTTATTCATCTAATTAAAACTTATAGATCTCAAGACATTTTCTCAGTAATCCAAAAAAATTATAGCCACCATAATAAAAGGATAGCAAAAGATTATAAGTTGGCAGAGATTGAAAAATTATTTTCTAATTGTAGAAGAAAAACAGAGACGAAATACCATTGGATTTCTTAATAATCGAACCAAACCGGACAACAACCAAATAGATAAATATGTGGAGTATTATATTTGGTTTGATTTGATTTCAATAATTGAAAAAATCGACTAAATTGATCTGATTTTGATTTTAACCAAAAATCGACTCAAACCGAACCATGAACACCCCTACTCATATGATACTTTGTAGTTAAACATTTACTTACATCAAATAAATATTAATTATATAACTGTTAAATTAACATAGTATGTTAAGTTAAATTTCTAATGTACTTAGTAATTAAGCCTAATGAATGGATATTATTTCTTAAATCAAACCAATCGAGCCGAGCCGAGCCAGCTCAATGGAGCCTGAGCTTTGACCGAGCCGATCTTGATCGAGCTTTGACTGAAACAAGCCAAGCCGAGCCCCGAGCAATCCTGACTCTTCGCCCAGCTCTAGATATGAGGTAGCTGACTTACTTCGAAGAGGGCACTTGAATGAGTTCTTCACTAACCGGTCCAATATGCCTGAGACAAGGGGACAAGGACCTCACGCGATCAACCACTCCTGCAGGGTCCTATTAACATGATTTTGAAGGAAAGCTTATTGGGGTAGTATCCCGGAAGTCATAGACTGAGGAATCCGTCCTTCCCAATAAAAGGGGGCGAGATTGTCACGACCCGACTAGGGGGCCATGACGGGTACCCGGAGCTACCCTACCGAGCACCACCCAATCATACTTACCACTAAACGCATCTTGAATACGTTTATTATCAACACAACTAGCCATAAGTAAACCATTGTCACTTCCAAAAACATAACTACATTCATATGCATAAGCCCTTCGGGCCATCAAAATGATGTACAAATATACAATGTAGTCATCATGGAACATTTACTACCCAGACGTACGTATCTACGAGCCTCTACTAGAGTACTAGACATAAGGACGGGACAGGACCCCGTCATGCCCAAATATATACACAAAATAATGCCTCAAAAATGGCATCTCCGGAATAATGGAGTGCTCCTGTAAATCTGCTGAGTAGCTCCTAGGAATCTGGGCCTCCTCCCTGTCTACCTGTGGGCATGGACACAGCATCCAAAGAAAAGAAGGAGTACGGAAAATGTACTGAGTATGTAAGGCATGAATTTTACTAGCATAATAAAGAAGTAATGAAGCATGAGGTGAAGATATAACCTGCTTAACTTTTAAAAGAAAATACATGTTATGCATATCACATATACCATCATCGTTAACTCGCGTCCGGGTAACTTTCACACGCCGCCCACTAGTGATGTCATGTCCGGCCATCTAGGCACGGTGTTATCTCAAGCCGCCCGCCTTAGCGGTGTCATGCCCGGCCATCTAGGTACGGTGTAATCATAAGCCGCCCGCCTTAGCGGTGTCATGCCCAACCATCTAGGCGCGGTGTAATCTCATTATCATATACTTATCATATAGCATACATTAGGAATCAATTAAGAACTACAACTCTATCGGGGGTGATGTAAGGTCGAGAACCCCCGATTCCATTATGGAGTAGTCATGATCATCATATCTCACCTTGAAGGAACTAGCATTATAAGATGAGTCTAGCAACAATGAATAACATCAACGAATCATTGGCTTCATATAAATATCATATCATGAGCTTTAGAATCTCTAGACTTAGACTCATCATCATCATTATTGTATTCATATCACATTTCTTATCTTTAATTCACGAGAAGCTCTTTATAAACATTGACTCACAGTTTTCGGAATGTAAGAAGGTTATGGAAAGATAAGGGAAGTTATGTCGTAGGAATCATGCCTTAGAAAGGAAGGGACTAGCCTTACATACCTTGATATCGCTCTAACTTTATCAATTTAAGCGCTTTCCTCCAATGTTCATGATTCTACATTCAAAAGAGTTCGTACTAAGGTTTGATAACCGGAAACATGCTTAAGCTTAGGCTAAAGATAATGAAAATTGGGTAGCATTTCCTTTGTTTCTACAACTTCCTCCATGTGATATAACAACTCCCAAACATCAATAACAACATTCATAATATCATAATCAACAATCTTCATCAATCATACATTATTCGATTCTCCCAACTCCATTTCAAATCATCCATAACTAAAATTACCACACTACATTGTATTCGTCAACACGCAATGCTTCTTCAACACTCTTAATATCATTTATAACAAGATTGTATTCATAACATGTCAAGAACTATAGTCCAAATCAAGTCACTATTCAAGAATATTACTATTTTCATATTTACACTCCACTTCCTCCTCCCTTCCATAATCCAAGTCTTTTAACCCCTCAATGCTCCTAATAACATGAAATGAACATAAATCTTACCTTGATAATGTGGGAATGGTCTTTGGATGAAAATACTTCACTTGAAAAAACCCCAACTTCACCACTAGAGAAGTTCTTGACTTGTATAAACCCTAATGAGCATTCATTTTCTTGATTCCATCAACTCTTGATTTCTCTTGGGTATATGTTAAAAGGGTATAGAGAATATTCTAGACCTTTCTTGAGGTGTGGAGAAAGGATGAAATGAAAAATGAGGACTTGGGGGTCTCTATATATAAAATTAAAAATCATTCTCGACGGTAGTATACGGACACTTATATGGTCCGCATAAATTATATGGTCTGTACATGTGACCGTATAATGCTTCCAGTGGAGAACCCTTTTCTGGACAGGTTATACGGTCCCTTATACGGACCGTATAAATTATACGGGCCGTATAAGTTGGCCGTATAACTCCTAGTTTTTCAAAGTTACTCTCGTCGTTCCGTTTGATCTCCAATTCTTATGGAACCTTCTTAGCACTTGTTTAACACTTCATCAACAATCTTAGGAGCATTATAACTTTTCCTCAGGACATTATTAAATCAACATTAGCTCGGTACTTTGCAAACCCTTTTCCAAAATACGACTTAAGCTTGACATTCTTCAACGAATTTTTTTCTCTTGCCTCAAATGTCTTTGGAATCTTAATTAGAACCGTTAAGTGCTGCTTCTTGCTCGTAGGAGCATCATATACTTCTTACCCCACATTAGTCTATCTACCATGTGACGACATGAAATTTTTTCGAGGTGTAACACTCTTCCCCCCTAAAAAAACATTCGTCCTCGAATGTTAAGCTCTCTGGAATTCTACAAAAATTCACCAGAGTTTCTCCTGTAATATGACGCTACCGTCCTGCCACAAAAGCCCATAATAACATCGCCTCATAGGGCTACAACACAATAGCAAGAAATTATAGCCACACACGACCAAAAGCATAAAATGGAAGCATTACATACCTCATGATATGGATGTCTCATCTTGAATCTCTTCCGGGGGTGGGAACAAGTGTGGGTACTTGGACTTCATGTTTGCTTCCGTTTCTCAAGTCATTTCTTCTCGGTTGTTGTTTCTCCATAAGACCTTGACTGAAGCTACTTTTTTGTTTCTAAGTCTCCACACTTGCCTATCTAGTATAGCAATGGGTACCTCTTCTACTGGAATCTTAATACTGGAATGATAGCTATTGTTGTATGCAAACTCAATAAGAGGTAAGTGGTCATCCTAACTACCACCGAAATTTAGCACACATTCCCGTAACATATCTTCCAGGGTCTGAATAGTGCGTTCGGCTTGCCCATCAGTTTGTGGATGAAACGCTGTGCTAAGTTTCACTTGAGTACCCAAACCTTTTTGGAAGGACTTCCAGAATTTAGCTGTAAATTATGCTCCTCTATCGGTAATAATAGGCACTGAAATGCCATGAAGCCGCACTATCTCCTTAAGATACAACCTTGCATAATCTTCTACTGAATATGTGGTTCTAGCTGGAAGAAAGTGAGCTGATTTCGTCAGTCTGTCCATGATCACCCATATGGAGTCGTACTTGCTTCGGGAGCGAGGCAAACCTACAATGAAATCCATGTTGATCGTTTCCCATTTCCAGGCTGGAATTTCCATGGCTTGTAACAATCCTCCTAGCTTTTGATGCTCAATTTTTACTTGTTGGCAATTTCGACATTGAGTCACAAATTCTGCTATGTCTTTCTTCATTCCATCCCACCAATACATTAGTTTGAGATCGTGATACATCTTTGTCGCTCCTGGGTGAATGGCGTACCGAGAGTAATGAGCTTCTTCCAGAATCCGCCGACGCAGTCCTGCAACATTTGGAACACACAGCCAGTCTCGTTATCTAAGAACTCCATCTGCAGAAATTTCAAATGGCGACTTCTCTTTTTCAGGAAATGTATCTCTATAATGACTCAACTAGGGATCTTTATATTGGTGCTCCCTCACCTCCATATCTAAGGATGAAACAGCTGGGTTGTGAACACCAATTCTTGCATCGCCTGAATCAATTACACGAACTCCGAGGCTGGCTAGCTGGTGGAGCTCACGAATTAATTCTTTCTTCTCTGAAGGGACCTCACATAGACTTCCCATTGATTTGTGGCTAAGTGCATCAGTGTCACGACCCAACTAGGGCTGCGACGAGCGCCCGATACTTGTACCGGACACCCCTTGTCTATCATATTACCTTTATTACTAAGTGGGCCATATGAACTACACCATTTTTTTTTTTTTTTCGACATATACATTAGTAACATAATAATATACATAGACTAGCCAACTTTGACAATACATAATACGGCACAAGGACAATCGAACACAAAACATCTACCGTGCATAGTCAAGCTACGAGCCTCTAACATATTATACATATACATAGGAAGGGCCGAGTACCGTCGTTCCCGAATACATATGCAAGAGTAGTACCAAAAGACCGTGGCTCGAGCAACCGGAGCGCCGCTATTTGCCGCCGATAGAACTCTAGGAACCGAGTCCGTCTACCCGCCGACTTGCGCGGCATGAACGCAGCGTCCACAAGAAGGGACGTTAGTACAAATAGTGTACCAAGTATGTAAGGCGTAGAGGTAAACAGTGCAAGTATAAACATAAGTAAGGATCACCATGTCATAGGTTCAGGGGATATATAATGAAGTAAGGAAATAACTTGTACCTAGGAAGGCCCTTTTCAGGCCGAATACTATGCGTGCTTATCTTAGGAAGATATCTCTTATCATAGACATAGAAAATAGAGAGCATATTAGGACATACCTTATCATATAATATCATGTCGTACTATATCGTAGGAGATCATATCATATCATATCATATCGTGTCATGTCGTAGCATCGCATGTCAGGGCTTATCGGGTCATAGCATAGGGTGTCATAGCATGTCATATCATAGCATAGCGTGTCATAGCGTACCATATCATAGCAGAGCGTATCATAGCATATCATGGCATAGCATAGCGTATCATAGCATATCATGGCATAGCATAGCGTATCATAGCATATCATGGCATAGCATAGCGTATCATAGCATATCATGGCATAGCATAGCACCGAACAACGTCGGCTCGCCCACATAGCACCGAATATATCGGCTCGCCCATATATCCCGCGTCCGGGCATCCCGCGTCCGGATGATAAGCCACCGACCGTGGCAATGCAACATGTTTCCTTCCCATTCCCCACATATACATGTATCCCATTCCCCCACCCCATGTTCATATATATATCTTATCTACATATACATGTCATATATCGTATTGCGTCATATCATAACATATTATGTCATGTGATGTGATAGACGTTCCCTCATTTTCGCATCATTGTTTCTATCATAGAATCATAGTCGTCATTTTAATTATAAAGATTTTCAAAAATTGTAAAACTTTGATTTAGAGAAGAATAAATATTTTAGAAAAACATTTTTAAACTTTTAGATGGGAAAACAAGCCTTGGAATCAATGGACTAATTAAAACAACTATCTCTTAATAGTCGAGATGATAACCCAAAAGTTTCCTTTAGATTCTACTTCGCAGTAAGTCAAATAGAACAATAAAGAAAATTCCGGGAACAATGGGGCCCACCTCGGGCCAATTGAGGCGGCGTATCAAATTTACGTATATTATTATTCATGGCGTCCCTTATGAGGATCTTAGAGAAATCGGGTCCTATTTGTATAAGTTCTAGATGTCTAGGAAATTTCTCCAACAATTTGCGCAATTTCTAGTTCAATTTCATTGAATGAATAGTGGTTAATTTCAATCTTGGATTTCGAGAAAAGGAACGGTCCCCGAGGCTCGTATCCACCTTAGTACGTCTAAGACATGCCATAGAAAGAAGGGTGAAGCCTTACATACCTCTTTCCACTCCTTTTGCTACTTCAAATTCACGTTGCAATCTCGTCAAAATCTGCGAATTGGTCATGTTTACCAAAACTCTCATTAGTATACTTAGAGTTAGAATCTTAAGGAACCACTTGGCTACCGAAATTTCGGCGGATTTCCTCTCGTAAATATACCATCCTCAATATTTAATTTAGTCAAATTCTCATCAAACACAATCCGGGAATTCAAACCCGGCCAAACTATCAACCACAATTCTAACAACAACAATACCAACAACTTCCATGCTCAATCAACTTACTACTTCTTCCAAAAACTTTCTAACTTTAATGAGAACAATAACAACCTCATAAGCTATATTCCAACAACATCATACTAATCATATCATCTTTCATGCATGCAAGACATTACATTCCATCCATATAACTTCTAAAACAAGTCTTCACTACTACAACTTCACTAAGGTTCCTAGACATTCATTAGCAACATAGAATCCACAACATAACAACAAGCAAAATACTAAATAAAATTGACTCATTCTCTTCCATCCTTCACCATAGCCTCACGGCCAACACCAACATACATACTACAACTTCTCAAAATTCATTCAACTTCCATTTTCTTCACATATCATCCCCAACAATAACAACCAAACACTAAACGAAATAATTGAAATATGATTCCTTCACATACATATATATACACGGCCACATGCCATATTCCTCTCTTTCATGAATTTCATCCATTTTAGCATACTACAACACATATAAATCATGTATAACACATAAAACAAGATTAGAATTTACCTTTCTTCTTCAACTTCTCACTTGCCTAACTCTTGGCAACTTATATGATTTTGAACCTTTCTTGTTCCAACAACAACTCCACCTTGTTGTGCACCCTCTACTTGATAGAAAATAATTTTTGAAAGAATTTTATAAATTTTCCTTGAAATTTTTCTCTTGGCCGAATGGCCTATTGATTTTCTCCTTCTTTTTCTCTTCTTCTTATTTCATGAAATTTCTAGAGAAGTGTAGGAAAATAAGATGACTTGGTCATCTTATATTAATTTCCCACATGATTTAATTAAGGTGGGCTTGGGCCAACTATTCATGGCGGCCACCCTTGACATTTGGGTCTCATTTTTTTATGATTTTTGTTGAGCCCAATTAACTACCGATCATATTTTATAATTTCCGAAACTAATTTCCAACATTCCAAATTTGCCCTTCGTCTTTCTCCATATTTCCACGAGTCATATTGCGAATTTCCTTTTATGCCCTTGACCTTCCTCATTATTTCCACTTCTAAATTTTTTTTCACAAGCACTCCTATGCCAAACAAAATAAAATGCGGCCTTGCTTATTGGCTTCCCGCGATTGTCTTGAATTATCCGACCGCACAAAATGCGGGATATAACAATCAACTACCACATTCGCCTTTTCAGAATGATATAAAATACTCACATCATAATCCTTTAATAATTCTAACCACCGCCTCTGCCGAAGATTCAACTCCTTCTGTTTGAAAATATATTGGAGACTCTTGTGATCTGTATAAATATCAACATGAACGCCATACAAATAGTGTCTCCACATCTTTAGCGCATGAATAATCGCGGCCAATTCAAAATTATGGGTCGGATAGTTCTTTTCATGTTTTCGCAACTGCCGGGAAGCATAGGCAATGACTTTACCGTGCTGCATCAACACGCAGCCTAACCCAACACCAGAGGCGTCATAATACACAACATAACCATCGGGTCCTTTTGGGAGTGTCAGGACTGGGGCTGAGGTTAATCTATCTTTCAATTCCTAAAAACCGTGTTCACAAGTATCGGTCCACTGGAATCTTGTCAATTTCTGTGTTAGCTTCGTTAATGGTGCTGAAATGGAAGAAAATCCTTCCACAAACCTCCTATAATAGCCTACTAATCCCAAGAAGCTACGGGTTTCTATTGGCATTGTAGGTCTTGGCCAAGTCTTCACAGCCTCAATTTTCTGAGTATCGACCCGAATACCATCAACTGAAATGATATGGCCCAGAAAAGCTACAGAAGTCAACCAAAACTCACATTTTGAAAATTTAGCATACAATTCTCGAGCCCGAAGAATTCCAAGGACAGTACGCAAATGGTCTGCATGCTCTGCTTCTATATGAGAGTATACTAGAATATCATCAATGAACACGATCATGGACAGATCTAAGAGAGGCCTGAATACATTATTCATCAGATTCATAAACACCGCCGGAGCATTAGTCAACCCAAATGACATCACCCGAAACTCATAATGGTCGTATCTTGTTCTGAAAGCCGTTTTGGGAATATCCTCTTCTCTAACTCTCACTTGGTGATATCCCGATCTTAGATCAATTTTGGAAAACTATTTGGCACCCTGTAATTGGTCAAACAAATCATTGATTCTTGGTAGTGGATATTTATTCTTTATCGTCACCTTGTTTAGCTACCTATAATCAATGCACATCCATAGGGAACCATCTTTCTTTCTCACAAATAGGGCGGGTGCTCCCCACGGTGATGAACTGGGTCTGATAAACCCTTTCTTAAGCAAATCTTTCAATTGCGCCTTCAGCTCTTTCAATTCTGCAGGAGCCATTCGGTAAGGAGGAATAGATATAGGCTTGGTGTCCGGCAACACATCAATAGCAAAATCAATCTCTCTTTCCGGAGGAAGGCCTGGGAGTTCATCTGGAAATACATCCGAAAATTCATCCGAAAATTCATTCACTACCGGGACGGATCGAAAAGTCGGCGGCTTTGCTTCGGTGTCATGAACTCGGACTAGGTGATAAATATAGCCTTTAGCTATCATCTTCCTTGCCTTAAGGTAGGAAATAAACCTACCCCTAGGAGACGCTGTATTACCTTTCCATTCAAGTACGGGTTCTCCCGGGAATTGAAATCGGACTATCTTTGTTCTACAATCCACATTAGCATAACAAGAAGCGAACTAATCCATGCCCATAGTCACATCGAAGTCTAACATTTCCAGTTCAATAAAAATCAGCTTTAGTCTGACGATCACATACCACAACCACACAATTTTTATACACTCGCCTCGCTATTATTGGATCACCAATCGGAGTAGATACCTCGAAAGGTTTAATTGGCTCGGGTTTTACCCCAATACGACTAGCAATATAGGGAGTAATATAAGATAACGTAGAACCCGGATCTATCAATGCATAAATGTTGTGAGAGAATATAGATAGTATACCTATTACCACATCAGGGAGGACTCAAGATCCTGACATCCGGCTAAAGCATAAATACGGGGCTGGGTGCCACCTGAACTGGACTGCCCCTACAGCAGCCTGCGAAAATCTGGGGAACCTTCTCGATTGGGCGCACTGATGAGGAAGAACCGGCTGCGGATCCTATGGGCTGAATCCTGCCTCTACCATACCTCGAGGGACAATCACGCATCACATGCCCAGTCTGTCCACAAACATAGCAAACATATGAACCTTGGCAACATGAGCCCGAATATAACTTTTTGCACTGACTACATCGTGGGACTGGTGGTCTCCTCTGACTATAATCACTCCCAAACTGGGAACCGAAGCTCTCGAGCTCTGACCCTGTCCTGAATGAATGGGGCGATCAAATCTCCTACCTGCAAACCGAGGAGGTGCACTAGTCGCGGACTGGCCCGACTACCTAGAGTACTGTTGCTAACCCCCTCTATACTCACTACTAGCACCGGTAGATCTGGCCCTGTTGCTCTGTCCCCTATTAATATCACGCTCACCCTTCTGCTGCTGTTGCTGCTCCTCTAAATTCTGGGCATAGGCCTGAATACGGGAAATATCCATCCCCTCTTGTAATGAAGCTGTCAAGCAATCCTTGAGCCAATATGGCCCTAAGCCACTCAAAAATCTGTGTACTCTATCTCCCATATCGACTACCATAGTGGGAGCATACCGGGCCAATGAGTTGAAACGGAGACTATACTCCCGAGCACTCATATTCCCTTGCTTTAGATTCAAAAACCTGTCAGCATGGGCCCTTCGAACCTCGGGTGGCAAATAGTGACGAAGGAAAGCATCTATAAATTCCTGCCAACCTCGGGCGAGGTGCATTTTCCTTCCTCGAAGATATCCACTTATTGTACCATAGGACCACTACATCCCGGAGTCTATAAGATGCCAACTCCACGGATTCAATATCAAAGGCATGGATGATTCTCAACGTTCTCAGCATCTCATCAATAAAACTCTGTGGGTCTTCATCCGGCTTTGACCCGAAAGATTTCGGGCGATTAAAACTCATGAAATCACAAGCTCTAGCACTAGTCGCCCTGTCACCTGGACCCATACTCTGCCGCTGAGCCTGAGCGGTAACTAGCTGAGTCAATAGCGGAATAGCTTCGGTCATTTGTTGACCCGGCGCCCGTGGAGGAACCGGAGGCATAGGAGCGAGCCGAAACCCTCTCGTTTTCTTGAATAAAGGGGTATGAAAGGTATTGGATGGAGCCTCATTATGAGATTCACCTTCTTCTATATTTGTTGGTGGCTCCCTTTCCATCCACCTTTCTGTCGTAGCCTTGCCTTCTGGGCGGCGATAGCTTTTCTCTTTACCGGTATCGCTGAAATCATAACGCACAATTAGGGAGGAGAAAATCTTATAGCATGGCTCTATCGCACGATCTAATAAGAAGAAGAACGGTCATTTTTCCTAAATGCCCCACAGCCTCCTGTTTATAAGTGTGGCGTGCTTCACACCCATAAACAAGGCTCTACTGGACACGACTCATAGACACACCCTAGGACCGAACTGCTCTGATACCACTTTTGTCACGATCCGACTAGGGGGCCATGACGGGTACCTGGAGCTACCCTACCGAGCACCACCCAATCATACTTACCACTAGACTTATCTTGAATATGTTTATTATCAACGCAACTAGCCATAAGGAAACCATTATCACTTCCAAAAACATATCTACGTTCATATGCATAAGCCCCTTGGGCTACAAAATGATGTACAAATATACAATGTAGTCATCATGGAACATTTGCTACCCACACGTACGTATCTACGAGCCTCTACTAGAGTACTAGACATAAGGACGGGACAGGACCCCGTCATGCCCAAATATATACACAAAATAATGCCTAAAAAATGGCTCCTCCGGAATAGTGGAGAGCTCCTGTAAATCTGCTGAGTAGCTCCTAGGAATCTGGGTCACCTCCCTGTCTACCTGTGGGCATGAACACAGCATCCAAAGGAAAGAAGGAAGTCAGTACGAAAAATGTACTGAGTATGTAAGGCATGAATAATACTAGCATAATAAAGAAGTAATGAAGCATGAAGTGAAGATATAACCTGCTTAACTTTTAAAAGAAAATACATGTTATGCATATCACATATACCATCATCGTTAACCCGTGTCCGGGTAACTTTCACACGCCGCCCACTAGTGGTGTCATGTTCGTCCATCTAGGCATGGTGTTATCTCAAGCCACCCGCCTTAGCGGTGTCATGTCCGGCCATCTTGGCACGGTGTAATCATAAGCTTCCCGCCTTAGCGGTGTCATGCCCGGCCATCTAGGCGCCGTGTAATCTCATCATTATATACTTATTATATAGCATACATTATGAATCAATTAAGAACTACAACTCTATCAGGGTGACGTAAGGTCGAGAACCCCCGATTCCATTATGGAGTTGTCATGATCATCATATCTCACCTTGAAGGAACTAGCATTATAAGGTGAGTCTAGCAACAATGAATAACATCAACGAATCATTGGCTTCGTATAAATATCGTATCATGAGCTTTAGAATCTCTAGACTTAGACTCATCATCATCATTATTGTATTCATATCACATTTCTTATCTTTATTTCACGAGAAGCTCTTTATAAACATTGACTCATAGTTTCCGGAATGTAAGAAGGTCATGGAAAGATAAGGGAAGTTATGTCGTGGGAATCATGACTTAGGAAGGAAGGGACTAGCCTTACATACCTTGATATCGCTCTAACTTTATCAATTTAAGCGCTTTCCTCCAATGTTCATGATTCTACATTCAAAAGAGTTCGTACTAAGGTTAGATAACCGGAAACATGCTTAAGCTTAGGCTAAAGCTAATGAAAATTGGGAAACATTTTCTTTGTTTCTACAACTTCCTCCATGTGATATAACAACTCCCGAACATCAATAACAACATTCATAATATGGTAATCAACAATCTTCATCAACCATACATTATTCGATTCTCCCAACTCCATTTCAAATCATCCATAACTAAAATTACCACACTACATCATATTCGTCAACACACAATGCTTCTTCAACACTCTTAATATCATTTACAACAAGATTATATTCATAACATGTCGAGAACTATAGTCCAAATCAAGTCACTATTCAAGAATATTACTATTTTCATATTTACACTCCACTTCCTGCTCCCTACCATAATCCAAATCTTTTAACCCCTCAATACTCCTAATAACATAAAATGAACATAAATCTTACCTTGATAATGTGGGAATGGTCTTTGGATGAAAATACTTCACTTGAAAAAACCCCAACTTCACCACTAGATAAGTTCTTGACTTGTATAAACCCTAATGAGCATTCATTTTCTTGATTCCATCAACTCTTGATTTCTCTTGGGTATATGTTAAAAGGGTATAGAGAATATTCTAGACCTTTCTTGAGGTGTGGAGAAAGGATGAAATGAAAAATGAGGACTTGGGGGTCTCTATATATAAAATTAAAAATCTGTCCTGACGGTAGTATACGGACACTTATATGGTCCGCATAAATTATATGGTCTGTACATGTGACCGTATAATGCTTCCAGTGGAGAACCCTTCTCTGGACAGGTTATACGGTCCCTTATACGGACCGTATAAATTATACAGGCCGTATAAGTTGGCCGTATAACTCCCAGTTTTTTGAAGTTACTCTCGTCGTTCCGTTTGATCTCCGATTCTTATGGAACCTTCTTAGCACTTGTTTAACACTTCATCAACAATCTAAGGAGCGTTATAACTTTTCCTCAGGACATTATTAAATCAACATTAGCTTGGTACTTTGCAAACCCTTTTCTAAAACACGACTTAAGCTTGACATTCTTCAACGGACTTTCTTCTCTTGCCTTAAACGTCTTTGGAATCTTAATTAGAACAGTTAAGTACTGCTACTTACTCATAGGAACATCATATACTTCTTACCCCGCGTTAGTCTATCTATCATGTGATGACATGAAATTTTTTCGAGGTGTAACGGAGATCACCCGGGATGAGACACCGTCACATTCAGCAGCTATGATGGAGGGGCACAAAGCCCGACATGTCAACTCTTTTGTAATATCTCTCCAAATACTTGATTTTAACATTAAACATGTGCTCATTGATTTAGGTAGCATGGCTAACATGGTCCAACTCTGAGTCCTCAAAGAAATGCAGCTGACAGAATAAATAGTCCCAATCATCAAATTGTTGACCAGATTCAATCTATCTAGCAAAATCACCAATGGACAGATAAAGTTGGTACACATCTCAAGGGGATCTCCATAAAAGCCTCGTTTGATGTCCTGGATGTGGGGATCCGGTATAACATAGTAATAGGGAGACCTTGGATGCATGCCATGCAGGTAGTTTCGTCTTTATTTCATCAAGTCATGAAGTTTTCTACCCTCGAGGAATAGCCGAGGCCTGGGGTTATCCATAGTCCGAAAGAAGATACGTCTTTAGTCGTCACTACAAAAACAAAGGAAGATAGTGTTCAATAGCAATTACAGGCACCCAACTCCCGGTTGGAACTGGTGGCTGGGACTAGGCTTAAGGAGGAAATGTCAGGAGAAAGCCCCGAAGCCAAGCACAATAGAGTATCAAGAGGCTTCGTAGCGCTCGAAAAAGCGGGAGCGAATAGATCAACCGCAGAAGATTTGGAACAAGCCGCGCTCTCCTATCACCTCCTCCAATATCAGGTATCCCTGGGCTTGGGCCTTAGCCCCGAGTTTCGAGGAAAATTGTGTGAATTCTTAAAAAGTAATTTAGATTGCTTTGCTTGGACCGGTTTAGATATAATAGGTGTCCCTCCGAAGCTGGCCACCTATAAGCTAAGCATAAACCCGAATTGTCCACCTATAAAGCAAAACAAGATGCCCTGTGTCGGCAAAATGGAGCCTGTTTGTCAAAGAGGAAGTAGCTCGACTAATAAAGATAGGAGCAGCCTTGGAGGTAAAATACCCGGACTGGCTAGCCAACGTGGTTGTAATCCCTAAAAATCCCAATAGTTTTCAAACGTTCCTTGATCTCAAAGATTTGACAAGGCATGTTTGAGAGACTCGTACCCCATGCCGCGCCTCGACAAGACCGTCGACATCGTTGTGGGCATGGGTTGCTTTGTTTCTTGGATGTTTTCTCAGGGTATGATTAGAGTCGATTGGACCCGGTATAACATAGTAATAGGGAGACCTTGGATGCATGCCATGCAGGTAGTTTCGTCTTTATTTCATCAAGTCATGAAGTTTTCTACCCTCGAGGAATAGCCGAGGCCTGGGGTTATCTATAGTCCAGTAAAGAAGATACGTCTTTAGTCGTCACTACAAAAACAAAGGAAGATAGTGTTCAATAGCAATTACAGGCACCCAACTCCCGGTTGGAACTGGTGGCTGGGACTAGGCTTAAGGAGGAAATGTCAGGAGAAAGCCCCGGCTTTCCAAGCACAATAGAGTATCAAGAGGCTTCGTAGCGCTCGAAAAGCGGGAGCGAATAGATCAACCGTGTAAGATTTGGAACAAGCCGCGCTCTCCTATCACCTCCTCCAATATCGGTATCCACAGGCTTGGGCCTTAGCCCCGAGTTTCGAGGAAAATTGTGTGAATTCTTAAAAAGTAATTTAGATTGCTTTGCTTGGACGGTTTAGATATAATAGGTGTCCCTCACGAAGCTGGCCACCTATAAGCTAAGCATAAACCCGAATGTCCACCTATAAAGCAAAACAAGATGCCCCGTGTCGGCAAAATGGAGCCCGTTTGTCAAAGAGGAAGTAGCTCGACTAATAAAGATAGGAGAAGCGACCTTAGAGGTAAAATACCGATCGGCTAGCCAACGTGGTTGTAATCCCTAAAAATCCCAATAGTTTTCAAACGTTCCTTGATCTCAAAGATTTGACAAGGCATGTTTGAGAGACTCGTACCCCCACGCCGCGCCTCGACAAGCCACCGTCGACATCGTTGTGGGTACGGGTTGCTTTGTTTCTCGGATGTTTTCTCGAGGTATGATTAGAGTCGATTGGACCCGGCGGATGAGGAAAAGACTTCGTTTATAATAGAGCATGGGACTTATTGTTATAATCTCATGCCGTTTTATTTGAATAACGCGAGGAGGTCCTTTCATAGACTGACTAACCAGATGTTTCGACATCAGTTGGGTCAGTCCGTGGAAGTTTATTTAGATATCATAATCGTTAAGTCCCTACAAATAGAGGAACACTCAAAGCATTCGCAGGTGACATTTGATATCCTCCGCCAATACAATCTGAAGCTGAATCTAGAAAAATGTGCCTTCGGAGTAGGTTTCGAAAATTTTCTTGGTTTCCTAGTGTCCCACTGGGGGATTGAGGCTAACCCAGACCACATCAGGGTAATCAAGCAAATACCAGACATCTTCGAGAATGCCAAAGATGTTCAATGGCTGACAGGAAGAATAGTTTCTCTGGAGAGGTTCATATTGATTTCTTCGGAGCACTGCCATAAGTTTTTTAGCATGCTATAAAAGAAGAAGGACTTTGAATGGACTTAGGAATACCAACAAGCCTTGAAGGATATGAAGAGCTATCTCTCCAACCCACCATTGCTCGCAAGGTCGGAGGCAGGTAAACCCTTGCCGGTTTAGCTGGCAGTGATAGAATAAGGGGTAAGTGTGATCTTGGTTCGAGAGGAGAAAGGTACACAAACCCGTGTTTAATATATTAGCAAGGCCTTGTTGGAGGCGAAGCTCGGCACCCGCATCTTGAAAAACTGGCCCTAGCCCTGGTGGTCGCTGTTCAAAAGCTGAGACCATACTTTCAATGCCGTCCAGTATGTGTGGTGACTACTTTCCCTCTGAGTAACATCATGCACTAGCCTGAGCTCTCAGACCAGCTGGCCAACTGGTTGATCAAAATTTGTAGTTACGACATAACTTATCGACCCCGAACTTTTATAAAGCCGTAAGCTCTAGTCGACTTTGTGGCTGACTACAGTTTGGGCATGATGCCTGGTGCCCAAAAGGAAGTGGTTTGGACGTCTGAGGTCGCCTTTAGGGAATGGGTCTTGTACACGGACGAGGCCTCAAATGTAAAAAGAATGCGGCTGGGGATTATCTTGATCATGCCGTCAGGGGTAACGGTCAGGCGAGCCGTACGATGTTTACCTTTTAATAATAATGAGGCCGAGTATAAGGCCATAATTGCAGGTTTAGAATTGGCTCGTTGACTCGGTGCCGAGGACTTAGAGTTGAAAAGCGATTCCTAGCTGATCATTAACCAGATCCTCTATCCATACAAAGCCAAAGATGAGCGAATGCTATGATACTTAAATAGGATCATGACTCAGCTGTCTCGTTTCAAAAAGTGGAAGGCCACAAAAATACCTCAGAAAATGAACATAGAAGCCGACGCACTGGCAAATCTAGTCTCATCGACGATGGTGACTGAATCAAAGTTGGGCTCCATAGTTCATCTTCTCTATTTAGTCTTGGATCCTATTCTGAACGAAGTAAACTCCACGAGTTTGACTGGGGATTGGCGTAATGACATCATGAATTACCTGTAAAATGGGACCCTTCCCGAGGATAGCAAAGCAAAGATAGATCTTAAGGATTCAGGTCGTGCGGTACTGTATACACGAAGATGAGCTGTACAGACGATCCTACCTAGGCCCACTAGCCAAATGTTTAGGATCGATGGAGGCAGATTATATGTTGCGAGAGGTGCAAGAAGGTAGTTACGGGAATCATTCCTGATATGAGTTGTTGGTAAGATAGTTAGTGAGGGATGAATACTATTGGTCTATCATGGACGACGATGCGAAGGCCTCAGTGCAAAAGTGCGGCAAATGTCAGCAGCATTCCCGTATGGTTCATCAGCCCGCAGAGCTGCTCTATTCGGTAGTGGAGCCTTGGCCGTTCTTGAATTGGGGGGTGGACATCGTCGAGCCATTATCGGAGGCGCCCAAGAAAGTGTGGTTTCTGTTAGTGTTAACATACTATTTTTCGAAATGGGTAGAAGAAAGAGCGTATAAGAGGATTAGAGAGAAAAAGCTAATAGACTTTATTTGGGATCATATCGTGTGCTAGTTCGGAGCTCCAAAAGAAATTTCACGCGATAAAGGTCCTCAGTTCGTTGTCACTAAGTTCCTGAATGGGTTGAAGATCAAATGCATAGTTTCCTCACCATATCATCCATGCGCAAATGGAAAGACAAAATAGACTAACAAGATCTTGGTACAAAACATTAAGAAAAGTTGGAAGATACCAAAGGACGATGGCCTGAAGAACTATCGAGGGTACTGTGGGCTTAAAGAATCAGGGGAAAACAAGCACTGGGAGACCCCGTTTTCCCTTGGGGATGGTCCGGAAGCCCTGATACCGGTGGAGATTGGGGAGCCTAGCCTTAGGTTTACCTAGGCCGCGGAGGAGTCCAATAGCGAAGCGATGGCGATCGGGTTGGAGTTATTGGAAGAGCGGAGAGAGATAGCTTTCATCTAAATAGTAGCACAAAAGCAAATGACTGAGAGATATTTCAACAGGAAAACCAACCTGAGACATTTTAAGATCGGGGACTATGTTCTCCTTCAAAGTGATACCTGCGACGAACGAAGTAAGTGCCGACAAATCAGGGGCTAACTGGGAAGGTCCTCATCAGATAGCGGGGATCGCTGGCAAAAGGTCATACAAGTTGAAGGATGAACACGGCATGAAGTTAAAGAATAGCTAGAACGTCAGTTATCTAAAGCGATTTTTGCTCTGAATTCAATCAAACAATAACCTTATGTTTTTGTTAATCTATCTTTTCAGGACAGAGACTGCCCCACGAAAGATTGCTGCCTGGTGTGAACAAGAAACTGAAAATACGTGTTATACTCTTTTCCTTGGTCGAGGTTTTATCCTAGTTGGGTTTTCCCGACATGGTTTTTAATGAGGCAATGACTGAAAAACATATTGTCATCAATGAACACTGGGACTCCGAGGGAAGAGGTTCGCCGAGCAGAAAACCCGACACTTGAATCCTTGCACCCGGGCATCCAAGTATGACGGAGAGAGGAGAGAACTATGCAAAGGAAAAAAAAGACAAGATCCACTGGGCCATCATGCACAAAGTTGGCTCACTGGGACTGCTGACAATTTTCACATAATATGATTTGCTTTTTAAGTTTTTTTCTTCTTTGAGTCATGTGAAAGTCTCGAAAGGGCCCATGCACCTGCAGGGTGGTCCGCCCTTGTCCCTGGAAATGGAACAAAAATCCAATTTGTCTCTCCCACTTGTTGACAATCCTGTCCCCTGACCCAAATGTTCGAGGCATAATCGAAATCGGAGACCTTAAGGCTCCGCAATTCCGCTTCGATCACACGACACAACCTTTTGGCCTAAGAGCTTGCAGGTTCCATGAACCTTTGTGCCTTTAAATGAGGTCAAGACATCTTCCTCATCAACGCAGAACTCAACGGGCCCTACTTTGTTGTGAACTAGACGATTAAAAAATTCTCAATCACAATAAAAGTGTTTCCAAAAGTGACATGCCCGAATTGAGCTAAATGTCTTGGCCTTAAACTAAAACACAAGTACAAGGCGTACACTGGATGATACTTTCTAACTTAAACCCCAACATTCAATAAGAACATAGTTCCCGAAGAAGGACATAGCGGTCACGCCCCGATGGTTAAGTGTTTAAAATAAGAAGAGTCAATAGGTTATTTCTGACCAGACTCAATACAATCAAAACACATGTCAAAGTGTGACAATATCGTTGATAATCTAAAAAGATAAAAAGATCATGATATCTAGGAAAAAATAGGGTGTTATACCATAAAAACAAAGCAAAAGGCACGAGGGCCCAAATATCCGACAAAAAGTAAAGCAAAGGGCGCGAAAGCCCGGATATCTAATAGAAACAAAACAAAAGGCATGCAGGCCTGATCATTCAAATAAACGAATAAAAGACGCGAAGGCCTGAGTGGTTAAATTTCAAATCAAGCTAGGTAGGGGCTAGGCCATCTCTAGCCATGGAAGGGTCTGAGGCATTCTCGCTGTCAGAGTTACTCCCTTTGACTTTAAGGAGGTTAGCTAGGCCTATGTCTGCGACACCCAAGTTGACTTCTGCATCCATTAGAGCGGAGGGTACATCATCAATCCGACCCTCTTGAACCTCTCTCAAGGTATTCACACGAGTTTGGAGGATGGAAAAGTGTTGGAACAAAGGAGCGGTAGCTGGTCGACAGCCCGACGATATTGTGTTCGCTGACACCGGGAAGCTTAAATCATTTGTATGTGCTCTTGGGCGACACCTAACTCTATCTCCATCTAGAAAACCTTCTCCTGAACCTCCTATTGGGCCACATATAACTCCCTCAGTGAGTCTTCTTGCCCTCTCCAGGGCACGCTCGGCGTGGATCTTCATCAAGTTCTTGAAGGATTAGAGCTCAGAGTTCTCGACCCAGTAAACTTCAATTTCGGCCCAACGACGCTGGTTCTTGAGGCTCAAATTCTCTGTATCTCAAGAAATGGAACGAGATAAATCCATGGACCCCTCCAAAGCACGAATGGCGGTGACATGACCCTACATGTAAGAAGGAAAGGGGTTGAATAGTAAAAACGATAGAGAGAAAATAAAGAAAAGTGTCACTGAAATGGTCATACCTCGAGGAATAAAGCGGACATGTGGGAAATAGACGCTTCTATACTGGTGCTATGTTCGTCGAAGCACGTGGGAGTCAACATTTCGGGCTCATCGGGGACTACCCTCTCCCTCATCAGTGCCATTTTCTTATCTTGTCCGGTAATATTTTAGTCATCCATGGACCCATCCTGACCCCCGGTTCTTACCCCTTTCCCCTTCTCGTCATCAATAAGGACCACGTTGGATAGTCTCTTTCCATGCTTCAATCAAGTTAAAGCGGTGGTGGCAGAGCACATGGGCACTAACCTCTTAGGGGGTGTGTCTCCTGGATTTTGGAGACCACGCTTACGACCACCGAAAGTTCCAGTCATGGCCTGCAAAATGTTCATAATAACAGAGTCGCGGGAAGACACCCTTCTAGAAGAAGACCCTCTGGAAGATATGCATATAGAGGGAAAACATGTTGAAGACAAACCCGAAGGATGAATGAATGAAAAAAGGAGTCTCGTGGCTTACCATGATTTTTGCCTTTCCGCCGGTCTGTAGAGATACTCCTCCAAGTCCTCTTGACCCCTCAGAAGAGTGCAAAATATCCATCACATAGCCGAAGATCCTGAGTACAAGGTCCGGTTCAACAGAGGCCTCTTCAGGTCACGGAGTACGAGTTAGAAGCAATACACGAAGTAAAAAATAGAGGGTAAAATTAACGAAAATACTGATGGGTAGCATTCCATTATTCAGGAAAGAACTCGGTGGATGGTCTGGGCAGATGATTGGTGCAAATCATCACAAATCTATCATACCACTAGTGATCGAAGTTATCTTCGACGCTAGCAATAAGGCCTGGAGAGCCCTGAGGAACCAAATGAATTATTCCACCACGAAACACGTAAGGGGAGTATAGGTAAACCAAATGATCAAGGGTAAAGAGGAGGCCTGCAAGATCGGTCAAATATTAAATACGTTGGAGCACTCGCCAAGCTTGGGGCGCAAGTTGACCTAAACATACTTGATAATGGCGATAGAAGGCCTCAATTACTTTGTGGACCGGAAGTCCAAAGCCGATGGTGAGGGGATATGTATATATCATGGAAAAACCCTCAGACCTGTAGGATATGGTGGCATGGGTTCAGTGGGAGAAATTTAAATCTCGGGTAGCCATTGACAATCCTCAAGCACCTGGGGAATAGAGGAATTAGAGATCAAGGAGGATATCCCCTCAACGGATTCCTGGCAGATACTAGCGGAGAAGTCATTCAGATATTCGAAGCCTGAAGGAATTATGTCAGCGGCAAGATAGTCGCGATCGATTTCTTGTGTGACGGATGAAGTGGTTGCTCGGTCTCGACGTTGGGCAGGGGTGTTAAAGGCCCTGTCTATTTGTTCTTCCAGAGGGACGAGCTGTTGGGTGTTAGCAAAAGAAGAAAATGATTTTGAAGACATGCTTTGTGGAAATCGTTTTTGGAAAAAAAGATGTGATATCAAGAAAAGTTGGATGGTATAGGCTGAATAAAGGTAAAACTAGACCACGGTGAAGGTTAAATAAGAGGATTGTAATCATTGCGACGAAGAAGCGAAATGTCTTGCCTGATCCCGAAGTGTCATTCGATACGAGCAAAAAGACACTTCCGAATGAGTAGAGGGTACATTAAATGTGGTTCTGATACACCCGTCTTTCCATTAAAGCGGCGGCAAAATGTCTTTTATTTCCCACGCATGATTTGAAATCTCTTCCACTTTCGGGGTTCATAGAACGAAGACCTCTGAAAGTGGAGGACTATCTGTATGGGGGAAAACATGTGCCCCCGGGACAAATGGCCAACAAGAGAACTAGGAAGATCAATACAGATGTCTTCCACTCCCACCAACTTACGTCACATCCATCCGCCTCGATCACAGTTGCACAGTAGGAACGAACATTGGTATCGCCGTAACATCCCATAATTCGTACTTTAGTGTTAAAAAGTACCATTGTGGCTTGTATAAGTATAGCTACGGAAAGAAGGAAAGGCATCTTATTTTTGAGACTTGTAACCCTAATCATTTCTCTCTCTCAATTCCTTGCTAAAAAACACAGTATTGCTTTGAATATTACACATACCTTTTGCTTCAATTTTCATTACCGTTATTTCATTAAGTTTACAGCTTTACAAATCTTATTATCCTTTGGAGTTTCAAGGATCAGATACAGCCTGTATTTAAACCCTAGCAAACTAAAAATTAACTGGAATTCTCAAAAATTAGTTTTTAGCAAAAAACAATGTTGTCACGAAGTAGAGTTATTTCATTTTTTTGTACTAATTTCTTCCACTAGAATAATAATTCCTTGCATGCAAACATTAACTGAAAAAAAGTTACTAGAAATTAGGAAGAATGCGGCATATTCACTATTCAGTCCAAATGTCAAAACTCTTCCTCATATAGTCAGATTTGAAATAGTCAAATTCAAAATATATAAAAACTGATTTTATAGTAGTAATAAAAGTGTAATGAGAATGAAAAAATCTACAGCTGGAGATTGATGGCTTGTACTTTTCATCTGGAAACTGATAATTTTGAGAGTTTGCACAATCGTTTCCCTAATCCCGGAATGTTGCTTTCGGATGCGTATTTTATGACCAGGAATTTGATATGTTCGGTTCATAATAAAAAAAGGGTGCTTTTGTTTGATGCCGATGAGGAGGATGTCTTGACTTCATCCTAACTGTCATAAGGTTTATGAAACCTTCACACTCGTAGACCCTAAGGCTATGTCGTATGTTTGAGGCGAATAATTTCGGGCCCGAGGGACACGTTTGTACCAATAGTCAAGAGTGTAATAAATGGGTAGTGACTCTTCATTCATAAAGGTGGGTCTTTGAGCCCCGTACATTTACATTGTGAGCAAAAATGATAAAAAAAACTTTAGCTGGGACGGAAAGATTTTTCGGTTCCTAGCCTAAAGCCCCGACTCTCGCATAGGCGTAATATGTTTTACGATCGTTGCCTCATTAGAAACCTTACCAGTAAAAACTCGCTTGGGAAAAAGACTAGGTCAAGGAAAAGAATGCAACACATATTTTCAGATCTTGTTATTTTACTCCGAGGTTGGCCTTTTCCTTCGTGAGCCAGTCCTAGTCCAATGGTCAAAACTACGTCAGAAAGAAAAAGTAATGAATCAAAGGTTCATACCTGCTCCCCCTGAGGTCGTATGTTTGAAGAAAATTTGATCGTGAACTCCGGTAGGCTTCGCTTATGGATGGTTGAACGAAGCCATCAGATCGTATTTGCTTATTTTAACTAACCATTTGGACAACCGGCTTGAAATATTCTTACCCTGCAACATTTCCTATAGCGAGATGGTTGAGACCACCGTCACCAGGTGACATTGGACATACGGGCAGCATTTGGGTGGTCGTGATTAGGTCCAATGCTAGTTTTTTCGGGTTTGAGTATTTGGATTCTTCCTCTGTTAGGTCTTGTAGACGTAGTAGATGAGAACCTAGTCAATCCCTTCCTCCCGTACAAGGGCCACACTGACCGAGATCTTTGAGATGGTTATGTAAACGAACAAGCGTTCCCCTTCTTTGGTTTTGCCATCACATGAGGGTGTGACAAATATTCTTCAAGATCTTCCAAGCTTTGGTGGCACTCCAGTGTCTATTTGAACCCATTTTCTTTTTTCAACGGCTTGAAAAATTCACAGCACCGATCCAAAGACTGGGACAAAAATCTCCCCAGGGCAGCAACTTTTTCTCTCAGCCTTTGCACCATTTTCACATTTTCTAGCACTTTGGGCATTTCTTGGATGGCCCTGATCTTATCCAGGTTCATTTCTATTCCTCGGTCAGGCACCAGGAATCCCAAGAACATACCCGACTCGACTCCGAAAGCACACTTCTCAGGGTTTAGTTTCACGTTATGCTAGCGGAGGACGTCAAAGGTTTCATGGTAAAGAGTCAGATAGTTTCTGATTCTTGGGATTTAACCAGCATGTCGTCTATGTAGACCTCTATCAAGCTTCCTATTTTCTTCTCAAACATTTTGTTCACCAACCTCTGGCATATTATCCTGCATTCCTTAGACCGAAAGGCATTACATTGTAACAAAAATTCCCATGGTTAGTCATAAATGAAGTTTTTTCTTGGTCCTCCGTTTGTAAACCAATTTGGTTATACCAGGAATAAGCATCCAAAAAACTAAACAACTTATGCCCCGCTGTTGCGTCGATCGTCTAATTAATATGTGGCAACGAGAAAGAGTCTTAGGGAAAGCCTCATTAAAGTCTATGAAATCCACACACATTCTAAAATTATTAAGCTTTTTGGGAACTACCACCACATTAGCTAGTCAGTCTGAATTCACCACTATCCAGACTATCCCTATGTTAAGTAAGCGTGATACTTCCTCTTTGACAAAATTGATCGCTTATAATGGATATTGGCTGTTTTCTTTACTTTACCGGAGGATGCTCTGGATCAGAGCTCAGTCTGTGAATCGCCACTTCAGGATGAATCCTGGCGTTACGTTTAAATAGGACCAAGCAAAGTAATCTGAGTTAATCTTTAAAAAGTTCAGGAATTGAGGCCTGAGCTCGGGTGAAAATCCCAAGCCCAGGTGTACCTTCTTTTCAGGAGACTCTATAAAAAGCATCACGTGCTCTAGCTTTTTGACTGTGGACTCCAATGGGTTTCTATCTTCAGGGGCTATAAACCCTAATAGGATGCTTAATTCTCCGAGTTAACTTTGTGGTCCAATTTCTCCAGCTGTTCCCCCGCTTTCCCTCCAGACCCGGCGTATGCATTCGATGTTTGTAATTGTTATTTAACAGGCTCATTCCTCTGTTGTCGATATAGCCATCATTTCCATCTTTCGCGATGTGGTCCGGTCCTCTATGATCTCTCTGACACCTGATGAAAGGTTGATGGGACTGCGTGCATAGAATGTATCCACAGCCTCCCTAAGATAATATATAGGTCATGTCTCCTGCCACGATGTTGATCATTGCGTTCTGTTCCAGGCCCCCAATATGGACCGATAGTTCAATCTCTCCCCAAGTCATTTCACTTGACTTGTTAAACCCTGCCAACACCTTGGTTATAGGGATGATCAAGCTAGTCACCCCATATCTTTTAGGGCTCGGAGTTGGATAATGTTCACCGAACTTCCTGGATCAATTAACACACTCTTAATGAAAGAATTCTCAACTTGAATAGATATTACCGGGGCGTCATTGTCAGAATGAGCAAGGCCAACACAGTCTTCACTGGAAAATGAGATATCACCACTCCCCGCGGGCTCTTAATCTTGATTAGTCATTGTGATTGAGATTTGGATTTCCTGGCCGAAGAATATGTGACTTTGTTTACCATCTCTCCACCGAAGATCATGTTGATAGTGTGCACTGATTGCGATACTTTGTCCAGCTTTCCCCACAGTTTCTACTCAAATTGAGTATTTCTCGGTCACTGATGTATTCCATTAGATGACACGCAACAACTGAGCCACCTCGACCTGTAAATCTGTACAATCTTCCATTACATACCCTTACGTGCCATGGAAATGATTTATATATGGTAAGATCTTATCGTTCTTTGTGGCCCATTCACCTTGTACTTGCTGAATCAGCAGGTCTGAATCGCCTATTACTAATAAATCGTGGATGTTTATGTCTAAAGCCATTTTGAGGCCTATGATGAAGGCCTTGTATTCTGCCATATTGTTGGTGCATCTAAGCTTAAGCTTTGCGGCTATCAGATAATGTTATTGGGTTTCTGATACGGGGACTGCTCCGATTCCTGAGCCTTTGTAGTTAACCGCACCATAAAAAAACAACCTCCATCTTGAATAGTGCTCGGCTATGTGTTCTTCTACTGTCAATACTTCTTCGTCTGGGAAGTACGTTCGGAGTGGCCAACAATCAGAGTAGACTAGGCTTTCTGCCATGGTCGGCCAATACTTATCCCTTGACAGTTTTTTGTGCCACGTATGTGATGTCAAATTCACTCAGTAGCATTTTCCTTTTGGCCAATTTCCCTATAGGCATGGGTTGGCAGAAGATGTACTTCAATAAATCCATCTTGGATATGAGATGAGTGGTGTATGATGACAAGTAATGCCTCAGCTTTTGAGCTACCCATGTCAAAACACAACATTTCTTTTCTTCTAAAGTGTACCTTGCCTCACAGGCAGTGAACTTTTTGCTCAGGTAATAAATTGCATGCTCTTTTTCATCGATTTCGTCGTGTTGTCCTAATAAGCATCCCAAGGCCTTTTCTGATACCGACAGGTATAGCAGTAACAGACTTCCAGGTCTAGGAGGTACCGAGATTGGTGGATTGGAAAGATATTTCTTGATGGTGTCGAATGCTTTCTGACACTCCGCAGTACATTGGTGCATCTTTCTTTAGCAATTTGAGTATAGGTTCCACAATTACGGTGGATTGGGCTATGAACCTCCCAATGTAATTCAACCTTCCTAGAAAACTGATGACCTTCTTCTTGGTCTTTGGAGGCGGTTGCTCTTGAATAGCTTTGATCTTTGATGGGTCTAGTTCTATGCCCTTTCGGCTGACTATGAACCCAAGTAGTTTTCCGGCAGGTACTCCAAATGTACACTTGGCTGGGTTTAGCTTCAGATTGAACTTCTGGAGTCTCTCAAAGAACTTCCGTAAATGCGTAGTATGCTCTGAGCTTTCTCTTGACTTGATAATGAAATATTCCATGTATACTTCAATTTTCTTATGGATCATATCATGGAAAATAGTGGTCATAGCCACCATTAGCAGTGGTCGGCGTTCGAGGTCGAACGACATTGCTCGGTCATGATACACTCCGCATGGAGTGATGAAAGCCATTTTTTTCGAGTCTTCCTCACTGATTAAGATTTGATGGGATCCGGTGAAGCAATCCACGAATGATTGCCACTCGTGCTTCATGAAATTATCAATGAGTATGTGGATGTTTGAGAGTGAAAAATTATCCTTGGGACTAGCCCTATTAAGGTCGAGGTAGTCTACACAGATTCGGATCTTTCCATCCTTCTTTGACACTGGCACAATGTTGGCCAACCATGTTGGGTACGAAGTTACTTCTACTACTCCAGACTTAATCTGTTTCTCCACCTCATCCTTGATTTAGATACTCAGATTTGATTTAAACTGCTTGGTTTTCTACTTAACCGGAGCAAAACCTTCATTGATAGGTAATGCGGCCAGGCCCTTTATGTCGATCTTAGCCAAACGGTCGGCATGACCAAGCAAAAATGTCCATATATTCCCTCGGTAACTTTCTGATAATCTATCTCTCCTTTTGAGCTTCAAATACGCGCTTATCTTCTTTCTTTGTGGATTCCTAAATCTCTTAGATTGATTACTTCTGTTTCATCTAGGTTGGGGTTTTGCTTATTCTCAAACTGTTCTACCTCTTCCACGAGACCCTCAGGTAACTTCATTTCCTCATCGTACTCTTTGTATTCCTCTTGATCTATGTCACTTGACTCACTCATTTTGCGACATGTCATGACATTTAAAGTTGTTTTATTATTATTACTAAAAAAGCAAGGCAAAGCAGGGTTAGAATAGAACACATGCGTATGTAAAGAAATGAGTTGTTTTCGCATAAATTGGGGTTTCATTAATTTAATAAAAGAAAGTATGAACTGTGGTCCTGACTCGGATCAACATCAAGTCATTTCCATTTTAAAAAAATCACGAGGTAATTTAAAGTGCAAATGATGAGTAATAGGTCCTCGACCGATTCTCGTCAATTTCATAAAGCATTTAAATTCATCATCTCTATCAAAGAGCCAAGAGTGGGGTAGAGGTCTAGTTGGATAGTTGCTCACCCGGATCAGCCTCACGAATGGTGGGCGCTTCATTGCATTCTTCTAGTATCACCAGTTTATCTTCCTCTTGGAATAGAATCCTTAACCCTTCCTCAGAGTCTCCATTATCAGGCATGGGCATTCGGATCGAAAATGACTGGTACAAATTCAGAATTAGCTTGCGCAATTTTGGAGGACTCCTCTTTTTTCTGTTGGCTTCAAAGGCCTCATCAGCATTGGGAAGATAGCCAGACCAAATCGAAGGTTGTCTTGAGGGATTAGGATTGGCTCCACTATGCTATGCAGATCCCTTCCCAAACCTTGTCTAGGTTCGAACCCATTTTGGAGCATGGTGGATGTAATCATTTTGTAGACCGCAGGCATGGGAGTTTGTGCAGAGTCTTCCTTATGGGAAACCCATACTAGTTCCACAACGTGGAAATCTGTACCTTTTGGAACCTCTTCGATTATTGGCACAAAGTTTTTTGGGTAGTTGTGAATGCTACCCTCTCCATGGATCACGACATCATGGCCTTCCCACATGAATTTCAAAACTTGGTGGAGAGATGATGGCACGGCTCCAGGAACACATTGTAATTAGCAATGATTTCCATGACTTGAAACTCGGTGGTGAATTTAGCAAGTCCCATTTGGACATAGAGGTGGACTTACCTGATAGGATTGTGTCGTGCTCCGTCAAATGCTCTTACATTTGTATAGCTTTGGAGGATTTTTCTGAGATCATAATCCAATTGACTAAGGGTAGATTAGGGACAGATGTTGAGGCCAGCCCTATTGTCAATCAATACTCGAGTCACGATCTTGTCTCGGCACTTGACGATGATATATAGTGTCTTGTTGTGTGTCATGGTTTCTTTGGGAAATTCTTCCTTTATGAAGGAGATCTGATGTTCTCCTATGACGTGGGCGACCATATCAGCTAGATTTTCACTGCTGGTGCCTGCGGGGACATGAGCTTCGTCTAATACCCTTATCAGATTTAGACGGTTTTGAGGAGAACTCAGTAGTAATGCCAACACATATATTTGGGCTGGCGTGTTCTTGTGTGCTCCATAATAGTATTCGTTAGCCGTATTCCGTGCCGTAAATCTTGAGCCCCCCACCTTGCAAATACGGGCCACTTTGATTCCCCTTGTTTCTTTGGTGCTCTTTGAGCTAATTCCTCGAGAGTATAACATCTCCTAGATCAAGTCATCCCATGGGCCATCGCTTCTTGGACAATAAATTCTTTTCTAAGAGCTAGCACTATCTCTTATGATATCACGGTGCTACTATTGGTGCAGGGATCAATACCTTGAATTATGGGTGCTCTTGAATTGTGAGTGAGACCATTGCTCAGTTGTCTTGTGAGTGGTCTTAAACCAACGGTTTCCACAACCAGCCTTAACCTCTCAATCATATGAATAGTATTGTTGCCATGGTTAGGCAGCGGATCGGTATTCACATTTGGTGGCAAATGTTTAAGAAAGGATCTCTCTTGTCAATTAGATCTTAGATTCAGGCTTTCATTGATACGGCCTTCGCACTATGTCCATTCCCGCTAGAATGGTAAGTATATGTACGTCGAATTCGGAAAGAATCAATTTCGGGATTGACGACTGCTGGTAGAACCTTCCAGGTCGCTCAGCCCAGCACTCGTCCTGCCAGCCAGAGTTAGGTTAGTATTTTATGAGTGGGAGTGGTACACACGAACAACTTCTCAAAGTTAGGAGGGGGCAAATTGTATGCATTTGGAGGTGGTTGGTTTTGGTAGTTTGTTAGTTGGCTATTTTGTGGAGTTCGGTAGGCGGGTGTGGGAGTTTGGTAGTTAGACTGTGGAGCTTGGTAATTCGGGGTGGGTGTTTGGAAATTTATCCGTGGAGCTTGGTAATTTGGTGGAGGTGTTTGGAAATTGGGTTGTGTGTAAAAAACGGGCACAGGGCTGTATGGTGTTGGTAAGTAAAAGCTTGGTGGTGGTGATTGATAGACTTCAAGGGGAGAATGTGGCTCCTCTCGCCTCTTGGGCTTTGGGCTGGGTATGTGGGAAACGTTTGCCACGTCCTCCTTTTTCTTCCTAGCGAGTCCCGATAATTTGATTGGTAGCTTTGTTAGCTATACTGACGATTCTTCTAGATTTGAGGCCAGCCTCTATGGCCTCTCACATTTTTACTAACTCCCGAGTAAGGCAGCGCCCGGCCATGGATATTGTCGGTCATAGAATTCGATTCTATGATCTAATAAAACCCAGTATTTCCTCTTATAATTTAGCGTTTATGCTCCAATGATTTTGGCCCTCTAGCTGCTCGGCATGTTATTGGTAGTTCTCGATGGACTTGTTTGACCTTTCTGGTAGTATAGTCGATTCAGTCTCAATGTTAAATCAGAACCTCTCCATGAAGAATTTCACCATGTTTTCCCATATCGTCTATCGGCGCATGTGTTGTGCGGTAAACCACATCAAGCTTCGGCTGAATAGTCTCATGATGAGTGTTTGATTCTTCTTTACACCGACCAATTGGTCACGGTAAGATCTCAAGTGAGCCTTGAGGTTGCCAGCTCCGTTGAACATTTCAAATTTGGGCACCTTGAAGCCCTAGGGTAAATCCAGGTACAGATGCATGCAGAGATCGTCGTAACTCAGGCTAGTAGCCTTACGAGTGGCTCTTGTAGATTTCTTAAGCATTTTCGCCACATTTCATTCCATTTCTTTATCGCGCTTGTCTTATTAGGCTCTCCAGGACTTCTCCATCTCTTCATAGTAATCGAGCTCATGATGCTCTGGGGAAAAGGCATTTGGAGTGATAGGGGTATGAAAGGATACTGTTGGATGTGCGGGGTGGCTTTTGGGTGTGTGGGTGGTTCGTGAAGTTAGTAGAGAGATGATTCTTAGGCGTATAGCAGGGTTGGTGTGAGTGGGTTATGGTGCCTGGTACGACCACATAGAATGAGTAGTTCCATAGATTTGGGTAGTGTTGATGGGTGGTGGGGTGTGGTATGATGTACCAATGTGGGGTAGTTCAGCAGTGAGTGGGTTTTGAGTGGGTGGCATAGTTTCGACAAGGTAGGTGGGAAAGTGATCAAATAGTAGCGAACTTGGAGATGGAAAAGGTAGATGAGGTCTTGTTGCCTCAGCAGGTGTTTCTTTGGCCGCATTGGCCATTTCAGCTCTTACGACATTCTTTGGCCAAAGACGGCCATTTCAGCTCTTACGACTTTCTCTTAAAGGTCAGCGACTTTCTCAAGTAGCATGGTGACCACATCCTCAGAATGCGAGGGTTCTTTCAGGTTTGGGGATGTTGAATCCACATGACGAGTTCGTTTCTATTGTACTCGTCTTTCAAAGTACCAGTCATTTTTTCTTTGCCTTTGTCTTGCTTGGAAAGGGATGCTATTGCGGCTTTTGATCTAGTGAAGTAGGCCAGCGTGATAGGACATGGCTCAACCTCTTTCTATAAGAAAAGAACAACTCAAAGGCAAGTGATGTTAGTACATTAGGCATAATAAACAATACAAGACATCACACGTAGTTTGCAAATAAGCACACAAGGCACAAAAAAATCATGTATTTGATTCAAACATTTGATTGATCCTTTCTTCCAAGGCCTGTCTAATCATTTTGAAACAGTATTGTGCCATTTGAATTAAACCATTTCCCCATAAATCATAGTCTTCATTAGTAATATTTTCCCCGAAGGGATTATAAAAGATGATAAAGCATAAAAGTAAAATTAGCAGAAGTGGCCTCCAATGGCGGATGATGAAGCTCTCTCGGTCCTAGCCTTCTTGGCCCTTCGAATGGCGGTCTGGATTCGGAGGTGAGTCGATGTCAACAAGGCATCCATCAAGAACCCTTTCTCTATGAATGTTATGGGTGTGGTCTCATCCATAGCTTTCTTTATGCTATCATCAAGATCTTCCAAACACTCACGTGTGAATCCCAACTCATGAGTCAAGCTAGCTATGACGGCTTGGTCACGTTCGATCTTCTCCAAGTATTTGGCATCCCTATCACCGGCCCACCTTTGAGTCAAACGGGCCTTGATCTCAGCCATGGAGGACTTGTCTTGAACACAGTGATAAAGGTTGGGTCCAGGGTCGAAGGTGCCTTGCAAATGTTCCTTCAACCATTCCTTGTAGTTTTCGTCACACCCAGGGTAAAACTTATCATGAGCTAAAGTCTTGGGACCCTAAGTTATGCGACCATTCCACTCTCGGACTATATCCCCAGCATTTCAAATCTTATCCTCCTCGTAGTCTATCATATACTCTCCTATGTTCCCTAATTAGGGCATTTCTTGGGTTCTACCAAATTGTCTTAAGGCCCTAGCAGGTGCATAAGGACGGCTCCCTCGGATTCCCATAAGTGGTAAAAATGGGCATTTTCTACCTCTAACTACAACCTGGGCAGATATGAAACCGGGGAGCATCCATTGTATGTTGTCTAATGAAGGCCCAACCCTATTTGGTCTGATACCCAAAATTTGGACATTGGGATTTGAGTTTATCGTTTCTATTTTGGCCGCTTCGATATTGGGGACCCTTAAATTTGTTCAAATGTTTAATGATCCACTATTGTAACAGCAAGTTGCACCCTTAGAAGTATTTATTGTGGTTTTGGCATAGGCTTAAGGCTCGGTATATATCGGCAAAGATGATGGGGACCAAATCAAAGTATTTGGTTTCTTCATTTGTGGTTATGCCATGAAAGATAGCTTGGGTGACAGAAATGACTCGGGTATCTATGGCTTGGTGTCTATCTTTGGGAAATAGCATGAGTCCCAACAGGCATATGGCAAAGGTTAAGGGTTGTGTAGCTTCCCAATCAAAGAAAGGTTCGGAATTCTGTTAAATACTCCATGTATCCTTTTTTGGTTCCAAATCGGTTGTACAAATCCCTAAAGGCTACGGTCAGACCGAAGATCCAATTGGCATGGGATAAGGATAGCAGTTTCAGGATTTGGTCGGGGGTAGGCTTATATTGGATCAGGAGGTTATAGTTGAAGTTTTTCCCCCTTCTTAGATAGGTTCCAACGTTGTCATGCAATCTCAGATTTCCTCCAAAGTTGGGTTCATCTCTATGTTTCCAAACCTAAACACATTCTATCACAGTCCCAATATCCGAAAACTACTTTGATTAATCTACAGCCCTTCATAGTCATCAATGAGGGTAGGTGTCCCAAATAATTTACTGTCTTTTGTTGTTCCTCATTTAACCAACCCTACCAAATTTCCAGCATAGCGAGAGCCTCTAGGACTATGTCAAACTTTAGATTGGTCGGCATCTACAAAACAAAACACGGTTAATCCCCCCTCCCCCCAAAAGGCAATAGTTTAGCACATAGGCACAAATATGTTTCCAATTATCACATAGGGGGATGCGGTCCCTTCAGATCATTGACTGTCTTGACATAGGGTTGTCTCTTAATGGGCTTAGATACGCCTCAAATATCCAAGCCTGTCTAGGTAAGCATGCGCTAGTCCGTTGGGATTTAGCATCGCTTTATCTTAGGCAATACTAGAGTAGGCTTTTCAAATGACTGGGACTTGAGTGCACTATTCGAGGTGGACCATTGTCGACTGCTGGATGACCGTGAACCAACTCTGCCTCCAACGTGTTCCAAAGAAATATTTTAGGTTTTTTAGTGAAGGCTAGACCGCGAACCCACGTGTCCTCTTTGAAACCATGCAGTTTTTTGCCAAAGGGTGGCGGAGTTTATGATATGCATGCAATGACAGTTTATATACAAGAAAGTAAACAATTAAGCAAATAATTACAATAAATCACATAATATTAAAACCCTTATGGTTAGAACTTATTTGAAAAAATCTCCAGCGGAGTCGCCATCTGTTACGGTTCACTTTTACGCAAAGCATAAAAGCTATTTCGAGGTTGTGGACTCTATTGGATTTTTGTATTTTTAGAGTTGCCGCCTAATTTATAAGGGAAATTAGGAAAACCAAGTAAAAGGGGTTTATTCAAACAAAGAAAAATTCTTTTTAAACAAGAGTTCGAGGTAAGGATTCTTGTGATCCCCTGGGAAAGGTTTTAAGCACCCGAGTATTAAGGATCCGTAGAATACGGTTGACCTTCGAGCTTCAATGTGTGATTATTGTAGTTATTTGCTTAAAAAGAGTTTAGTTTCTTGTATAACTTGTCATGGCATATCATAATATATTTTGGCAAAAATTTCCTTATTTGGAGATGAAAAGAGTTAAATTTTCCTTGGAAAAATGTATATAAGGTTTAAAACCATTTTATTTCCGGACCAAAATACACTTAAAATTTCTCTTGAGTAGAGTTCAACTAAAACTTGGTCCAATGTTATGCCTTTAGTCCTATAAATTTCATTGAAAACTTTTGAGTATATGTTATGCCTTGGTCCAAAAAGTGTTTTCTTTCCAATGCAACATATTCATCCATTTTAGTCATTTTTGAAGGTCTACCACATCCTACTTTTAAACCCTTTCTTCAAACTAAGGTTTAAATGTATTTCCTTTATTTTATTGACTTAAGGTTGGGGCTTGGCCCAAAAAAGGATCTGAAGAATCCTTAAGTCTTTTGCAGTTTTAGAAGTCCATTTTTTTCTACAACACTTTATGATTTTCCAGCAATAAGTTTTCAATTTATATAGTCTTTAGTTCCAAAGAATTACTGATTTTCATTTAAACAGTCCAAACAATTTTCTATTTCTGGTTTACCAAAATCAGTGTTAAAAAAATGTTAATTTGTTTCTCAAATATAGCATATACATATACTAACTATCCCGTTTCCAGTTTTCCTTGTAAAAACGAAGAAAGATTTATAAAGCTATAATCCTTTGTTTCAAACTCTTGAAGATATATCCCTTTATCTTTTGTTGGGTCCGATTTTGAAATCATTTGAGGGTTCCTATCCTTTCTAAATGATACAAGTATCATTTTGCCTAATCGTCTAAGTTCATAATCGTAGGGTTTCAATATTTACATATGTTTATCTACAAATACCTGTATACATACAAATGAAAGAGGAAAGGTAAGTCTGGTGGGCCTACCGAGCCCACCAGTTGCCATTTTCACCTATGGTTGGGCCTTCAACATGATCCGGACTCGTGAAGGAAAAGAGAAGTTGTTGGGCCAATAACCCAATGACTTTAGCTGATGCACTCGGCCCAAATGGCTCTCGACAAAGGTGTTTCATGCGAAAAGAGGAGAAGAGAAAAAGAAGGACATGGTTAGAGAGCATCTACACTTAATAATGAATTTGGTATGAATTTAAAACACTTAGGCATAGTCATGTATACAAACATATGTCTAATGTATGCTTAATGTATATGCAGAAAAGGGAATCAGATAAGCAAGAGGAAAGATAGGCTCAATCATACTACGTAAGAAAAAAGAATTCAACATGGCCCAATGCAAAGTGATGTGCAAATAATGTTCAGTAGAAAGCCCAAATCAAATATTATAAAGACAACATTTAAATGGATAGGCCCATACTGGTCTTTATGAGGAAAAATGACATAGGATACCTATTTATGACTCTTTATTACAAAATATATCGATAGTTTTCCTTATTTACAAAACATAATGATATTTTACGAAACATGACGGATTTTCATATATATATTTTTTTTCAGAAAACATTTTTTTAAAATATATATATATATATATATATATATATATATTTTATTTTTTTTTCTTTCTGAAAGGCTTAAAAAATTACCTTAATTTTTGTGTCTGAAAGCTGTATGAAATGTATATGTGTGAGCGAAATTTTTAATATAGTTTTCACACACAAAATTGTGAGCGAAGACTTTAAGCCTTGAATATTGCATGAAAGTTGTTACAATGTTATTGTAGTTGTATTAATTTTCCAGAAACCTAATATGAACTTTATATACGAAAAATGTGAATGAAATTCTAAGTCTTGAGCGAGATATACACATTTCATACCATTCTCATACATAAAATTTTGAGCGTAATGTTTAAGCCTTGATCGAGATATACACATTTCATACGTTTTTCATACACAAAATTTGAGCGAACTTTTTAAGCCTTGAGCAAGATATACACATTTCATACACAAAAACTTGAGCGATTATTTTAAGTCTTGAATGCTGTATCAAAGTTGTATACAATGTTGTTATAGTTGTATTAATTTTACAACAATCTAACATGAACTTTATATACGAAAAAATGAGCGAAATTCTAAGCCTTGAGCGAGATACAAATTTCACACCGTTTTCATACACACAATTTTGAGCGGACTTTTTAAGCCTTGAACGAAATATACACATTTCATAAATTTTTCATACCGTTTTCATACACTAAATTTTGAGTGAACTTTTTAAGCATTGAGCGAGATATATACATTTCATACAACTTTCATACATAAATTTTTGAGAAATATAATTTTTTTTTTAAAAAATAATGTTTATTTTTTAAAAAGTATGTTTTGTATAGGATTTGTAATGTTATGCTTTGTAAATAGAAAACTATTGTCACGTTTCGTAAATATTTCTCCTTAATATGTATATATACATACTTTACCCAACAAATAATGGATAGGCCTAAGTTATCATTTAACACAAACACTAAGGTAAAGCAGTTTTGATGATATACCATCAGTATACAAGATATACAATTTCATATATACCAAGGTATACATGGGCTGCGCATATCTCATATATCCTGTGTATATCATGCAGCAGCAGCACAAAAAACAAAGAAGAAACAAAAGGGTTTTACATCAATTCAATATCAATGTTCCCAGATACACACATATATGTTGGCACACTTTGGCATAATACTCCACATTAGCACTTATTGAAAAAGAGAAACTCATTATCATTATAGGGAGAATCATGGAATGAACCATTTCTCTACACAAGCCATTCCTTAGTCACCTTTAAATCATAATATAGTCTTAGGCTAAGCATATGTATAGTTCAGTTAAGGGGAAAGGGGAAAGGGGATCATGTAAACTCTCAAATTAGGTGAAGAGATCTTTGTGGTTTGAAGCTTAGCATGTTTAATGGGTGGACAAAACCAACACTTATGTCCATTATGACTTGCACATAACTGGTGACTTGCACGTAACATTCATTTGCTATACAATGCCTCAGGTCATGCTTCCCTAACTCTTTCAATATGCAAATAGTTTCAGTCCATAAACCAGGACCAGGACAAGACTTCTTAAGATCAAGCAGTTCATTTTTTGATCTTGTTAAGCAAAAACCACTCTTTCTTTAATTCACACATAATTGTAAAGCTCATCCATCATCACAGGATCCCTATATTCACATATTCATCACTTTTTACACTTAAAGGAGGTAAAACAGAATACCCATAATTGTGAGTAGCAACACAGAGCAAGCTCCTAGCCTAGGCCATCATAAAAAGAAGAAGTAACACTTCAATCCTCTAGACCCCAAAGATAAAAAATCTCAGAACAAAATGCAAGAATAAAACATTAGAGATTTGAGCATAATATGCACATATATGCTCAAGGCTTTTGCAAACAAACCTCACACCTCATTCACATCATGTGATTCATACAATTCTCTTATTTTATGATCATTGAGGCCTTGGAGGGTCCTATGGAATTGTAATCTCTCAAGAAGGAACCCTAACAACCTAGGATAGGTAGTACTAGGCTGAGTAAGACTCAAAGCCTTTCCTAAATCCTCCCTAGCCCTGGGTAAATCACTCCTTGCTTCATTACAAGACAAGTGACAATCTCTCAAGCTCCATTATTCTGTGTTTGACACTTTTGTGTTTAAAGAGGAAAGGACAGCAGCAATATAGACTCAACAACATGGTTACACGCCCCAGACATACTTTTTTGTAGCTTAACACAGATTCAGCAGGAATACTTGCAATATTGACTTAACTTCAGGGTTACAAGTTTGATACTTTGACACAACTAGATGTTATGTTAAACCTTAAATCAATCTTTTAAGCCATACTTGTCATTCATTTGGTGTTGCTCATCTATCACACTCAAATCAACATGTAGACCATTATCAATACTAACTAACACATTTAACAAACTGAAGATTGAGCAACACCACCACTTAATCACTTTGAACATAGTTATAAGTCCAACCAAAAGCTAACTGATTCATAGGCTTAAATACAGAGAACATATTGACACAAGCAAAGCAAAACAAACATAAGAGATCACTTATGTCATGATGGTCAAGCTACTGACTAAGACTCAACAACATATAGGCATATATAAGGCTCAAGTTGAAATCAGATAGGACAAAGATTCAAGTCATACAGCTGGACCAAATAAAGGACAAACTAATTCGGGGTACAATGCTTATTGACACTTAGGCCACACAAATGATATTACTGTATAAGAGTCACATTCATTAGGCACATAATATCCTCTTATAACCAAGCCAACTCAACAAACTTGTAAATGAAACAGAAATTGGAACACAAATATATATATATATATATATATATATATATATATATATATATATATATAGATAGGCATGCCAAGGTCTAAACTTGCCTAGCATGACTGAATAGGAATGAGACATGTGACTATACATACTGTCCAACATAACAACATGTGGTTAACAGAAGTTAACTAACTAGGGCATATGCAAACTACCAACAAGTGAGTATTCTCACAAAAAACACACAACAGTAATGGTCAAACACCTAAGTAGGTTCCTATTTGAACTAGCAGGGATGAGAGTAAACAGAAATTTAAGCATAAGTAGGCACATGAGTGTATTCATGACATATGACTAATCAGAACCAAACATGGACAACACTCAAACAAGCTAATGGACTAATTAGTTTCTAATGAGTACATGATTAGACAATATTCAAACTAAACAAAACTTATAGGCATGCTAGTGATTAGATAAACTTAACTTAGCTCATATTTGGTTGAGACAACAGCTAGACTAGGCTAAACCCCTAATGAACTAACAAATGACTCAACAAAATACAAGATTAAGCATCATTTTAAAACTAAATGAAGTCTATGAACATGCTGATTTACCATTAGATAGTCACTAATCTAAGTTTGTTAAGGCAATTAAGTCCTGCCCCAAACTAGTTAAACCAAGCCATATTAAAATATATTAAGCCAGGCTAGACTAAGCATACATAACCTACTGATGATTAAATTAATCTACTAAACATGCTAACTAAGCATGCTAACAATTAACAACTAATATATAAGCTAACAAACTAACACATAACTAAATCATGCACACACAAACAAATCAGTAACTAAAAGGAATATCATTTACCTTTTTCGAGTGCAGCCCTAATCGGGATCTGGAATTGAAGACCCTTTTTTCTCCTCAAAGCCCCAACACTCAGCCACAAACAAAAAGAAGTTATTTTTTTAACTAAGAGATTCAATAAATTAATGTTCCAAAGAAAATTGCCAGATCCCTAGGTATATTGATCCTCCTTTTTGCTCTAATTTATGAGACTTGTAAGGTGTGTGTTATGTGAAGGGTGGGGTTCTTTATATAAAACCCCCAAAAATTCCAATTTGTGGTTTTGTACCGATGTGGGACTTGTGAATTTGCAAAAGGATTCTCTTGAATCCGTGTATATCAAAAACAACCAATGAAAATCATTTGTTCAAAATAGCAACAAGACAAATCCCATTAAGGGATTTGTACTCGTTTGACCGTGATATGCAGAAAAGCAAAGGAAAGAGAAAGGTTATACCTCATTTGGTTGATTCGTAGTGGAGTAAGGACGGAGCATTGAATGCTTCTTCTCCAAATGGCCATACAAGGTTTGCAAAAGCTGAAGACCATTGCACCTTTACCGTTTTCGGCCCTGGTGACGCAGAGCGAGAAAGGAAAAAGTGAGACGATGCCTTAGGGTTTCGTTGACCCCCTCATTTCTACCAACTGAGAGATATAGGGGTCGTTTGGTGTAGAATATGAGGTTTGTTGGCCCTGGCCTAGCTAATTAAAAAAAGATATGAAGTCTGGGCCCAAATTTCGTGTATATACATGTATATATCCATGTATATGCATATATATAAGAAGGGTATTTTTGCCAAAATACAGCCACCAATTAATTTAATAGATATCCAAATTAAAAAGTTTGAAAACTAATTAATTATTTCAATTGTAGCCATGTTTAAAATATAAAGTCTAATTAACCTTTTAAATATAGCCAATGCAAGAGTTAAGTGATTTTTTCAATTATAGCCCTAATTAAAACATAACAAACAATTGGCTATTCCAGTCATAGCCACAATTAACTCATGTAATTAACAAAAGTCCAATCATAATCAATTTGGAAATAAATAGCAATTATAGCCCAATAACTTATAAAATTGAGATGTAATTGATTATCTATTTAATTAATCATTTTTCTTGATTTAACGGAGTAAAATATTTGTCAATTTGATATTCATAGTTTAAAAAAGTAATTAAATAATTGTTTCAACTATTTTTGGATTAAAATTCTGACAAGTATTCGTGACAATTATAGAAAAAAAAAATACAAAATACATAGGATGATATACAATATATATTTGAAGATATTTTGCCAAATGAAATGGCAAAATGTCACTGAAATAATTTTTGGCTTGTAAAATGCATATTTCACTCCGTTTGTGATTCAAGAATTCTGAACAATTAAATAAAATTATTGGAGGGCAAAAATTAGGTGTCAACACATATATTAATGTAAAATTATTAACAAATCATGTTTATGAAATTCTTGGGCTTTTAAGCTCACCATTTACATGTTCAGTATTTTTGGGAGTAACATAGATTTACTGAGAAGGTTTAAGCACCTGAAACTACGTATGTCAACTTAGGATAAGGATCTCTCCTCCCAGTTAGGTAGATACCTTCAGATTATTGATTGGATCCATTTATGTCATATTATGTCTCATACCCCGACAAGGTATGAGATTGCTTTCCTGGCCGGGCCAAAGACCAGACTCCACGTACTCATGTGGTGATTTCAGTTGTCGGTTATACTAAGGCTCTCCCACTTAAAGTTTTTTGCCTCATGGTACATCATCATCATGCAAGATCATGGTTAAGTCCAGGTTTCAGTTACAGTTTACAACTTCAGTCACAACTTACTATTTATAGCTCCAGTTTCAGTTTCGATTTTATATTACTTCATGAATCCTGTTATTGATTTGGGTCGCCCATTCCCCGAGTACCCTACTTACTGTCCTTTTATTCATTTGCTTTATATAAAAGTACAATTCCAGTGTACTTACGTCCTTTTTTTCTACGGCCTGCATTTCACGATGGAGGTACTGATTTTTAGGACGACGAATCTGCTCGTTAGGATATCATCATATCAACTAGTTGGTGAGCTCCTCTTACTTTGGGGAGTTGTCTTGACTTTCCAGTAGTCATATCATGTTATACAATTAGGTATGCTGGGGGGCCTTGTCCCAGCAACAGTTCAGTATTTCAGACTCATGTCAGAGGTTTCATGGACTAGTCAATATGCCATGTTGGGTATTCAGTTTTGTTCAAACTTATGGGCTACACTATCATATTTTTTTTAATTATTTCTGCACTTATGTGTTAAACAAAGATTTTCAGTTTTATTATGATACCACATGTTTTACTCAAATTATTCATGTTTTAACTAATATTCCGCATCAGTACATATCCCATGTTGATTCAGCAAGTCATGTAGTTCGCTCAGTCACATGCAGTTAGGCACCGAGTGCCGTGTTACGTCCAGACCCAAGTTCGGGGCGTGATATCAAGCAACACTGTATCCCATTGAATCACATGAGAACCATCCAAATACTACTTCTTGCGCATCAAAATATGAAATACGGGATGAACACCCGACAAACCAGGTGGCAAACCCAACCGACAAACCAGGTGGTAAACCCAACTCATAGGCTACCTTATATGCTGAACAATCTGAAAAGGACTAATGTACCTATGGCTCAACTTTCCCTTCTTTCCAAACCTCATCACACCTTTCATGGGTGAAACCTTCAACAAGACTCACTCACCAACCATGAACTCCAAGTCACAAATCTTTCGATCCGCATAACTCTTTTGCCTACCCTGAGCTGTGAGAAGTCTCTCCTGAATCAATTTGACCTTGTCCAAGGAATCACACAACAAGTCTGTACCCAAGGCTTAACCTCAAATGGATCAAAACAACCAATCGGAGAACGACATCTCATACCATATAACGCCTCAAGTAGTGCCATCTCAATGCTCGAATGGTAACTATTGTTGTAAGCAAACTCTACCAAAGGCAAGAACTGATCCTAAAGACCACCAAAATAAATCACACATGCCCACAACATATCGTTAAGGACCTAAATAGTCCGCTCGAACTGACCATATATTTGAGGGTGAAATGCTATACTAAGCTCCACCCGAGTACCTAACTCATTCTTTATAGATCACCAGAAATGAGATGTAAACTGAGTGCCTTGATCAGAAATGAAAAAAATGGGTACCCCATGCAAATGAACAATCTCACACACATAGATTCTATCCAACTTCTCTGAATTGTAAGTAGTCTGAATCGGTATAAAATGAGCTTAGTCAATGTTCCATAATGAATGAAATAGCTCATATTTCACTTGTTAATAATTTCGATACGGAGACATAAATCCTACTATGACCCTCTTCATACTGCACCACCAATAATGCTGCTTTAAATCTTGATACATCTTTATAGCCCCTGGATGAATAGAGTACCTCAAACTATGGGCCTCCTCCATGATCAATCTAGTCAAATCCCCCACTTGGGGAACACAAATACAACCCTTGATCCTTAAAATGCCCTCATCATCGAGAATTGCATTCTTGGCCTTTCCTTCGAGCACCTTGTCCAGAATCTTACACAACTTTTGTAATGACCCGTTTGGTTGTATTAGGCATTTCACCTTTTCTTTACTAAACTACTCTTCGCGTAGTTTCATTTCGGAGTTTATGACTCGGGGGATAGGTGGCACGGTTCTCGAGGATATCAAGTGGATTTTGATTGGTTTTTTGTTATTTTAGATAGTTCTAGAAAGAAATGAAAAGAGTTGACCAAAGTCAACATCGGAGTTTTTTGTTTTGTTTTCAAAGTTTCATCGATTCCATTAGGTTCGGAACATCATTTATGACTTAATTGAACTTTTGGTTCGGGTCCTGAGGCGTTCAGATGTGATTAGGGTCATTGGTTGAAATTATAAGTTTTGGATGTTTTGGAGTTGACTGAGGTCAACCTCGGGTCAAGACGGCCTATTTTGGGAAATTTGAGTGCGCAAGTGAGTTCGTAGCATCGTTTATACTCATTCTACATATTTGGTTTGTGTCCGAGAGGTTTCAGGTATCCATTCCGAGTTTGTAAAAACTTGATTTTTCTGGTTCAGTTTTGCTGGTTTCTTTTTTCGCATTCGCGAGGAAGGAAACACGTTTTTTGGGGTTTGGATTTGGTCGTTTGGATTGACTTTTTGGACCGGAATCCTTTTACAATTTATTGAGTATCCTTAGGTTCATATTTTGACATATAATTTATGATTATTAGTCGTCGATTGTTCGGAAGCACTCTGGAAGGATAAAGAATTGGCTTGAGGGTTCGTGGCGCCCGCTCGACTTTGAGGTATGTTACGATTTATTCTTTAGACTCTAATTGGAGGGCTTATATAGTTTATAAATGTTGAAAAGGTATTGGGAGAGATAGAGGTCCCACCTTAGTGATTACGATGAGTACTTAGGGGGGTACCAGTGTATATTGTTGGGTAGTTAGGATGACAGAAAAGCATGTTAGGCTTTCGGCCGTGTTTGTGGCGATAATCCACTGGTTTGGTATAATTTCTGTTTATGTAGGCTATGATAGCTGTGGTTTGACTTATACTTGTGATTGGATTGTTTACCTCATCGTTCCATGTCTCGTATAATTGTGAAAATGAGATTTCTTTAGAATTATGAGTGGGTACATGAATCTCATTGATTATGCATATTCATACTTCAAGTCCATAATGTTGTTATTATGAAATGTTACAGTGTTGCATTCATTCTCCATTTATATATACATATGGATAAATTGTGATGAAGGAAAGATACGAGATGATATAAGAATCGGAATGAGGTAAGGTTTTTGTTCTGTAATGTTGTTGGCATGAAATGTTACACAATTGCATTCATTCTCCATTTATATGCACATATGGATAAATTGTGACGAAGGAAACATACGAGATGATATAAGAATCTGAATGAGGTAAGGTTGTTGTTCTCACAGTCCGACAGTAAAATCGGGTAGTACAGTGAGTGACACAGTTTGGCGGTAAAGTCGGGGGGTACAGTGAGTGGACGCAGTCTGAAGGAAAAGGACCTCGAGCTGTACAGTGACATGTATATGGACCTCTCGAGTCCCCCATAGGTCACGACTAGATGGAATGACTACTAGTATGTGTGTACAAGGTCTAAATTGGCCATTGTATTGCATCATGCACTCATATATCCATTTGTCTCTTATTCTCCTTATATGTTTATGTGTTTGACTCTCTTAGTGTGATTATTGATTTAATTGGGCTTAGTGGTTAAGCTAAGTTGAACTGATGTATTAAGTATTGACTTCAATCTTAATATCATGTATTTGTTTTCCTTTCGTTTTCAGCCTATGATACCTACGAACTAGTGGTTATACTCATACTACACTTGCTGCATCTTTTCTGTGGGTGCAGATACTGATTTTTGTTCCAGCGTTCGGCCTTGTGATTGATCCTAAGGCGGTCCATTTCGAGATTACAAAGTGAGCCATCAGACAGTTCTGCAGCCCTGGATCTCCTCCTATCTTTGATTCTGCTTATTTATACTTTCAGATAGTTTTTATTTGTATTTTAGACTTCTAATGTTTAGAAGCTCTTATATGAATTAGACTAGATTTTGGGGCTGTAAAGACTAGATTATCACTTCCGTACTCATTTATATTATCAAGACTGTTATATAACATTGTTGAACATAATTTTTACATTTTCCTTTTATATTTTATAAATAATTTGGGAATGGTTTGCCTATCGGGGTAATAGTGTAAGTGCCATCATGACTAGTAAAGTAGGTCGTGACAAGTTGGTATCAGGGCCCTAGAATAATCGGTCTAAGGAGTATAAGAGAGATGTCTAGTAGTGTCTTGCGGATTGGTACGTAGACGTCCATACCCATCCTCGAGAGGCTATAAGACATTTAGTTAATCTCTACTCTTTCATTTTTTTCGTGCTACTTTATTCAAATTGGTATCTAGATTGTTCAAATTGTTCTCTAATTTTCCTTTCTCTTCTCTCACAGATGGTGAGGACATGTTCGATAGTTGCTAGGGATAAGGTTCTAGTACTTGCGGTCTAGGCCGTGACACGTGGTCTAGGCAAAGGCAGAGACTGTGGTAGAGACAGGGCCCAGGGAGCAAAGACCGGCCAGGGGCAGAGGACCAGTGGCTGGCCAGGCTCGTGCTAGATCCCTATCTCCTGAATCGGAGGTAGAGCATCATGATGAGCCACTTGAGGAAAAGATGGGACCAACCCAGGCTGCGCTAGAGATTATTGCGACACAAGCTCTTCAAGATGCCATAGTGTGCATTCTGAGTCTTCTTGAGGGTTTGATTCAGGGTGGTGCATTTCAGGCTACACTAGATGGGTCACAGACCATAGTCGGAGGTCAGACTCCCGAGCAATTTCAGACTTCGGCGATACAACCTATTGTCGCTGGGGCTCCCCGTATTGATGAGATACCAACACCTGATTTCGCTCCTCGCCAGTCACTAGACCAGTTATGACCCGAGAGGAGCAAAAGATATTTAATCAAATACTAGAATGCTGCCTCCCTATTTCTATGGTACTTCCGAGGAGGATGTGTATAAGTTCATTGTTAGCTGTCATGAGAGGCTTCACAAGATAGGGATAGTAGAGTCGCACAGATTTGACAATGTTTCTTTTCAGTTGATTGGGGATGCTAAACTGTGGTGGAGGTCCTACATTGGTTGTCGACCAGCCAGGTCACCTCTTTTGACACGGACTCAGTTCTATCAGATCTTTCTAGAGAAGTATGTCCCTTGTAGCTTGAGACATAGGAGGAGGGACGAGTTCTCCGCCTTGGAGCAACGAGTATTATATACCGCAGAGTATGACACTAGATTTCATACGTTGGCCCGTTATGCTGTATTGTTACTTCCCACCGAGGCAGAAAGAGTGAGGCGGTTTGTGAAAGGGTTGACTCTTCTACTTAAATTGGCGACATTGTAACTGGTAGCCTCCGAAGCTTCATTTCAGAAAGTGGTGGATCATGCCAAGGATGTTGAGTCGGTGAAAGGCCAAGTATTTAGTAAGAGTCATGACAAGAGGGCTCGCAAGTTTGGTAGTTACAGTGGTTCTTCTTCTAGAGGTTGCGACATTATGAAAGATTCCCCCAGCACCATTCCAGTCATCCTATTCATTCAGCTCTACAGCACACACAGGCCGTGATGTTCGTGGTGGTACTTAGTCTGAGGGTGGACGTGCCCATTCTATGCCTTTCCTGGTAAACTAGAGGCTGAGGCTTCTGATGCAATTATCATAAGTATCATTTTGGTTTGTCAGCGATTGGCTACGGTCTTATTTGATTCGGGCTCTACTTTTGCCTATGTGTCTACTTATTTCTCTTCGGGTCTGGATATGATTTGTGATGTGCTTTATGAACCTATTCATGTCTTTACTCCTGTTGGTGATTCCGTGATAGTAGATCAGATCTATAGGTAGTATGTGGTTATATTTATAGGGTACGACACTTGGGTAGATTTAGTTATTCTTGATATGGTAGATTTTGACATCATTTTGGGTATGGACTGGTTATCTCTTTATCATGCGATTTTGGTCTGTCATGCCAAGACAGTCACTTTGGCTATGCTGAGCATCCCGAGATTGGAGTGGAAGGGTACTTCTAGCCCTACACCTAAGAGGATTGTATCGTTTCTTCGGGCGAAGATGCTTGTGGATAAAGGTTTTTTTAGCATACTTGGCTAATATCTGGGATACTAGCATGGATACTCCTTCCCTTGAGTCGGTACCAGTAGTTAGTGAGTTTTCAAAGGTTTTCCCCACAGATTTTCCTGGTATGCCACCTGATCGAGATATTGACTTTTGCATTGATTTGGAGCCAGACACTTAGCCTATTTCTGTTTCGCCTTATCGTATGGCGCTGATAGAGTTAAAGGAATAGTTTCAGGATTTGTTGAGCAAGGGATTCATTAGACCTAGTGTTTCCCTTTGGGGTGCTCCCGTGTTTTTTGTGAAAAAGAAAGATGGTACCATGCAAATGTGTATCGACTATTGACAGTTAAACAAGGTTACAATAAGGAACAAGTATCTAATACCTCGCATAGATGACTTATACGACCAGCTTCAGGGTGTGACGGTCTTCTGTAGGATCGACTTGAGATCAGGTTATCATCAGTTGAAGATTAGAGAGGAGGATGTTCCAGAGACAGCTTTCAGGACTCGATATGTCCATTATTAGTTCTTGGTCATATTCTTTGGGCTTACAATGCCCCCGGACTTTTATGGATTTGATGAATGGGGTCTTTAAGCCCTATTTGGGTTCCTTTGTCATTGTATTCATCGATGACATTCTAGTTTATTCCCGTCATAAGGAGGACCATGAGAAGCATTTGTGGATCGTGCTTGTCTGTTGAAAGAGAAGAAGTTATATGCTAAATTTTTAAAGTGTGAGTTTTGGCTTAGCTTAGTGGTATTTTTGGGGCGTGTAGCATCTAAGGATGGCATCATAGTGGATCCCTAAAAGATTGAGGCATTTAGAGATTGGACTAGGCCTACTTCAGTGACAGAGGCTTGTAGTTCATAGGTCTCGCGAGTTATTATCGACGATTCGTGAAGGGGTTCTCATCTATTGCTTCCCATTTGACTCAGAAGAATGTGGCTTTTTAGTGGTCTAATGAGTGTGAGGATAGCTTTTAAAAGCTCAAGGCTTTATTGACTTCGGATCCGGTCTTAGCTCTACCGATGGAAAGAAAGGATTTTACAATTTATTGTGATGCTTCTTAGATTGGTTTGGGTTGTGTGTTGATGCAAGAGGGTAAGCTAATAGCATATGCTTCGAGGTAGTTCAAGGTCATGAGAAGAACTACCTCACTCATGACTTGGAGTTGGCGGCGGTAGCTTTTGCCTTGAAGATTTGGAGGCATTACCTTTATGGAGTCCATTGTGAATTGTTCACGAATCATTTTAGTCTTCAACATGTGTTCAATCAGCGAGATCTAAATTCGAGGCAATGTAGATGGATGTAGTTGGTTAAAGACTATGACATTAACATTCTTTATCATCCAAGCAAAGCTAATGTGGTAGCGGATGCGTTGAGCCGGAAGGCGGTGAGTATGGGTAGCTTGGCACGTTTAATTGTTAAGGAGCGTCCCTTAGCTATAGAGGTTCAATCTTTGGCTAATAGTATGGTGAGGCTTGATATTTCGGAACCGGGCAAGGTTATGGCTTGTGTAGAGGCGAGGTCATCACTTTTGGAGCAAATCAAGACACAACAGTTTAAGGATGTGAATTTGGGAAAGATTCGAGTTAAGATGTTGCGTGGGGAGGCGAAGGAACAATTCTTGATGGTAAAAGGGTTTTGAAGATAAAAGGGGCCTGTTTGCATTCCTCTTGTGGGTGTTTAGTTAGGCTGATTATGGAGGAGGCTCACAGTTCTAAGTATTCAATCCATCCTGGCTCTACAAAAATGTACCGTGATTTGAAGCATCATTATTGGTAGGGTAGGATGAAGAGAGATATAGTAGAGTTCGTATCTCAGTATTTGAATTGTCAGCAGGTTAAGTTTGAACATCAGAAATTGGGTGGTATGATTTAGAGGATGCCCATTCCAGAGTGAAAGTGAGAGAGGATGGCTATGGACTTCGTGGTAGGTCTACCGAAGACTTTGGGCAATTTTGATGCTATTTGGGTTATAGTGGATAGGTTGACCAATTCCACGCATTTCATTCCGGTTTAGACTACCTACAATTCAGAGAAGTTGGTAAGGATCCATATTAGGGAGATTGTCCGGTTGCATGGAGTGCCCATTTCTATCATTTCTGATCGAGGTACTCAGTTCACTTCTCATTTCTGGAAGACTTTACAAAAGGAGATAGGGACCTAGCTCGATCTTAGTATCACATTTCACCCACAGATGGATGGTCAATCAGAGAGGACTATTTAGGTTTTAGAGGACATGTTGTGGGCTTGTGTGATTGATTTTGGTAGTTATTAGGACAAGTTATTGCATTTGGAAGAGTTTGCTTACAATAATAATTATCACTTGAGTATCAATATGGCACCATTTGAGGCTTTGTACGGTAGGAGATGTCGCTCTCCAATTGGTTGGTTTGTTGCATTTGAGGTAAGACCGTGGGCTACTGATTTATTGAGGGATTCCTTGGATAAGGTGAAGTTAATTCAGGAAAAGCTTCTTGCGGCTCAGAGTAGACAAAAGGAATATGCAGATCGGAAGGTTCACGATATAGAATTCATGGTTGGTGATCAGGTTCTATTAACAGTTTTTCCCATGAAGGGTGTGATGAGATTTGGGAAGAAGGGCAAGCTAAATTAGAGGTTCATTGGTCCTTTTGAGATTCTTCGGCGTGTTGGTAAGGTAGTCTATAAGCTAGCTTTACCACTAGGTTTAGCAGGTGTTCACCTTGTGTTTCATGTTTTTATGTTGAAGAAATACCATTCAGACGAGTCTTATATAATTCATTGGGACTCGGTGTTGTTTGATTAAATCTGTCCTTTGAGGAAGAGCCGGTGGCAATCTTAGATAGGCAAGTTAGAAAGTTGAGATCAAAGGAGATAGCTTATGTAAAGGTAAAATAGAAGCACCGCCTAGTTGAAGAGGCTACATGGGAGACCGAGGCGGATATGCGTAGTAGATACTCACAACTCTTTATCAATTCAGGTACTTTCCCTTCGTTTCTCTTCCGTTCGAGGATGAACCTTTGTTTAATTGGTATCTGACGTAACGAACCGTTTGGTTGTTTTAGGAATTTCACCTTTTCCTCCCTAAATTACTCTCCTCGTAGTTTCATTTTAGAGTTTATGACTTGCGGGGATGGGTGGCACGGTTCTGAAGCAATCGGGCGGATTTTGATTGGTTTTTGGTCATTGACGAAATGAAAAGAGTTGACCAAAGTCAACATCGGTGGTATTTTTTTCATTTTCAAAGTTTCGTCGACTCCATTAGGTTCGGAACGTCATTTATGACATAGTTGAACTTTTGGTTCCGGTCCCGAGGCGTTCGGGTGTGATTTGGGTCATTGGTTGAAATTATAAGTTTTGGATGTTTTGGAGTTGACCGTGGTCAACCCCAGGTAAAGATGACCTCTTTTGAGAAATATGAGTGCGCGAGCGAGTTTGTAGCGTCATTTATGCTCAGTCTACATATCTAGTTTATGTCCAGAGTTTTTGAGTGAGTTTCAGGTATCCATTCCGAGTTTGTGAAAAACTAGATTTTTCTGGTTTAGTCTTGCTGGTCTCCTTTTTCGCGTTAGCTTGGTCCTTCCTGCGTTAGAGAAGAGCAATGTGTTACGCCCCTCGTTTTCGTCATAATGGAACCAATGATTCCTTAGTTGGGTATGCCTTAAGAATGGAGACGCGTGCCCGAGTTTGGGGATATGAAGTATCTTACCCCGGGTACAAATGTATCAGTAGGTGTTCTTGGTAGATTACAGGATTAGAAGTCGAACGAATTGAACAGACGCAAACTGAATGGATTCAGGTGAAATTCACGGACATCGATCCATCGTCGACGAGTGCGTCGACGTGTCGACGGACCGTCACTGTGCACCGTCAACATGTTTCTGCAAACTGGAATCTACAGGCGCAAATCGACTGGACAAGTCGACGGGACCGTCGACCCGGCCGTCGAACCGCCTCTCTGGAATTTTCTGGTTTCAGCTATAAATAGACGACCCTTATCCATAATTTTTAGATTTCACTTTCTCTCTAAGTCTTGGAAGCTCTAGAATATTCCTCACACCATATTATCATATATCCAAGGGAAATCAAGGATTAAACACCAAGAATTAGTAAAATCAAGTGTATGGATGCTCACAAGGGTTTGTAGAGAACAAGAAGTCCTTTTGTATTGAAGTGGGGTTTTTTTCTCCAAGTGAAGTAGCTTCAGCCAAAGTCCATTCCTACATCATCAAAGGTGAGTTTTATGTTCAATTCATGTTATTAAGAATATTCAGTGGTTGAAAGACTTGGATTATGGAAGGAAGTAGAGTATGGTGTTCAAATATGGAAATAGTGACATTCTTGAATAATAACTTGACTTGAATTATAGTTCTTCATATGTTATGAGTACAATCTTGTGGTGAATAATACAAATGATGTTAAAGGAGTATTATATGAGAATGAATAGGGTGTTATGTCATAGTTATGGTTATGGATGACATTTGAAGGGCAATGTAAGAATTGGATAATGTTTAAATTGAATAAGTTTATTGACTATGATGTCTTGGGTGTTGTTAATGAGGTTTGGGAGTTGTTATTATACGGGGAAAGTCTTTGAAACGAAGGATATGCTGCCCACTTTTCGTTAGCTCTTAGCCGCTTTAGCTTAAGCTTAAGTATGTTTTCGATTATCTAATCTTGTACGAATTCTCTTGATGTAGAGTTGTGAGCTTGGAAGGAGAATGCTTAGTCATTAAGGAGAGTTGTGAGCTTGGAAGGAGAACGCTTAGACGTTAAGGAGATGTAAAGGAATGTAAGACTAGTCCCCTTCTTTCAAAGGAATGACTCCTATATTATTATTTCTTCTCTACATTTTCATGACCTTCTTACGTCCCAAAAGATAGAAGTTAAGGATTCTTAAGAGCTTCTTATGAGATAGAGATGAGATACGTTCTATGATAATGATGTTTTCATGAGCTTGATAAACCTATTTTTATGATTTCATTGATGTTACTTCTTGTTGTTGTCTCACCTCATGATATTAGTTCTTCCAAGGTGAGGCATAACGATGATGGTTATTCCATAATGTAATCGGAGGTTACCAACCTTACGTCATTCCGATGAGTTATAGCTTTTCTTGAGCTCTCATGCATGCATTATGTTATGTATACATATGATTACACCGCGCCTATATGGCCGGGCAGTCACCACTACGACAGGCGTAGTGGGCAGCTATGATGATGATTACACCATGTCTATATGGCATGGGCAGACACCACTAGTGGGCGGCTTGAGATGGTTACCCCGGAAGCGGGAGGCCCGGACGCGGGCTAATGATGTTATTGATTCAGATAGTTTATGTATGTATGTGTGATATGTTTTAAAGGTAAAAGTGAGCATGCATGACTCCGCCTCAAGAGGCAAGCAGTTACAGTTATCTTTTCTTCTTATGCTTTCTATATTTCCTTATTATGTTACCATATATGCCTTACATACTCAGTACATTGTTCGTACTGACGTCTTTTTATTTATGGACGCTGTGTTCATGCCCACAGGTAGACAGGGAGACGGTGCAGGCGCTTAGGAGCTTACTTAGTAGTCGTACAGGAGCACCCCATTACTCCGGAGGTGCAACCTATTGGTATATTCTTTTATGTACAGATATGGGGCTTGGCGGGGTCCTATCACGTCACTATGATTCCAGTATTCCAGTTAGAGGCTCGTAGATGCATACGTGTGGGTTGTAGATTCTATATGACCTCTCAGTGTATATTTTGTATGCCATTTTCATAGCCTCGTGGGCTAATATACATATACATGTTTTGGGAAATGTTTAGTGGTCATTCCATGGCGAGTATCAATTTGAGATTATGTTTGTACAGGTTGAGTGTTATAGCTAGCAGGATGAGTGGTGCTCGGTAGTAAGCTCCAGGCACCCGTCATGGCCCCCTAGTCAGGTCGTGATAGAATGGGTTTGGGCCGGTACAGGCACGAAGGCTCGCATTTAAGAGACCCTTCTCGAGTTCACGAAGGCCAAGTCCTTTAGGAATAATGACCATCTTTCTTCCTCATAAATCGTGCGATAAAGCTATGTTATAAGATTCCTTTTCCCTAATTATGCGTTATGATTTCAGTGATACCGGTAAAGAGGAAAGCAATAGCCGCCCAGAAGGGCAAGTCCGCGGCAGGAAGGCGGGTTGAACAGAAGCCACCGGTACATATAGAGGAGGGTGAGTCCCATAATGAGGCTCCATCTTATACCTCTCACACTCTGCCTGTTTTAGGGGAGCATGAAGGGGCCTCAGCTCCAGTGCCTCCAGTTCCTCCACCGGTTGCTTCGGGCCAGCAGATGACCGAGGCTATTCAGCTATTGACTGAGCTAGTTACTGCTCAGGCCCAGTGGCAGAGTGCGGGTCCGAGTGATAGAGCCACTAGTGCCAGAGCCTATGATTTTATGAGTTTGAACCCGCCAGAATTTTTCGGGACAAAGCCGGATGAAGACCCGCAGGGTTTTATAGACGAGATGTTGAGGACGCTGAGGATTATACCTGCTTCCGATACTGATTTACTAGAGTTAGCATCCTATAGATTGCGAGATGTCACTGTTCTATGGTATAATAATTGGATAGCTTCAAGAAAGGAAAATGCACCTCTCCCGGTTTGGCAGGAATTCATAGATGCTTTTATTCGCCACTATTTGCCACCCGAAGTTCGAAGGGCCCGAGCTGACAGGTTTCTGAATTTAAAGTAAGGGAATATGAGTGCTCGGGAGTATAGTCTTCATTTCAATTCATTAGCCCGGTATGCTCCGACCGTGGTATTTGATATGGGAGACAGGGTGCATCGATTCGTGAGTGGCTTAGGGCCACATTTGATCAAAGATTGCTTGACAGCTTTGTTGCAGGAGGGGGTGGACATCTCCCGTATTCAGGCTCACGCTCAGAATTTAGAAGAGCAGCAGCAACCGCATCGAGGTGAGCGTGATGGAGACAGAGGGCAGAGTAAGACGGCCAAATCTATTGGTACTAGTAGCGAGTATAGAGGGGGTCAGAGGCAGTCATATTCCAGATATTCAGGCCGATGCGACTAGTGCACCTCCTCGATTTGCGGGCAGGAGATTTGGTCGCCCCATTTATTCAGGACAGTGTCAGAGCTCGAGAATTTTGGGTTCCCAGTTTGGAGGAGATCCTAGTCAGAGGAGACCACCGGTCCCACGATGCAGTCAGTGTAGAAGATTACATTCGGGTCCGTGTCGCCAAGGCTCAGATGCTTGTTATGCCTGTGGTCAGGTTGGGCATATGATGCGTGATTGCCCCTCGATGGGTGGCAGAGTTAGGGCTCAGCCTACGGGATCAATAGCAGGTTCTTCTTCCTCCGTGCGCTCGTGCGTACTCCCAGGCTTCGACGGAGCCGTGGCGAGGGCGGAGGGGTAGCTTCTAGTTCAAGTGGCCCTCAGCAGCCCCGTATTTATGCTTTAGTCGGACGCCAGGATCTTGAGTCCTCCCCTGATGTGGTTACAGGTACATCGACCATATTCCCTTATGATGTCTATGCATTGATTGATCCAGGTTCTACCTTGTCGTATATTACTCCTTTTGTTGCTGGTCGTATCGGGGTGAAACTCGAACCAATAAAACTTTTTGAGGTATCCACTCCTGTTGGTGACCCGGTAATAGCTAGACAAGTATATAGGAATTGTGTGATTGTGGTATGTGATCGTCTGACTAAAGCTGATTTGATTGAGCTGGAAATGTTAGATTTTGATATGATTATAGGCACGGATTGGTTGGCCTCTTGTTACGCTAATGTGGATTGCAGAACAACATTGGTTCGATTCCAATTTCCAAGAGAACCAGTGGTTGAATGGAAGGGCAACACAGCGACTCCTAGGGGTAGGTTTATTTCATACCTCAAAGCAAGAAAGATGATTGCAAAAGGCTATATTTATCATCTAGTCCGGGTTCATGACACTGAAGCAAAGCTGCCGACTTTTCAATGCGTCCCGGTAGTCAATGAGTTTTCGGATGATTTTCAGATGAGCTTCCAGGTCTCCCATCGGAACGGGAGATTAATTTTACTATTGATGTATTGCCGGACACCGAACCTATATCTATTCCTCCTAATAAAATGGCTCCAGCAGAATTGAAAGAGCTAAAGGCACAACTGAAGGACTTGCTTGAGAAGGGATTTATTAGACCCAGTTCATCACCATGGGGAGCGCATGTCTTGCTCGTAAGAAAGAAAGACGGCTCCCTACGAATGTGCATTGACTATAGGCAGCTAAACAAGGTGACGACAAAGAATAAATATCCACTTCCAAGAATCGATGATTTGTTTGATCAACTGCAGGGTGCTAAGTGGTTTTCCAAGATTGATCTAAGATTGGGGTATCATCAAGTGAGAGTTAGAGAAGAAGATATTCCGAAAACGGCTTTCAGAGCTAGATATGGCCATTATGAATTTCGGGTGATGTCATTTGGGTTAACTAATGCTCCGGCAGTGTTTATAAACTTGATGAATAATGTATTCAGACCTTTTCTAGATCTATTTGTGATCATATTCATCGATGACATTCTGGTTTACTCTCGATCAGAAATAGAGCATGCAGATCATTTGCGTATTGTCCTTGAAATTTTTCGGACTCATAAGTTACATGCCAAATTTTCAAAATGCGAGTTCTGGTTGAATTCTGTGACTTTTCTGAGCCATATTATCTCAGCTGATGGTATTTGCGTAGACACTCAAAAGATTGAGGCTGTGAAGACTTGACCAAGGCCTACAACGCCTACAGAGGTTCAAAACTTTCTGGGATTGGCAGGTTACTACAGAAGATTTGTGGAAGGGTTTTCTTCTATTTCAGCACCATTGACGAAGTTAATGCAGAAATCGACAAAATTCCAATGGACCGACGCTTGTGAGCGTATTTTCCAAGAATTGAAAGGTAAATTGACTTCAGCCCCAATCCTGACGCTTCCGGAAGGATCAGAAGGTTATGTTATTTATTGTGATGCCTCCGGTGTTGGGTTAGGCGGTGTGTTAATGCAGCACGGGAAGGTTATAGCCTACGCTTCCAGGTAGTTGGCGAAAATGAGAAGAATTACCTGACTCACTATCTTGAATTAGCGGCGATTATTCATGCTTTGAAGACATAGAGACATTATTTGTATGGTATTCATGTTGATATTTATACGGATCACGAGAGTCTTCAATATATTTTCAAGCAAAAAAAGTTGAATCTTCGGTAGAGGCGGTGTTAGAGCTATTGAAAGACTATGATGTGAGTATACTATATCATCCGAGAAAAGCAAATGTGGTGGCCGATGCTCTTAGCCGCAAATCCATGGGCAGTTTATGTGACGTTCAACCGGAGAAGAAAGAATTAGTCCGTGAGCTCCATTAGCTAGCTAGCCTAGGAGTTCGTTTAATCGATTCGGGCAATGCAGGAGTTGATATTCATAACCCAGCTGTTTCATTCTCAGACATGGAAGTAAAAAGACGCCAATATGAAGATCCCCAGTTGAGTCACTATCGAGATACACTTCCTCAGAAAGAGAAGTCACCATTTGAGGTTTCTGCAAATAGAGTTCTCAAGTACCGAGGCAGGCTACGTGTTCCAGATACTGCAGGACTACGTCGTCAGATTTTGGAAGAAGCTCATTACTCCCGTTATTCTATTCACCCAGGAGCGAGAAAGATGTACCATGATCTCAAGTTAATGTATTGGTGGGATGGAATAAAGAAAGATATAACAGAATTTGTGGCTCAGTGTCCAAATTGCCAATAAGTGAAAATTGAGCATAAAAAACCAGGAGGATTGTTGCAAGCCATGGAAATTCCAACCTAGAAATGGGAGGTGATCAACATGGATTTTATTGTAGGTTTGCCTCGTTCTCGGCATAAGTATGACTCCATATGGGTAATCGTGGACAGACTTACGAAATCGGCCCATTTTCTTCCAGTCAGAACTACATATTCAGCAGAAGATTATGCAAGGCTGTATCTTAAAGAAATAGTGCGACTTCATGGTGTCCCAGTGTCTATTATTACAGATAGAGGAGCACAATTTACTGCTAAATTCTGGAAATCCTTTCAAGAAGGTTTGGGAATTCAAGTGAGACTCAGCACAACATTTCACCCACAGACGGATGGATAAGCGGAACGCACTATTCAGACCTTGAAAGATATGTTGCGAGCATGTATATTAGACTTCGGAGGTAATTGGGATGAACAATTGCCACTTATTGAGTTTTCCTATAATAATGGTCATCATTCCAGTATCCAGATGGCTCCATATGAAGCTCTATATGGGAGGAAATGTAGATCGCCAATTGGATGGTTTGAAGTCAAGGAGACCCAATTGATAGGTCCAGAATTGATTCAGCAAGTGATGGAAAAGATCAAGCTCATCCGAGAACGATTGTTGACAGCTCAAACTCGCCAAAAATCTTATGCGGACAACCACCGACGAGACTTGAAATTCCAAATCAATGAGGTGTTCTTGAAAGTGTCGCCGATGAAAGGCGTAATGAGATTCGACAAGAAGGGAAAGCTCAGTCCCCGGTATATTGGGCCTTATAAGATCATACGCAATGTGGGCCAAGTGGCTTATGAACTAGATTTACCCCAGAGCTTGAATCAGTCCACCCAGTTTTTCATGTGTCAATGCTTCACAAATGTGTTGGAGATCCATCTAGAATCGTGCCAGTAGATGATGTTCAAGTTACCAAAAAGTTGGCTTATGAAGAGGTAACCATTGACATACTAGATAGGCAAGTGCGGAAGCTCAGAAACAAAGAGGTAGCCACAGTGAAGGTCTTGTGGAGAAACAATAATAGAGAGGAAATGACTTGGAAAGCAGAAGAAGATATGAAGTCCAGATATCCACGGTTATTTCTACCCCCGGAAGAGATTCAAGATGAGATGTCATTGTCATAAGGTATGTAATACTTGCTCTTAATGTTTTTGATCGTGTGTGGCCATGTTTTCTTGCTATTGTTGCTGTAGCCTTGTGAGGCAATATTATTTTGGGTAGTTGTGACCGGATGGTAGTGCCATATTATAGGGAAAACTCTAGCAGAAATTTTGTAGAATCCCCGAGAACCTAACATTCAAGGACGAATGTTCCTGGAGGGGGGGGGGAGGGGAGGGGAGTGTTACGCCTCTCGTTTTCGTCATAATAGAACCAATGATTCCCTAGTTGGGTATGCCTTAAGAATGGAGACGCGTGCCCAAGTTTGGGGATATGAAGTGTCTTACCCCGGGTACAAATGTATCAGTAGGTGTTCTTGGTAGATTACAGGATTAGAGTCGAACGAATTGAACCGATGCAAACTGAACGGATTCAGGAAATTCTACAGATATCAGTCACTATCGACGGGCCGTCGATGTATCGGCGGACCGTTACTGTGCACCGTCAACATGTTTCTGCAAACTAGAATCTGCAGGCGCAAATGGACGGATCGTCGACATGTCGACAGGATCGTCGACCCGGTCGTTGAACCGCCTCTCTAGAATTTTCTGGTTTCAGCTATAAATAGACGACCCTTGTCCATAATTTTCAGATTTCACTTTCTCTCTAAGTCTTGGAAGCTCTAGAATATTCCTCACACCATATTATCAAATATCCATGGGAAATCAAGGATTAAACACCAAGAATTAGTCAAATCAACTGTATGGATGCTCACTAGGGTTTGTAGAGATCAAGAGGTCCTTTTGTATTGAAGTGGAGTTTTTCTCCAAGTGAAGTACTTTCATCCAAAGTCCATTCCTACATCATCAAAGGTGAGTTTTATGTTCAATTCATGTTATTAAGAATATTGAGCGGTTGAAAGACTAGGATAATGGAAGGAAGTATAGTATGGAGTTCAAATATGGAAATAGTGATATTCTTTAATAATAACTTGACTTGAATTATAGTTCTTGACATGTTATGAGTGCAATCTTTTGGTGAATAATACAAATGATGTTAAAGGAGTATTATATGAGAATGAATAGGGTGTTATGTCATAGTTATGGTTATGGATGACATTGGAAGGGCAATGTAAGAATTGAATAATGTTTAACTTGAAGAAGTTTATTGATTATGATGTCTTGGGTGTTGTTAATGAGGTTTGGGAGTTGTTATTATACGGGGAAAGTCGTTGAAACGAAGGATATGCTGCCCACTTTTCATCAGCTCTTAGCCGCTTTAGCTTTAGCTTAGGTATGTTTTCGATTATCTAATCTTGTACGAATTCTCTTGATGTAGAGTTGTGAGCTTGGAAGGAGAACGCTTAGTCGTTAAGGAGACGTAAAGGTATGTAAGGCTAGTCCCCTTATTTCAAAGTCATGACTCCTATATTATGATTTCTTCTCTAAATTTCCATGACCTTCTTACAACCCAAAAGATAGAAGTTAAGGATTCTTAAGAGCTTCTTATGAGATAGAGATGAGATACTTTCTATGATAATGATGTTTTCATGAGCTTGATAAAACTATTTTTATGATTTCATTGATGTTACTTCTTGTTGTTGTCTCACCTCATGATATTAGTTCTTCCAAGGTGAGGCATAACGATGATGGTTATTCCATAATGTAATCGGAGGTTACCAACCTTACGTCATTCCGACAGAGTTATAGCTTTTGTTGAGCTCTCATGCATGCATTATGTTATGTATACATATGATTACACTGCGCCTATATGGCCGGGCAGTCACCACTACGACAGGCGTAGTGGGCAGCTATGATGATGATTACACCATGTCTATATGGCATGGGCAGACACCACTAGTGGGCGGCTTGACATGGTTACCCCGGAGGAGGGAGGCCCGGACGCTGGCTAATGATGTTATTGATTCAGACAGTTTATATATGTACGTGTGATATGTTTTAAAGGTAAAAGTGAGCATGCATGACTCCGCCTCAAGAGGCAAACAGTTACAGTTATCTTTTCTTCTTATGCTTTCTATATTTCCTTATTATGTTACCATATGTGCCTTACATACTCAGTACATTGTTCGTACTGATGTCTTTTTATTTATGGACGCTGTGTTCATGCCCACAGGTAGATAGGGAGACGGTGCAGACGCTTAGGAGCTTACTCAGCAGTCGTACAGGAGCACCCCACTACTCCGGAGGTGCAGCCTATTGGTGTATTCTTTTGTGTACAGATATGGGTTATGGCGGGGTCCTATCCCGTCACTATGATTCCAGTATTCCAGTTAGAGGCTCGTAGATGCGTACGTGTGGGTTGTAGATGCTATGTGACCTCTCAGTGTATATTTTGTATGTCATTTTCATAGCCTCGTGGGCTAATGTACATATACATGTTTTGGGAAATGTTTAGTGGTCATTCCATGGCGAGTATCAATTTGAGATTATGTTTGTACAGGTTGAGTGTTATAGCTAGCAGGATGAGTGGTGCTCGGTAGTAAGCTCCAGGTACCCGTCATGGCCCCCTAGTCGGGTCATGATAGAATGGGTTTAGGCCGATACAGGCACGAAGCCTCGCATTTGAGAGACCTTTCTCGAGTTCACGAAGGCCAAGTCCTTTGGTCCGGGTCACGCGTCATCGCAATCGCGAGTGAATGAATTCACTGAAACAGTGATTTAATTTCGATTTTCGAAGGGAAACTTCATTCTCAAATATTTAAGTTCTAGAGCTCGATTTTGAGTGATTCCAAGTTCCAAATTCAAGATTCTTCATTGGGGTAAGTTTATAACTCTCATCTAGACTTTACTACATGACTTTATCCTCTAAATTCCTTTCTAATCTATGAATCCACATAGCAAAATAAGTGTTTTCTATAGATTGGGAAGTTTGACTAAGTAATGGAATTGAAAGCTAAATTGTGGTTAGATTCTCATGAAATATAGGCTATGTACTATCTAGACAATGGGTAACGCAATTTTAAATTCAATTTCCAGTTTTGCCCTTAGGGCTTGGGGTTTATAATTTTGGGTTCATTTTTGGGTTTCAATTTAAGTATAGCAATATGAGTATAGTTAGGTTCATATGACCGTATAGGTTACTGACTTAATCATGTTGAGTTCAATTTCAAGATAAATAACCGTTTGACCTTCAGGGTTTGTATTTAGGCTTTAGGATTGACTTTTTGGACCCGAATCCTTTTACGGTTTATTGAGTATCCTTTGGTTCATATTTTGACATAGAATTTATGCTTGTTAGGCGTCGATTGTTCGGAAGCACTCTGGAAGGGTAAATAATTGGCTCGAGGGTTCGTGTCACCCGCTCGGCTTTGAGGTTAGTTATGGTTTATTCTTTAGACTCCGATTTGAAGGGCTTATATAGTTTATAAATGTTGAAGCGGTATTGGGCATGATGGGGGTCCCACCTTAGTGATTATGATGAGTACTTGGGTGGGTACCCCTGCATATTGTTGGGTAGTTAGGATGGCATGTTAGGCCATCGGGCGTGCTTGTGGTGATAAATCCGCTGGTTTGGTATGATTTCTGTTTATGTGGGCTATGATAGCCGTGATTTGACTTATACTTATGATTGGATTGTTTATCTCATTGTTCCATGTCTTGTATAATTGTGAAAGGAGATTTCTTTAGAATTATGAGTGGGTACAGGAGATTTCCTTAGAATTATGAGTGGGTACATGAATCTCATTGATTATGCATATTCATACTTCAAGTCTATAATGTTATTGGCATGAAATGTTATACTGTTGCATTCATTCTCCATTTATATGCTCATATGGATAAATTGTGACGAAGGAAAGATACGAGATGATATACGATTCAAAATGAGTTAAGGTTGTTGTTCTCACAGTCCGACGGTAAAGTCAGGTGGTACAGTTAGTGACTCACAGTTTGGCTGTAAAGTCGGGGGGTACAGTGAGTGGTCACAGTCCAAAGGGAAAGGACCTTGGGCGGCACAGTGATAGGTATATGGACCTTGCGAGTCCCCCATGGGTCACGACTAGATGGAATGGCCACTAACGTGTGTGTAGTAGGTTTGATATTGTCCATTGCATTGTATTCATGCATCATATATCCATTTGTCTCTTATTCTCCTTATATGTTTATGCGTTTGGCTCCCTTAGTGTGATTTTTGATTTAATTGGGCTTAGTTGTGATGCTAAGTCGAACTGATGTATTAAGTATTGACTTCAATCTTTATATCCTGTATTTGTTTTCCCTTCATTGTCGGCCTATGATACCTTCGAGTACTAGTGGTTGTACTCATACTACACTACTTTGCATCTTTTATGTGGGTGCAGATACTGATCCTTGTTCCAGCGTTCGGCCTCGTGACTGATCCCGAGGCGGTCCATTTCGAGATTACAGGGTGAGCCATCAGATAGTTCTGCAGCCCTGGACCTCCTCAAATCTTTGATTCCGCCATTTAGACTTTCAGACAGTGTCTATTTGTATTTCAGACTTGTACTGTTTAGAAGCTCTTCTATGAATTAGACTAGATTTTGGGGTTGTAAAGACTAGATTATCACTTCCGTACTCATTTATATTATCAAGACTATTATATAGTATTGTTGTACGTAGTTTCCGTATTTTTCCTTTTATATTTTATAAATAATTTGGGATAGGTTTGCCTAGTGGAAGGATAGTGTAGGTGCCATCATGACTCTTAAATTGGGTCGTGACAACTTTGGATCATCAAACTGTTGAGCCCTAATCTAATCCAATAAAGGAGATCGTGCCTCCGTACAAGCTAGAACCTTGGCCGGCTCTGAGATGCCAAGTCTCACCATACTATTGTCCAAAGACTGAATGTCACCACCCAATCCACCCCCCAAGAACCCACCCCACCAAACCCCATCCGCCTACCCACCACTACCCAACTCACCCCCACCAGCCTCCATTTTTTTTTAAATAAAGTTTTTTCGTTTTGGTTTTTTATACCACCCAACCCCCTGCAATCCCTCCCCCCTCCCCGACCCAACACCCTACCATCACTCCAAAAAAAATTAATTTTTTTTAATAAAAAGGTTTTGAATTTTTTTTCTACACCACCCACCCCCACCCCCCGGCATCCCTCCTACCCCCTCCCCCCAAAAATTTTTTACTTCATATATTTTATTTTATTTTTATAAAAAATGTGTGGTTAAATTTTGGAGTGGGGTGGGTGGTGGGGTTAAGTTGTGAAGCAGGGGTAGGGGTAAGAAAAAAAATTCCATTTCTTCTAAATTTTTTATAAAAGTAAAATAAAATTTATGAGGGGGTGGGTGGGAGCAGTGGTGTGGGGTGGGGCTGGGGTGGATGGTGGTGTGGGCTATGGGTGAAGCTGAAATGCGTGCGAGGGTGGTGATTGGGTAGGGGTAGGATTTGGTTGGGGTGGGTGGGGTGGGTGGTGGAGGGTGGATGTGGTGTAGGGTGGTGGGGTGGGCTGGGGTTGGTGTGGCTTGGGTGGGTATTTTTCGAAAAATGTTTTCTACTAACTAACCGAACATGAAAAATAAGTAAGAAATTACTTATTTCACTATCCAACTGAACATGAGAAAATAACTAAAAAAATCACTTATTTTCCAAAAAAATATTTTTCTTGGAAAATATCTTTTTTGTGGTAAATAATGAACTTTATTACTGAGGTAAATATATACAATCAAAATAGAAACCTTTATAATACTTCCTCCTCCTCTCCTAATCCGATTACATTTACCATCACAAACCAATTCCTACCAGCACGAATCAAAATCTAACAACCTTCATAGGGATAGTAGTTTAATCTAGCTACAGCATTGTATAACTTCCTGTTTCCACTAATGCAAAGGTGAACACCCTGCCTTATAATCTCCTCTATGTCCCTCTTCTTTCCCTGGAATATTCTTTGATTCCTCTCTTGCCACACCAAGTAAACAGCACCTGCAAGTACCACTCTGTAAACTTGAGTTGTTGCTGAATTTCTTGAGGCAAATCTGATGGCCCAAGTAATTTCATCACTCCAGTGCATAGGTTTCCTCTTGATCAGTTGCCAATCTAATAGCCTTTTCCAGATACCTGTTGAATAGTTGCATCTAAAGAATAGGTGCTCAATGGATTCCACAACATTTTCACACAGAAGACATTCGGTATTATTAGTAACCTTCCATTTGGCCAGCCTGTCTCATGTAATAATTCTCCCATTTGCCACTAATGTCAAAATAAAAATACACTTGGGATATCCAAGATTGTTGCATACTGTCACGACTCAAACCGATGGGCCGTGTCTAGCGGCCGAGTTGGACACTCGTATACGAACCTCTTAGATATAATCAAACTGATACTAAGGACAATGTGGAAATCTGTAAAAGCATGTTGTAGACTCATAATGCCATATATCAGAATGAACCTGTCTCCTGAGAAGTCACAGTTAACCAAATATAACAAAATATGCAAGCCAACAAGGCTGCCACTATACGCGGGAATATCCAAAAAGAAGTACATCTGTATAGCTAACCAAACCATATATACACAACCCACACATGTCTACAGACCTCTAAGAGTATAACAAAGTCTATGTCAAAAGGATCTGTACCAAAATGACTCAAGCTCAGGAACGATGGAGCTCTCCAAGCAGCCGAGCAGATGTCCTAAGCTGGAGGATCACCAAACTAAGTGTATGTACCTGCGGGTATGAAATGCAGCCCCCGAAGAAAGGGGGTCAGTACGGGAGATGTACTGAATATGTAAAGCATGAAGTACAGTAATGAAGATCATGATTGAGTGAAAAGATGACAAGAGGTAAGTATGATAACCAAGGAATACCAATGCATTTGTACCTTATGAGGTGATTCATGTATATATATTCTGTATATCGTACCTGGCCCATTATGGGACTCGGTGAAATAATAATATATATAGCGTACCCGGCCCATTATAGGACTCGGTGAACTAATAATATATATAGAGTACCCGGCCCATTATGGGACTCGGTGAAATATATATAGCGTACCCGGCCCATTATGGGACTCGGTGAAATATAATACGTACCTGGCCCATTATGGGACTCGGTGAAATATAATACGTACTCGGCCCTCTAGTGAGGGATTTGGTGAAATATAATACGTACCCGGCCCATTATGGGACTCGGTGAAATAATATATAGCGTACCCGGCCCATTATGGGACTCAGTGAAATATAATACGTACCCGGCTCTCTAGTGAGAGACTCGGTGAATAATGCAATGAAACTGTGCACGAGTAATAGGAGCAATCATGTACAAAATTAATTATCATTTGGGATCCAAGAGAATAATTAGAATGAACCAACACTTGAGAATCAGAGACAACTGTCATGTCAAGTACTACTGAGAACTAAAATTCATTGGAGTCATGTATGCTCGTCGTTTGCTCAATTTATGTAATTCATGCCAAAGAAGAAAGAAGGGATAGCTTTACATACCTTAGCTTATCTATTCGCTCAACTTCTACTTCGAACTCTGAAATTGACGAATCGAGGGAATTCACTGTCGTTAGCCTCGTTATCAAGTGCTTACCTTAAGCACTTTAAGTTAACTCTTTCTAGAATGCGAAATTTCGGGAGCATCTCCCTGTTTATATGCTATTGAAAATCTCAATTCAACAACCAACAACCACAACAACAATACCAACATCCACCATAATACCATTACTGCAAAATACTAATAAATTATTCCATATGATATTTATGCCATATTTACTGTCAACAAAATTATGATACGGCTATTTAACGAGGTTAAATATCCGTAAATAAACCAAGATTAGCATTAATAATAAGGGATTCATACCTTTCTCCCAATAATATTGCTATATCTCCACTTTTTCCCACCTTGAACTGATCCAAACGCGTTGCTATACGATTTTGTAATCGCAACTATACGCTACCTAGATCGAAATTCGGGAATTATACTTAGTTCCGGCTAAAATTTGATGTTGGGAAGTTATGGGAGATTTTTAGAATATTTCAGGGTTTTCTGGGTGTTTGGATGAAGAGGGGGGGGGGGGTAAGCCCCCATTATATAGAGTTCCCGAGTCGCTGGCTTGAGCCAAAAATGCAGTCGGCGCGTTCGCGCGAGCTTATTCTACACTTTGTGCATTCGTTCAGTAAAAATGTCATAACTCTTGATCCCGATAACGTATGAGGGCCCACGACCTATGGTTGGAAAGATATTTCAATTATCTACAACTTTCATTGCTTGGTGTGTTCCCAAATTCCAAACTCATAATGTCATTTTGGCCTCCTCAAGTCAGATCATCCGAAAACGTATCCTTAAATTATCCTTTTAGAGGGCTTATGCCCACATTTGGCTTCAGGGTCCTTCTTAAGACTTGCTCAACTTCCCATGTCCTACTATTATAATTTTTCATATGTCCTTTATAAAACCCCAGAATGTGGGCCCCACCTTAGCTTACGGTTATGAGGGCTTTTCATCAAGTAACGTATGAACTAATTTACACCACACGGTCTCCAAATGTCATATATATACTCAGATCATATAATCTTCATCCCTGACCTGAGCCTAAAATTTGCTCAGCGCATTCGCCCTGAGTTGGCCCTTGGCCTCCTGCGCATTCGCGCAGGCTATTTTCCTGGCCTGCCATCCCAACTTGTAACATCCTTGTCTCGCACCTAATGTCTGATGAGGAGCGGTTGTTGCGTTAGGCCCGAACTTCATGAACTTCACTCTGGGCTTTTTCTTTGTCTCAACACTCGTCATGTTCCAAAAGATATTCTTCCCCCAAGTCGGACCATCAACCCTAGTTTTCAAAATTCACCTGCTTTTAGGGCTGTTCAAAACCGAACCGCCATCGATAACCCAATCGTAAAATTAGCTTATTGGCTTATTGGTAGTGGGTTATCGGATTAGCGGTTGGGGAATGGATTAAAATTTTGTAGTTAACGGCTTATCGGTGCAGGGGCGGATTACACAATTTTCTTATTGGGCAAACTGTTAACCCGTTAAGAATTCATAATATTTATATTTTTACCCCTAAACATATAAAATATGTATTGTAAACCTAAAACACTAAAATTTAAAGCTAAAGCACTAACGTGAAAAGTACGAACCTTCGAATTATCTTAGATGTAAACTCTTCCATTAACCATAAATTATTATTATTTTGTGTTGGAAGTTACTATTACGATAGCGTGGTTCCCGAAAAGCGGTAAGTGATCACCGTTTGAAGGGTTGAGATTAAACTTGTGGATTCTTACTTCGTTAAGTCTGTGGCTATGGGGCTTAATTGGCTTCTAGTCGTTAAATTATGAATAAAACGTTTGTCTTTCAAGGCAAAAAAAAAAATAGATAGTAGTACGAAATTTAACCGATACACGCTAGTAACCGTCAGGTAATTGCTAACGAATACGAACCAACGATATCTTATCGGTTGGCTAGCTGAATTAGTACTTTTAAAAACCAATAACGATAAGTAGAACAGTTAGCGTAGTTATCCGCCCAATCGTAGATAGCGATACTACTTGCTTTCCATCCTCTCGTAACTATTACGAACTAAATCTTCATGATCATAAATTAAATGCATGCAACCATACAGGCCCTTGAAAGTAACTCCAAAATCCATACGTGGGGCAACTGACACTTATGAATTTCAATGTATAGAACTACGGGGTGTAACACATACTACCTTCTTCCATGGTATCTTCTAAAACACCTCTCTAACTTGCTGATAAATCTGCTTGATTGAGAAAGTTTTTAGCCTCATTATATCCTTATAAGCCATACCAGTAGCCTTAAAGGTCTCTTTTGCTTTGAAAATTTTCCTAACCAACCAAGAATCTTGTTTAGGAAAGGTATCCCACACATGTCCACCCTTTATGCAGTAATTATGTATCCGTATCCACATTCTATCCTTTTTGTGACACAAATTCCACATATGTTTACTAATTGTTGCGCTGTTCTAGATAGCCATGTTAGTTACATTAAAACCACCAGCAAATTTGGAAGTACATACCCTTTTCCAGGACATTAGAGATTTCTGAGTTGCTTCAGTATCTGTCCATAGAAATCTCCTACACACAACTTCTACTATCTTAATAATCTTCTTGGGAAAGGTAAAAATATGGGACCAATAGCTCTACATTGCAAACAGGATGCTTTTTATTAGTTGGAGCGTTCCTGCATAGATAGGAATTTTAATGTCCATGCAGAGATTTTGCTAGTCACCCTATCCACCAAAGGTTGACACTGAGCTATGTTAATTCTTTTGGTACACAATGGAACCCCTAGGTATTTCACTGGTAGCATGCCCTCAGGGAATTCTAACTTGTTCAGGATTTCCTCCTTGACTTCAGGTGGTACTCCACAAAAAAGACTGCACTTTTGGAATTGTTGACAGTCAAACCTGAGGCCTTAGTAAATTGTAGGAAATAATCATATAACAGCTAGACAGACCAAGTATCTCCCCTACAAAATAGCAACAAGTCATCAGCAAATCCTAATCGATAGTTGAAATTCGGATCAATTCTGAGTGTCTTCAGACATCTTGCCAGGTATTCCACAGCTAGCACAAACAAATATGGAGACAAATGATCTCCTTATCTCAACCCCTTCCTTGCTTCAAATGTCTTACATGGATTTCCATTTAGGAGAATTGACTAGGACACTGTTTGAATGCATCCCATTAACTAGTCTATATACTTCCTTAGGAAAGCCAAGCCTTGTAGGACCTTCTCCGAAAAACCTTAATCAAGAGAATCATAAGCCTTCTGCATATCTAGTTTGACTAGGCACCTAGGTAATAGCCCTTTCCTTCCATACCCTTTGATGAGTTCATGGCTTATGATGATATTATTTTTTATATTCCTGCTTGGGGAAAAAGCTGATTGGCAATTATCTACCAAACTATCCATGACACTCTGTAGTCGACTAGTTAATACCTGGGAAATCAACTTATATAGGATGGTGCGGCGAGATATAGGCCTATACTCTTTAATATTCACCGGATGCTTAGTTTTAGGAATCAAAGTGACTGAGGTACAGTTGAGAGGTGTCAACATGTTACCAGTTGCTAAGTAATCCAGTACAGCACCAATCACCTCATCCCCTATCACACTCCAGGCTTGCTTGAAAAAGTGTGCATTAAGGCCATCACAACCTAGTGCCTTATTATCATCAATCCCTTGTAAAGCTTGCTTCACTTCATCCTTAGTTATAGGCTAGATCAGTGCTCGTTGTTTCTCTCCAGTTAGGACACAACCCATTTTGATTATTTTTGGATCAATTGTACTAAGTGCACCAGTAGCTTTGCCCAATAGTTCCTTGTAGTAGCTTGTTACCTCTGCAAAGAATCTCCTCTGTTTTGTGAAGCTGTACTTCTAGAAAATTAGTAGTACTGATATAATTCTGAGAGTATCTGTTCTTCATACTTGCAAAAAAATATGCAGAGTTGGAGTCCCCCTCCTTAAGCCATCTTACCCTTGACTTCTATTTGTAAATGCTTTCCTCTATCCTTCCTCGCTTTTCCAACTGAGCTTTTAGATCCTTTTCTTGTTTAATCGGTTGTGAGTTTTGCAGCTGCTGCCCCATTGTCTCCTGTACCATTTTCAATTGCTTTCTGATCTCATTGATCTTTTCTGTCACCCCTTTAAACTGCTGCAAATTCAAGATTTTTAGTTCCTGTTTGACACATTTACATTTATCCTAAACACTTTTGCACAGTTGTAAATTCATTAAGGTTAGCCCAACCTTTAGCTACTAAAGGCAGGAATCGGTCATGATTAGCTAGACAATTAAAGAACTTAAAGGGTCTAGGCAAAACTCCTCTCTGTCTAACCAATTCAAGTTTAAGAGGGGAGTGATCTCAAAATTTTGGCTTCAAAACAACATGTTTATCAGGCATCTGTAACATCCATTCATCATTAACCACAACTTTATCAATCCTGCTATAAGTATGCTTGATTTTCCATGTATAAGCTCTACCATATGTTCTAATTTCAGTCATGATAGTATCTCTCAAGAACTCCCTGAAATACTTAGTCTCCATATCTTGGACAGGTGATCCAATAGGTCTGTCTTCTGCATTCAACACAAAATTCTAGTCCCCCATTATAATCCATGGTCCCTGTACTAAGTTCATTACATGCCTAAGCTTATCCCATAAGTGTCACGACCCAACTAGAGGGCCATAATGGGCACCTGGAGCTAACACACCGAGCACCTCTAAACATACATCTTATAATCATTTTTGGGTGGACCATACAGATAACTCCTCGATATCATAATCTGTAAGGATATAGGTATCGCAACATAACGACACCTCTCTAGATAACCTCCAACAATTATGTTCATCATCACCAGCCGGCAAGGCTACTAAAATATTATCCAACAACATGAACTGACAAGGTTATGAAACGTCTACTGTACACACATGTCTACGAGCCTCTAGATATAATACAAATAACCATAAGGACCAATACCCATAGACTACGTGACTCCGAAGTAAGTGGAGTGCTCTTAGGAATCGATTGATAAATCACCTACGCGTTAAGTCCGTCTACCTATCTATTGGCAGGTATTGACGCAGCGTCCACAAGAAAGGACGTCAGTACGAGCAATATGCTGAGTATGTAAGGCATAAATAACAACATATTGAAAGTATGAAGATAACGTAATATATAAGAGATCAGCTCTGAATGCCTTTTTAAGGTGGATGTCGTGCATGCTTAGCTCTTTAAAAAAATGACTTTTCCATATATACGTATATAATATCTTGTCCGGCCGTTAAGGCGCAGTAATATATATATATATATATATATATAGCATCTTGTCTGGCCATTAAGGCGCGGTGTTATCTTGCCCGGCCATGTAGGCGCGGTGTTATCTTGCCCGGCCATGTTATTAATGCACTACCTCCCAGTTAACTTTGTTAACTTATTATCCCCTCTTTTGTTGCACTTTGTCATTTGATAGTATTGACCCTGAAGTTCATGAAATATCCCCTTCAAAAGTGCAATCCATTCTATTCTTAAGTCATCTTTTGGGAGGGCATCTCTATTTCCGAGGTAATCATGTCAATATGACTGCACACTTATCTCTTTAAATACCTCCCACGGGCTGGAGATCCCTTAGTAACGTTGTAGGACCTGATTACTTCACATTCCTATACATGGTTACTTCCCTTTAATCCCACTTATTGAAATCTGTTTTCTGGCTCCGCACATTCATCTTTTGTTCCATGCCACCATACTCTAATCTTTTCGTATGCCTACCTCCGAATTTCATCTCAATAGTCCCTCGCCTTAACTATCGTCTCTCTTGGAAGCTTCGCTTGCCCTCGTTACTTACACTTCTCCCTTTTTATCAAAAAATTCTAATCATTTTACTTTTGTATGCTCACCTTCTGTCTTCCCCGAGATTGTTGCATTAGAATTTTCCCGCTCTAACTTTCAGCGAAAATAACGTCAACTCACTCTGTAGCATTTGCCATTTGACCTTACGTTACCCCGTTCGATTAGTACCTTATATATCGCAACATCGTTTGTAGTCACATGCTGATTAATGTGGCTACATATGGGATGTCGTATATATACATACTTGCTTTTCCGCACAACACCCTTGCCAATATACTTTATGTGGTAAAAAGCTCTTGTCGACATCTGGCTCGTTACTAACGTACATCGTCCTCTTAACCCTTCTACCCTTTTGTACTCTTAAATCATTAATATACTTATGTTCAAGGGTCGTACTTAAACATATACTTATCCCCCACTTAATCTACTGACATCTCATTAATAAAACACTTTGAAAGGATTAATTAACTCAAGTTTCGCCCCAATCAGGCCAACAATATAAGGAGTAACGTATAACAATGCAGAACCCGAATCAAGCAATGAATACACATCATAAGAAAATACTGGCAATAGACCGTAACATCGGCGCAAGACTCAAGTCCTGTCAATGCGTAAATACGATTCTGAGGACTACTCAAGCTGGACGCTCCCTCTCTACCTCTACCACGACCTGCTGATGTTTGAGTGTATCGTCCCGGAGGGTGCACCGATGATGACGATCCGGCTGCCGATCCGGTAGGCTGCACCATCCTTCGGCGACCTAGAAATGGACACTTACGCATAATGTGGCCTGGTTGACCACAGGCATTACAAACATCCGAAGCCAAACAAAGACGGTCCGAAATGTGGTTTACCACATTGATTACACTGTGGTAAGGGCGGTCTTATCTGATCGGATTCACCCCCACGTTGGGAACCCGAAACTCTAGAGCTCTGACCTGGTCCGGAATAATTAGGATGATCAAACCTTTTGCCTGCAAATCGAGGAGGCGCACTAGCCACTGAATGACCTGAGTGCCTATAATTTTGCTGCCTCTGACTCCCTCTGAACTCATTGGCGGTGCCTGAAGATCTGGCTTTCTTACTACAACCTCTATCAGAATCACTCTCACCTCTTTGCGACTGCTGCTGTTCCTCCAAATTCTGGGCATGGGCCTGAATACGAGAGATATTCATTCCTTTTTGGAGTGAGGCCGTCAAACATTCCTTAATCAAATGTGGCCCCAATCCACTCACAAACCGATGTACACAGTCTCCCATATCAGCTAGGATAGCTGGGGCATACCTTGCCAAGGAATTAAAGTGAAGACTGTACTCTGGGGCACTCATATTCCTTTGTCTAAGATTCAAAAACTCGTCAGCTCTAGCTCTTCGAACCTCTGGCAGCAAGTAATGTCGGAGAAAAGCATCCACAAATGCTTCCCATACCGGTGGAGAAGCATTGACTCCTCTAGAAAACATCCAAACTGCATACCAATGTACCGCAACATCCCGTAATCTATACGAAGCCAATTCTACTGACTCAGTATCAGAAGCATACATTAGTCATAACGTTCTCGACATCTCATCTATAAAGCTCTACTGGTCCTTATCCAATTTTGACCCAAAGAACTCTGGGGGGTCTAAACTAATAAAATCACGGGCTCTAGCACTGACAGCTCTATCACCATGTCCCGTACTTTGCCGCTGGGCCTCAGCGGCAACTAACTGAGTCAGCAAAAGAATGTCCTGTTTCATCTCCTGGCTCGAGGCATCAGATAAGGGAACTGGGGGTTTGGAGCTGGACTTGAGGCCCTTTCTTGCTTCTCTGAAATGGGTAAGGTGGGAGAGGTCCGAGATGGGACATCGTTATGAAACTCACCCTCTTCTACTGCTCGGCGGCCCTCGCCGCCCTTCTTTCGGCGGCCGTCTTGCCCTTCTGGGTCGCTGTGGCTTTTCTTTTCACAGGCATAACTGAAATCATAACACACAGTGAGGAAAAGGGGGTCCTAATAACATAGCTCTGTTGTACGATCTAAGATAGAAAGAAAGGTCAATGATTCCCAAATGCCCCGCAGCGTCCGGCTTATAAGTGTGGCACGCTTCACACCCATAAACAGGACTCTACTGGACACGGCTCATAAACAATCCCTAGGACGAACTGCTCTGATACCACTTTTGTCACGACCTAACTAGAGGGCTATAACGGGCACCCGGAGCTAACACACCGAGCACCTCTAAACATACATATTAGAATCATTTTTGGGTGGACCATACAGATAACTCCTGGATATCATAATCTGCAAGGATATATCTATTGCAACATAATGACATCTCTCTAGATAATCTCCAACAATTATGTTCATCATCACCAGCCGACAAGGCTACTAAAATATTATCCAACAACATGAACTGACAAGGTTATGAAACGTCTACTGTACACACATGTCTACGAGCCTCTAGATAGAATACAAATAACTATAAGGACCAATACCCATAGACTGCAGCTCCGAAGTAAGTGGAGTGCTTCTGAGAATCCGCTGATAAATCACCTACGGGTCAGGTCCGTTTACTATCTACCTGCGGGCATGAACGCATCGTCCACAAGAAAGGACGTCAGTACGAGCAATATACCGAGTATGTAAGGCATAAATAACAACATAATGAAAGTATGAAGATAACGTATTATATAAGAGATCAGCTAGTGTCTCTGAATGCCTTTTTAATGCGAATGTCGAGCATGCTTAGCTCTTTAAAAAAAGGACTTTTCCATATATACGTATATAATATCTTGTCCGGCCGTTAAGGTGCGGTAATATATATATAGCATCTTGTCCGGCCATTAAGGCGCAGTGTTATCTTGCCCGGCCATGTAGGCGCGGTGTTATCTTGCCCGGTCATGTAGGCACGGTGTTATATATCTAGCATCTTGTCCGGCCATTAAGGCGCGGTGTTATCTATATATATAAATACATATAGCATGCATGAGAGCCCAATTAAAATCTACTACTTTATCGGAGTGACGTAAGGTCGGTAACCTCCTATTTATATTATGGAACAATCATGATCGTCACGTCTCACCTTGAAGGAACTAGCATTATGAGATGAGACTATCAATGAAGAATAACATCAAGGGAAAACATAGAATAAGATCATAAATCTCATAAAGCGTCAATTCCTATACTTTGGAATCTTTAGAAATAGAGTAATCATCCATGAATAAAATTGAGAAAATCAAGAAATAGCTCAACATTCTTATATTCACATTGAAACCATAAGCTTGGAACCTTTAAACATGAAATCATCATTGTCATCATAATCATCATAGAAAACATCTCTTCTTTGGTATCATAAGAAACTTATTTTGAATCATGAACGTCTAACTTTCAGAGGTAAGAAGGGGATGAAAACATATATGGAATCATAACTTAGGAATCATGCCTTTGAAAAAAAGGGATGAGCCTTAACATACCTGTTCGACCTCCTATTGGCTACGCTTATCCGTCCGAGCTCATGAATCTACATTTAAGAGGATTCACACTATCGTTACACTCATCGTAGTATACTTGTGCTATGCTTTCAAGTTAAACTATTCTATATCCTGCTGAAAATCGGGCAGCATCTCCCTTGTTTATATGCCTAGCCCGAAACCTCAATTCAACAACCAACAACAACAACAACAACACCAACTCCAACAACATCATCATCAATACCAAAATATTCCATAATACATCCCACACGATGTTTTTCCAATTTCTCAACCAACAAATTCGTTATACGATCATTTAATAGCTTTATCTCCGTAAATAAACTTAAATCAACATCAATAAAAGAAGATTCATACCTTACTCCCGCTAGAACTGTAATATCTTAACTTTTTACCCTTAATCCAAGCCAAAACTCGCTGCCATACAATTTTGATAATCGCAACTATAGCTGTCCAGACCAGAATCCAGGGATTATACTAGATTTGCGTTAAAATTTGGTGTATGGGAGTGGGGAGAGGTTTCCAGAAGTTTGGGGGAGTGTTTGGTGCATTTTGGATGAACTAAGAGGGGGGTAGAACCCCTTATATAAGGTTCCAAAGACTGCCTGGACCGACCTAAATTTTGCTTTGCGCGTTCGCGCCACCTTTGGGCGCGTTCGCGCAGGCTTATTTTTTCTGCCTGCGCATTCATTCAGTGAAAAGATCATAAATCTTGATCCCAATATTTTATGAGGGTCTACGACCTATGGTTGGTAAGATATTTCAATTATATACAACTTTCATTTTTGGTATGATTCCAAATTCCAAACTTATAATGGCGCTTTGGCCTCTCCAAGTCAGATCATCCGAAAACGTATCCCTAAATCATCCTTTTGGAGGGTTTATGCCCATATTCGGCTTAAGGGTCCTTCTTAAGACTTGATAAACTTCCCATGTGCTACTCATATCACTTTTCATATATCCTTTATAAAACCCCGGGATGTGGGCCCTACCTTAACTTACGGTTATGAGGGCTACTTCAAAGCCCATACTTGAAACAACCAATACTTACGAATTTCAACGTACAAAACCAAGGGGAGTAGCAATAAGCCTTTCCTATCAAGTAATCTTTGTAACCCATCTACTACAGAGAAATTAATCAATAGGTTCTGTGTATATATTCTGATCATTCCATGTGCTACTTGAGCATTCATGCCCACTAACTGAAAGTCTAGGACTCTAAGATCCCATAGTATCCACATCCTTCTTTTATTAGTAGGATTGTCATTAGAAACCCATTGCCATCCGGGAGCTATCTTCTTGATTATTTTGGTTTCGTTTCTTAGTTCAATGTTCCAAAACTGCAACGAAATCAACTTTAAACATCCTTATTGCCTCTCTTCGCTCATTTTGCCTATGAATTTTATTCGCACCTCAAACATTCCATGTGAGTAGACTAATTGGGATATGTCAGTTGGTTTAGTCCCTCCCACGTTCCTCATTAACACTACATATCCCATGTTCCAAAGTTCCAGTTTCAGTAAAACCAGTCATAGCCATTTATTCATTTAATGGGTTGAACCCATTGGTTACTGTAACTTCTTTATCCCTTATGGCTCCTGGTCTGGTATTTTTTGTCGTTGATTTGTCCTTCACAGCTTTCCATCCCTCCTGAATAAGCATGGCCTACGCAGGAGTAGGATCCATGATAATATTCTCCATAATCTATACTAGTTTTACCACTTCATTCTCCTTACTAGACCAAACCTGCTTGTTTGCATTAGTAAATCCCTTTTTTGTCTATTTTGGTGGAGCTGGTCGAGGCTTCTGTATTGGTAGTGCTGTTTGAGGCAACTGTTTTTGTTTCTCTTTAGCACAATTGTGTCCAACTATCAAGCATGTATTACAATATTCAGGTTCCCAGTCATATTCCACCTCTTGGGTAATCACTTTCCCATTAGGTTCTTTAACCCTCACACTCTTAGGCAGTTATTTAGTTATATCTATTTCTATGAGCAATCTAGCAAACGAGATCCTCACATTGTTAGTAGTAAAAGCATCCGCAAACAAAGGATTCCTAATGAACTCCCAATGCTACTCAATGAACTCCCAATCCATGGCAATCCTCTCCCACCTCCACTTGGGAATGGGCATCCTCTGAAGCACACTACCAGGTCGCTGGTGCTCATACTTGGCTTGCTGACAATTCTCACACTTAGCAACAAAATCTACAATATCTCTCTTCATCCGACCCCACCAGTAGTGCTGTCTCAAAACACGATATATCTTGGTAGCACCAGAATGAAAAGAATATCTAGAACTGTGGGACTCCTCCAAGATCGTCCTAGTCAGATCATCAACACGAGGAACGCAAACACATCCCTTGATCCCCAAGACTCTCTCACTATCAATCATGGCCTCCTTGGCCTCACCACTCAAACCCTTATCACGAATCTTGCATAACTTAGCGTCCTCAAATTGCTTTGCCTTAATCTGATCCAGAAGCGATGACCTCGCCTCAACACAAGCCAAAACTCTACTTAGATCTGAAATATCAAGCTGCACAAGACTATTAGCAAGAGTATGAACATCTATGGCTAAAGGACGCTCCGAAGTAATCAACTGAGCCAAACTGCCCATACTCACTGACTTCCTACTCAAGGCATCTGCTACCACGTTTGCCTTGCCCGGATGATAGGATGGTGATGTCATAATCCTTAAGTAACTCCATCCATCTCCGCTGTCTAAAATTAAGATCCCTCTGAGTAATCACATGCTGAAGGCTACGGTGATCGGTGAATACTTCACAATGGACACCGTACAGGTAGTATCTCCAAATCTTCAAAGTAAAGACCACTGCTGCCAACTCTAAATTGTGAGTAGGGTAGTTCTTCTCATGAATCTTCAGCTATCAGGAAACATAAGCAATGACCTTTTTTTGCATCAACACGAAAGCCAACCTAGAATGAGAAACATCACAATACACCACAAAGTCCTTGCCCTCCACTGGCAATGCTAGAATCGGGGCTGAAATCAACAAAGTCTTGAGCTTTTGAAAGCTCTCCTCACACTCGTCGGACCACTGAAAAGGTACTTCTTTCTGAGTCAAACGGGTCAGATGTAAAGCAATAGAAGCAAATCCCTTCACGAACCGAAGGTAGTAACTGACCAAACCCACAAAGCTACAAATCTCTATCACTGAAGTGGGCCTAGCCTAATCTCTCATGGCATCAATATTCTTTGGATCAACCATAATCCCATTCTTTGATACCACATGACCCAGGAAGGATACAGATTCGAGCCAAAACTCGCACTTAGAGAACTTTGCATACAACTCCCTGTCTCTCAACAAACCAAGAACAATCCTCAAGTGTTTCTCGTGATCCTCCCTACTCCTCAAGTAAACCAATATATCATCAATGAACATAATCATAAAAGAATCCAAGTATGGCTTAAAAATGTCATTCATCAAATCCATGAAAGTAGCTGGGACATTGGTAAGCCCAAATGACATGAAAAAGAAACTCATAGTGACCATAGCGAGTCCGAAAGGCTGTTTTAAGAATAGCTTCGGCTCGGATATTCAACTGGTGATAACCCGACCTCAAGTCAATCTTAGAAAACACAGAACCCCCTGAAGCTGGTCAAATAGATCATTAATACGAGGAATGGGGGTACTTGTTCCGAATGGTGACTTTGTTCAACTGGCGGTAATTAATGCACATCCGCATAGTCCCATATTTTTTCTTCACAAATAGCACAGGAGCGTCTCAAGGGGAGACGCTCAGTCTAATGAATTCTTTGCTAAGAAGATCCTGAAGCTGTTTTTTCAACTCTCTCAACTCGAATGGCACCATCCGATACGGCGAAATAGAAATAGGACGAGTCCATGGCTCCAATTCAATACAAAAATCAATATCACGGTCGGGTGGCATACCCAGCAAGTCCGTGGGAAACACCTCCGCGAACTCATACACCACGGGGACTGACTCAAGTAATGGAACGTTAGCACTGGTATCGCGAATGTACGCCATATAAGCCAAACAACCTCTATCAACTAACTTTTTGGCGTGAAGAACGGAATTGATCTTCTTTGGGGAGGGAATATGAGTACACTTCCACTCAAGTCTAGACATACCCGGCATAGCTAAAGTGACTGTCTTAGTGTGACTGTCCAAAATCGCGTGGTAAGGAGATAGCCAACTCATACCCATAATAACATCAAAATCTACCATATCAAGAATCGCCAGGTCTACCCACGTACGATAACCCATAAAAGTGACCATACAAGACCGATAAACTCTATCTACCACTACCGTGTCTCCAACCAGAGTAGATACATGAATAGGAGCATTAAACAAATCACAAACCATATCAAGACCCCTAGAGAAGTATGTGGACAAGTAAGAGAATGTATAACCTGGGTCAAATAACACAGTATCCGACCGGTGACATACTGAAATGTTACCCGTAATGACTACATCAGAACCCTCAACCTCTGGTTTTTCAGGAAAAGCATAGCAATGAACCTGTCTGCCTCTAGCCTGCGAACTTGCATGATCACCCTGACCCGACCGAGCCCGCCCCACCGGCCGATGTCCACCTTTGCCTGAACGAGATCCGCCTCTGCTAAGCTGGGTGCCACCTCTACCAGATGTGTGGCTACCTCGCCCAGTCTGAGCACAGTCCCTACCATAAGATCGTCCTCCCCTAGCAAATGAAACTGAAGCCCTGTAAATCTTGTACTGAGCACTTTGGTCACCCTGTCTGAGTCCGGGACAATTCCTCTTGAAATGCCCCGAATCTCCACACTCGAAACATCCACGGTCTAGCATAGATCGCTAAATAGAAACAGAAGAAACAAAATAACCACCATGATCAGAAAATCTGGAGTACAAACTCCCTAGCTGACTCGAAGAATAATGACTGGACCCTAATGGCCCTCCAACAGATACTTGCATAGCCTACTAGATAGGGCAACCCGAATAAACCTGGGAACTCTGCCTGTACTGACCCTGCCTTTTAGAGAACGTACCACTAAAACCACCACCTTTGCGGGCCTTCTTATCAACATACTTGCCAAAGCTGTCCTGTCTCACTCTCTCAACTATGGTGACATGATCCATCACATCCTGGAAAGAAGCTCCTATAGATACAAGCTGAAAGGCTGACAACTTCAAAGCAGTGTTCAACCCCTTCACAAACCTCCAAACTCTCTCAGCCTCAGTAGGCAACAACTGTAGAACGGGACAACGAGTGAAAAAATGCCTCATAAGCAGCAAATGAAGAACTCCCCTGCTCGATGTTGCTGAACTTATCACGCCACCTATCCCTCAAAGTACGCGGAAGGTACTCCTCTAAAAATACTGAATAAAACTGAGTCCAAGTCAACAGAGGCAACCTAGCTGGTCTACACTCCACATAGGCTCTCCACTATAACTTGACATCACCCAACAGTTGGAAGGTCACAAATTCTACACCATGCCTCTCAATCACCCCCATCTTGTGGAGCCTCTCATGACAATCGATAATAAACTTATAAGCATCCTCAGACTTTATGCCATAGAAGACGGGAGGCTTCATCTTGGTGAACCTCCTAAATAGATCATGCTCCTCGCCGGTCATCACCGGACCTGCCACTGGTCTAGGGAAAATATCTTGTTCTGGAACCTCATCCATACATGGAGCCACAGCTGCAGCGTGCTGTGCTCTTGGAGCAGAAATCTATCAGGAATCTGGTCAGCAAAACTCACGCCCTGGCTATCTGGGGTAGCTGGTAACACATCGGCCTCAGTCAATCCATTCAGCAGGTTCAACACACGAACTAAAGTATCAGATAATACTAGAGCAGCTATGATATCAGGCTGAGCTGGTGCTGGTGCCAACTCTGCCTCCTCGTCCTGAACCGTTGGTGGCGCAGAGGAAACTGATGTAGCATGGGCCTGACCATCCATAGGAGCCCTGCCCCTAGCTGGTGCTGCCCTCTACCTCTAGCGCGTTCACGACATCTGACCTAACCTTTACCACGAGCCACGACCCCAGCGGCCGGCTCTGGTGCCTCATCAACATCTACCCTAGCACGAGTCCTCACCATCTGTATGAGAATAGAAGGAAAAGTCAGATACCAATTTGAATCATCCAGATATCAATTCGGATCAAGTAGCACGAAGGAAATAATGAGTTTGAGTTTTCCTAGTGTCCCATAGCCTCTCGAAGATAGGTACAGATGTCTCCGTATCGATCCGCAAGACTCTACTAGACATGTCCTTTTACAATTAGGTTGGCGAACTTAGGGCTCTGATATCAACTTTGTCACGACCCAAAATGCCGTGATGGCACTCACGCTAATTCCCCAGGTGGGCTAACCATCCCCTTATCCGATTAATCATTCAATTATCCAAGTATAACTTAAATAACGACGGAAATAATAATAATAATAATAAGTCTAAGTCATGACTTAAATAGAAATAGGTGCGGAAGACTACATATTACAATCCTAAGAACTGAAAGTCATTAGACAATGACTCTAACCAAATATACTATCTAGGAATACATAAGTGTCTAAAATGTAATAATAATGTCTAGAAAGTAGAATAGACATCAATAAGAGAGATCTCCAGGTAGCATGGCTGGATAGGAGCTCACCCTCGGATCTGATCAAATGTAGCCTCAGGCAAGATGTAAGGTCTAGAAGACGATCCTGGTATGCAATCTGCACTCAAAAAGGGTGTAGCAAGGTAGTATCAGTACAAATACTACGTACCGGTAGATATCATAGGTCGACTAAGATTAGCTCATGCATATATTCATAAAAATAAAAAGATAGACAAATAGGCACAACAACAACAACCAAACAGCCCAATCATAGGAATAAGATGATGTCCACTGCAATGCAATCAATGATAAGTAACACAACCATACACACATGCTAAAGTCCTTGTTTGCACGATAGTTATGACCCGCGAGGGACCCATGGTGTCCATATAACACTCGCTCCGGAACTGATCTCGGATCACTAGTCCACAACTAGGCCATATCCTCACCTCCACTCAAATGTGCCTTATATATATATATATATATATATATATATATATATATATATATATATATATATATATATATATATATGTCTCCGTATACCCAATGAATCTCAAGATATGGTTCAAGTCTAGACCCCAATATGAAGCACCAACTCAATATAAGCATGATCAATCAATGAAATCAAATGGAAATGAGAGTATCAGTCACAATGCCATAAGCCGTAGCAAGACTTAGATAAATCGACTCAATAATAGAATGAATTATACAAACTATCTCAATCAACACAAGAATATATATCAACCCTTTCCTTCCAAAAACACAACAATTACGCCTCATGGTTCAATACGTAAAGTAACGGCGACGAGCCCACATATTATGAAATTAATACCAACCTAAGAGCATATCCAACCCAACATCATGTCCGGAGACCTAATCACGCTTTCTCCCATCAATTCTATTATATATACATTCCACTAATCAAAGTCTAACCCAAGTAAACGTAACCTACCTCGAATGCAGAACTGGAGGCACAAACTATTCCAACAGAGCCTTCCTTTTACGTAGTGCCTTGAAACGCTCAAAGCCTAACAAATATAAATGCTAAGTAAGCAATGAACCAACTAATTGGAAGAAGAAACGATTTGAGAGAAAATGCCCAAAATATCCCTAACGAATCATACGGGTAAAATAAAAAATTAAGGGTGAAATTACCTTACCCATAGTCCCAACAATCATAATCCTTAATTACATGGGTTTCTAATCACATTAGACTCTTCAATTTCATTAATTATTCAAAAACACCAATTTGGGTGAAACCATAAGTCTCATGATTAGATTCTTAGACTATAGAGCAATTCAATCCTAGAATGTGTTAATCTACATTTCTAGATCATATAAACAGTGATTGGCGCAAAATTTAATCAATTTATAAAAAAGGTTCGTGAATAATCCCCTAAGTCTCATCGTCCCTATACTAGGACCATAAAATACCATGGAAACTCAATGAAAGAGGTAGTAAAGCTATATAGTAGATTGGAACTTACCCCAATAGATGAGTTCTCCCAATATCTTCAAGAATCGTCTCTCCTAGCTCTTGGAATTAGGTTTTTTGGAATTTTAGACTAATGATTCGAACTTAGGAAGATAAAATAAGGATCTGGTCCCGTCAATCGGCCATGGCGGTCACGAGGATGGCCATGGCAGTCCCACCATTCGCCATGGCAGAAATTCATTAAAGCACAAGGCCTCGCCATGGCGGTCCCGCTATGGCGGCACTAAGCCCGTCATGGTGAACACACCAGAAACCAGAAAATTTGGTTTTTCACAAGTCAATCCAAAAATTCCGACATCAATCTGAGGCCTTCCGTACACAAACTAGATATGCGCGCATATGTTAAAACATGCTACTAACTCATTCGTGGCCTCAAAAATCGCAACGGAGGTCTAATTTACCAATTTGACCCCCAAACAGATAAAATTAAGTTTCCAACCAAGTGCCCAAAACACAACCAAATGCTTCGGGAACCGAACCATCCACCCCCACCAAGTCATAATTGACTCTCTGGACCTCACAGATTCGAGGAAAATCTGAAAAAAGTCCGTTTACCCAAAAGTCAACTATTGGTCAAATGCTTCCGCTTAAGGATTCTAAATCCTTCAGTTTTCACTAGAATTGCTTTATAATCTCGGGAATTGGTCAAAAGGGGTAAAATGGTCAAAACGCACATAACGACCTGCTAAAAAATGTATATACATTTTTATACATTATATATACATCATATATACATTTTTATACATTATGATTCATTACTTATACAGTGTACATTATATATACAACACATAAGTAATATATCTGGTTTGTATAACCATGTATAAAGAGTGTATAACTATTAAATAATAAATGCACACTATTTTTTTGTGGTTTGTGTTGGGATATTGACTGGATGATGGTTAAAGTTGAGAATCTTGCTTGGACGGACCTGAACCGAAAATTTGAAGCCAAAGGAGAACAATTAGGTCAAAACCTAAAAAACTCGATTACTTTTTTTAAAAAGCTTCATGTGAAGTTTCAGATGAGCATGATTTTGCTGCTTAGAAATTCATGTCAAAAGTCACCTATTTGTTTGAGGAAGATTATTAGAACTAGTCTCGTTTTGGAAGAAGAAAAAAACCGACAATATACAATGACAAAAAGAATAAATCTAAGAAAAAATAATAAGGAAGGAAGGAAGGTGGACAAAAAGACAACGAGATTCAGTTTACTCTATTTTGAGTACCTGCTGCTTTTCAATCGAAATACCAATCCCAATGATATCCAGTTCTTACTCTTCGATGGTATACCTATGATCTTCTTTACCCACTGTTTATTAATTAAAGTGTTTTAATTACAATTTTTATTATCGCTTGTGCTAAACCGGGTGAAGAGTGGATAGTTGGGTTAAATATGTTGACTTAGGTGACTCAATGGACATGTCCTTTTATTTAATTTTCCCTTTACTCCCAAATATCCCCTTTTAGAACATCATTTAGATTTTGTCCCTATTTTAAAAAGTTGTACGAATATAGTTCTTGAAAATTATCCTTCCGGATAATATTAGACTCCGGTCTAATGTTTTTCATATATTGCTTAAACTTACATATAAAATATTAGACTGTTAGCTAACATTTTTAATAACATGCTCAACGGTCTAAAAGATCAATAAGTTACAAGAGAAATAAAAAGAAGGTCATTTACTAAACAGATGTTCCAAAGAGATGACTGCCTAAAATTATACTCTGAAAATGATTTTTTATAGTTCCTGGTGTAGGAACTATAGTAGTTTTAGTGTAATAAAGTGAAAGTTAAGCGATGCTACATAAATTTATTGATGGATTGATGAATGATTTGTACCGATTGTTGATGAACGATGACTCAAGTATCATTGACGGTTGGGGTAGTGAACCTCTAGACAAAGGTGCATCATTTCGTGTTGACATGGTCGCGTCATACAAGTAAGCATTGGTTGTAACATGTAATGGGAGTTTCTTGCCATTAGGAGATAACCTAATTAGAGTAGTACTATAGTAAATGCAGTTTGTGGAGAAAGTTTTCATGTTATCACGGAGGAGTGAAAGGAATGTTGTTACATAAGAAGTCATCAAACTTATAGTCAAATTGCGGGAAAAAAAATGTTTTATCATTTCAGTTGAAGTACAGAGCGCCTCAATATTTAAAGGGTTCTTTATGTCTAAATATGAAAAAAGTAATAAACACAAAACACATAAATAATGAGGAAGAGTAGGATTTTTTAAACAATATTTGGGGTATTAGATGGTTTGAGTTAGGGAGCACTTTTTTATAGTTTAAAATGATCTTTTTAATGGAAAAATATCTTTTAAAATATGTTACATACTTGCAATATTGGAGTGAAATAATGAGGAGATTAGGACTTGAAAATTATCCATATTTTCTCTGAGGTCTCACACATGAAATTATCTTCCTTTTTTTTTTTAACAAATTGTGCTCTAGCAGGCCAGCCCTGTTAGAACTTTTTATTAATAATTGCATAATGTAAAAAACGGTCTATTACAAAAGATGTCTATAATATGAGCTAGCTAATATCAAAAAAATAAGAAACTGTCCTCCAGTTCTATCCTGTATGCCTAAGCCAGTATGCCCTTTGTGATCCTGATGTATCAACTTTGATGATATTCCAAATCTGTGCATACACCATATGATTATCCATACATGTAGTATCATTGTTGATTGTCAAGCTGTTGAATCCTCCTTGTTCTAATCCTCAGTTGAGGAAGTTGTGATTTGTCCATGTTGAGAATTCTTCTTCCTTCTGATGGCATGAGTATAAAGTCATGTACTTTGATCTCTGCATGATCCAAAGCTTGATTTGCTAGAAATTCTGCCAACTTGTTGCCTTCCCTGAAAATATGATTAATCTGCACCTGTACTGTTCTCATGTCCTGTTTGATCTCTTCAACCTAATTTCTCAGTTCCTATGGAGTGATCCATGTATCTTGTAAGATATTTTGAAGGACAAGTGAATCGCCCCGCTGAACTCCGTTGAATGTTGTGTTCTTTGCGTAACTTCGCGTTTTTATGTTTTATGGCCTTTGTTGTGCTTCGCATAAACCATATTTGTTGCTATTCCCGTTCCATATGAACTGATCCCAGGATTGCCTCTGCATGCCCCATCTGTATTACATTTTAATCTCCCTGAAGGTGGCATTCTCCACAGCACCTTAGCATAATAAACTCTTGGTTTATATCTACTAAGGTGCTGATGCATATTTTCCCAATCACTAGATAAATTCTGCAACCATGGAAATCTCTTTCTTGCCAGTTGGTGTATGATGTGTTGTACTTGTTGTTTCAGCCTGTAGAAAGTAACTGATCCTCCATGATTAATGGAGTTTCTTCTCTTCCATAATGACCACATGATCACTGCTGGCATTGCTCTATAAATAGGTTGCAATTTTGGTTTTGTCTCAGTAGTCCACGATGCCTTGATCATTTGATGTAGACTAACTCCATCAGTAGGAATACCTGCACAAGAAGCAAAAAACTTCCATAACTTGATAGCTATGGAAGATGTTAGAAATAAGTGAACTACGCTTCTCCTTATGCTCCTCACAAAGACCAAAGATCTTGATGGTATATTGATCATCATCCTTTTTAATATATCATCTGTAGAGATTCTTCCTTTCCACACCCTCCACATGAAAAAGCTTATCTTTATTGGCAACCCTTTCTCCCACATGAGCCTATAGCTGGTTTGTTTGCTCTCTTTATGCCTGAGAAATTCCCATGCAGATTTAACTGAGAATTTTCCATTTGTTTCCAACATCCAACATGGTTCATCATCTTCTTCTCCATCTGGAACTTTGATATTATCCTTGATATGCTTGAGCCAATTCTCGATCTAGAGTATCTCATATAACAGTTTCATATTCCATTCACCATTTTTCACAAACTGTCTAACCTCTATCTCTTCTTCTCTAGCAAAAGATCAGGAGTGATTTAATATAGTGCCCCAAGCCTTGTCCAATTCTTATACCAGAAACTTGAAGTTCCATTTCTCAAATACCAAAATATCTGTGGCTCAACTGCATCTCTTATAATCACCATCTTCTTCCAAGTGTGTGATCCTCCTCTATCTACTACCATAGTAGGGTGCCATTTCTTGCGCATTTGTTCGGATGTAGCTACTCCATAAGCTTCTTCCACATCTGAAATTCCACCACAACTTAGCAAATAGTGCATTGGAAATATCAGTTAGTGATCTGAGACCAATCCCTCCTTCATCTTTTGGTAGACATAATTTGTCCCATGCTACCCAATGCTTGCTTTTCACCCCCACAGTATTGCTCCAAAAGAATTTGGCAAATATCTTATGAAGTTGCTTTATCACCCCAGAAGGAGGATTCATGGCTGACAAGAATATACTGGCATGGTTTGCAACACATGATTACACATATCTACCTCCAAAAGATAACAGTCTGTTTTGCCAAGGCAGAATCCTTTTCATCACTTTTTTGATCAAATCCTCATAATATATTTGTTTCCTTCTTCCATAAAACACTGGACATCCTAAATATGTGAAAGGAAAGGATCCATTTCTCATATTAGTATGTCTTTTAATCTTGCTATTAACTCTGGCAGAAACCTTGTGATGAACATAGTAACAGCTTTTATCAGTATTGACCAATTGTCCTGAAGCCTTCTCATACTTCCTCAACCTCTTCATCATTTTATTTAATGAATATCCATCCCCAGAATAGAATAGGATTGCATCACCAGCATATGATAAATGATTGATTTGAGGACTCCATTTTGGCATTCCATAGCCTATGAAACTTGGCTTCTCATGCAGCTTATTTAGACACCTTGTTAAGACCTCTGCTGCTATAATGAACAATGTAGGAGAAATTGGATTACCTTGCTTTACCCCCCTACTTGACCATTGATCAATATTGAATACCAGTTGTTTGAGAGCAATCTCCATACATAATCAATGAGAACCTCTCCAAATCCAAACTGTCTTAATACTTTAGTCAAAAAAATCCAGGAAAGCCTATCATATGCCTTTACCATGTCTAATTTGATCACCACATTAGTATGTTTAACTCTCAAATTAATATCTCTGATGATCTCCTGTGCCAGTAATATATTTTTTGCAATGCTCCTTCCTTTCACAAATCATGTCTGGTTGTTAGAGATAATATTAGGAAAAACCTTTGTCAATCTATTTTGCAAAGACTTTTGACAGTATCTTGTTGGAGAAGGAGCTGAGACTGATAGGCCTCATATCACTGAAATTGTTAATCACCTCCTTCTTTGGCAATAAAACCAAGTTAGTATGTGTGATGAATTGTGGTATCTCAGATCCACAAAAGAAAGCTCTAACCATTTGAAGCACATCCAACTTGATAACCTCCCAACACTTCTGATAAAAGTGTCCTGTGAATCCATCAGGACTACTAGCACTGTCCCCATTGAGTGAAAACACAGCCTCCTTTATTTCACTTTCAGATGGCAACTCCTCCATACTGCTTTTTGTCGTTCTTCGCTATCGCCTTAGGAATATTTTTCAACAATGCATAATCTCCTCCTGAGTTTTCTTCACTAAATTGTGACTCAAAGAACCTGATTGCCTCAGAACCAATATCTACTTCATTTTCCAGCCATGTACCAGTTGGATCTTGTATTCTTTTCAAAGTCAATTTATTCCTCCTGCCCCTCACATATGAATGGAAGAATTTTGTATTTCTATCTCCGTCATTGAACCATTTCATACCAAATTTTCTCGCTTCCAATACTCCTCCTCCAAGTGTAAAAATCTGGTTAGTTCAGCCTGTGCTTGATGTAACTGCATTCTATTCTCCCTTGATGCATTATTTTCAAACTGCAACTCCTCACCTTTATAGTATCTTCAATAGTGGCAATCTGCTGAAAGATATTCCCATAAGTGTTCCTTCTCCATTGAACCAGTGCTCTTTTAAGTTTCTTCAACTTGTGATGAAATACATAAAATGGATTTCCACGTGTCGAAGATCCGCTTCTCCTTTACCACCTCCATAAATGTATGATGATTTGTCCGTGTTGAGAAACTTAAAAGACTTGACAATATGATATGCATTGCTATTACACTCAAGATGTATGGTGCATGATCGAACCATGTCTAATCGATGAGTCACCGTAGAGAGCATGATGTCTAGCACTTGCCGATTCACCAAGATTCTATCTAACCTTTTGAATATGCACTCCTTTTCAGTCCTCCCATTCCACTAGGTGAATTTGCTTCCAGTGAATCCTACATCAATCAAACCATAACTTTGTATACAGGTAGAAAAATCCAATGTCTCATTGGATGAGACTGGAAGACCACCTTTCTTCTCCTCATCAGACACTATGACATTAAAGTCCCCTCCTATTATCCAAGGAAGGTCTTGCTGAGTTGCTAACTCCGCCATAGCTTCCCACAACTCTTCCCTCTCATCTCTATCACATTTGGCATAAACTATTGACACCAGCACTGATTGATTCAAGGATGAGTGAGTTAGTTCCAGAGTAACTTGTTGTTCTGATTCAGATATAACTACACCAAGCCATTCATCTGTCCCAAAAATCCAAATCTTTCCCGAACAGCTCACCTTGCAATTCGAAAGCCTAACTTCCTTCTATACTCTTCAATGGCAATAGATCTTGAAAAGGTTCCATTAGGCCTATAATAGAATAATGATGTCTCCTTTTTAGTTCAATTAACCTCTCAAAAGATTTCTGAGTGTTAACTGACCTAATATTCCAAAATAAAGCTTTGTCTATCATTGAGAATTATTGGTTTTATTCTTACTCCTCCTTGTTGAAACTCCTGCAGCTGGAATACTGGTGCTTCTGACAGGTTTTTGTTTATTTGTTGCCTGCTTCAATTTCTGCACACTTCTAGGAGATAAATCGCCTCTCCGTGCTATATCATCAATGTTCTGAGTTAAATCTTCCTCATCTTGGCTATTGAGATCAACTTGTGCTTGTATCTCATCTTGTTTTTCATGATGTGCATTCTCTACTTGTTCTACAGGCAAATTGACAAAAGATTGTTACTCTCTGGTGGCCTTGTGACTTCTTTTCCTTCTTTTTCTTCATTCTCCTCCAATCCCTGATCTGATATAGGAGTCTCACCTTGATCTGTATCCTCCTGCAAAGACTTCACCTGATTTATCTTATTCCAAACCTTTCTCCAAATTTTTGTGGATTAAAGTGTCACCAATTTCTTCTGAGTCATGTTCCTTCTCTTGTCTAACTGTAGTACTTGTGTTCATCTTAGACACCTGTTGAGACAAAATCTCCCCTTTATCATTGAGTTGTTTACCAAAGTTCTGCTCAATCCATGCCTTTGCTGATATCCTCTCCACCTGATTGGATTCTTCCACCTGCTTTTCCTTGCCCTTATCTTTAGTGTTTACAATTTTTTGCACTGTAACAATCTGATTAGCAGCCTCAGAAACCTTTGCTTCTACCATCCTTCCATCTGAAGACTTCTGCATATCAGTCAAGTCTATTATATCCTCATCTGTGTTCTGCAGTGCTGCATATTGATTAGTTTGCAAAGCTTGATTCTCCTTCGGTCTCCAAGAGTTTTCATCATAATTACCTCTATGAAAGTGCCTCTTATTCCTTTGTTTTCCTTTCTTCTCCTTGAATCCATCATTATCATTAACCTCAGAAGGCTGCACCTTATCTACTGCTTCCTTCCCTTTCATTGTGTCAGCATTAGACCCTTTGTTCTCAGATCTACTGTTTTTTGCATTGTTTAGCTCCTTATTCTTCCTTTGATCTTCCTTACTGTTTTCCTCCTGTTCTTTGTCTGAACTTTGTTCTTTATCCTTAGGATACAATTCTGGATGAATGACATAGCAATTTTGCTCATTATGCCCTTGAAGTTTGCAGCTTTTACAATACTTAGGAACATAATCATAATTGATCTTTATCCATTTATCCACAATCTCCCCAGTACTCTTCTTTTTCATCCCTACATTGATTCTCTTTGGGAAGTCTTCAAGCAAGTCTACTTCTACCTTCACTCTCGCACAACTTGGCCTGGTTTTATTAGCTGTGGCCATATCAACTTGTAGGGGCTTTCCAACAGCAGATGCTAGTAAGAAAACTGCTTCTTTCACAAAATAGTTTGGAGGTAATGATGGGAATGATATCCATGCAATTGCAATCTTCGTTTCCTCCTCTGGATCAAACCATGGATCCCATTTGAACGTACGCATGGGATAGGACCAGCTCTTATGCGTAATTTAATATGCAGGTTTGGACAATAAGGTCACGTAATCTTCTAAAGAAGAAGCACATATTAGCACATACCTATTGCTCAACAAACCAATAATACACTCTTCTTTCAAACCACATTGCTTTGGAATTAAGGTTCTCAAATCTTTCACGACAGGCCATCCATATGAGAATTTCCCAATGACAGCATATTGTAGTTTTTCCTTGATAATCATCTGCTCAATCTCCTCTTCATCCCATACTACCATGGGCTCTCCATGCAAATATGTGACCTTTTTCATGGGTAGTGTAGGACCATACGTAGTAGTAGAAATTGTTGGATTAAGGGTTGTTGCATAAGTTTGGTTCGGTAAAAGGTGAATAGGTTGCATTGGTGCTGTTGTATTAGCCTGGACAGCCACAATGGGCGGCTGTCCAGTGGTCGGAGAGGCCATTATCGCCGTGAAGAAGGTTGGAAACTATTAGGGTTTCGGCTAGGTTTAGGGTTTTGGTAGAGAGAGTTTTTTTGAGTTTGATAAGGGTCCTCAATTAAAAATTATCTTTATTTTGGGCCTAAGGGTTATTTTGAGTCTTTTGCTTAAAAATAGGTTTTTTTTTTTTTTTTTTTTTTGTTGTTGTTTGCTGGTTACACATGAAATTATCCATTATGTCATGATTCATTTTCAATACTCACAACTTGTATCTATAGAGCTACCACCTCTCCCTTTGGCGAACCAACTTATTAAGTTACCATAGCCAACACAATATTAATGATAACTGTCTAGATAAATTAAAACCCCAAAATCCATTACACAATGTCAAGGAGTATCTAAGAAAAATTTGTGGTACCACCATTAGTAGGATCTGCATGGAGCAGTAAGTGAATTTGGTGAGTATAAGATCATCGACCTACTCCTCCATCTTAGCCTGTGGAGCAATTCTTCAAAATAAATGCATAAAAGAAAAATAGAATATATAACATAAATTGTGAATAACTATTAACAGTACATGAATACCAATCACAACAATAAACTACATAATCGCATTGGACCATCGTGTGTGCACCCAGTAGACTAAACTCGCAGGCCTTGTGAAGGTAGGACTATTATGCGAAAGTCATGGGTCCTTCACAAATAGAACTACTTGACCGCTCTCATTTACCCTCGTCAATAAATAAGCAGACAAAATCATTGGTCCTCTCTGATAGGACGACTAGACCAAATTCATGGGCCCTCATGAGTAGCTAGGATAGCTTGACTGATATCATGATAAGAATATTGATTTAACTCAACAAAGCAAGTACGACAGACAAAACAAGCAAAATAAGTATCACCTGATACAAGTCATCAACACGTATATCAATGTCATATAATCCTCGAATGCTTCATGCCAATGAAATAATAGGACCCCATGCTCAGTTCATCATATCATACTTTAATAGCTCAGCTCAGAAAACAAGTTTAGATCATGCTTTTTTGTCACAAAATATTATTTTTAAAATTAATACTCTCTTTCATTTTGTACACAACCAGCTCAGAGTTGGAGATCACCCATTAATCATTCTTTCTTCTTGAAATGGGAAAACGAGCATATAGTTTCTCCTACCGGCTTATGTTTTTCTATTTCCTAAGAAATTAATATTTCTAATGACTACATATACTAACAAGGAAAGCTATTTCCAGCACTAGCCAACTTTAGGGTTGAATAATTATTTATTGAAGAAATAAGATATTTTCTTATTTCTTAGAAATGCAAGGGTCGGATATACTATTCAAATTGTGAACTGAATCTATGATGTGACGGAGAAATAGGGGAGAGGCGGAGGTAGACGAAAGAGACCGAGAAGAATAGAAATAGCCAATTGGATTAATATTGGTTGTATTTTTATGAGTTGGACTAGTATTGGTAAAACTTTAGGGGAAATAACCCATATATACGACCCAGACATCTATTAATTTGCAGTCGATATAGTCCATTGTATCACCTGTGTATAGATAATGTCTCTGTTTTGTATAACTATATATAAACATTACATATACTCTACATATATGATGTATATACTTTGTATAATCATGTATACACATGAAACCAACTCAAACTTGTGGTGTATAGATAATGTATCTGTTCTGTATAGTTATATATAAGTTGCTCTGTGCAATGCAGAATTAATCGGTGAAAGGGTGGTATTAGTGTGCTTTGTATGCTCATTCCTAAACATGGAAACTGCAAATGTACAATCTAGCTCTATATGTCAATGGTCCAAAGCTATTCAAGCTGGTTAGTGCAGATTCTGGCACAGACAACTGGAAGATTCAATTACATCCAAGACTGCCTGAAAAGAAAAACTTCATGAGATCTTTATCCATTCCATCTATGAGACTTGTAGGTGTGAAAGATTCAAGTCGAGGCCCTTGGACTTTAGTTGATACAATCTTGTTGAGTAGTTAGGATTCTGTAGATTACAAGCTTTCATTTCCAATTTCTGTTCTCTTTTCTTGCTTTAGTCAACCCCATCAAGTTGATTTGTACATAATTATTTTTTGTTTAATAATTTTCCACCAGTTATGGTGGTTTTGCTAAAAATAAATAAATATATAAATTGCTCAACTTCTTTTGTAACTTTTGCATCTGCTTGATGCCTTTTTAATGAAATTTTCATTGAACATAAACAACAAAGCCGGGAAAAAAAAAACCCAAACAAAGAAGGAAAAAATGGCCACTTATTCTAATGTAAATTTAATGGGACAACAAAATTTACTGAGCTAGAAATAAAATTTATTGTCCAAGAATAGAATGGAAGAAGAAGAAGAAGAAGAAGAAGAAGAAGAAGAAGAAGAAGGAGGAGAAGAAGAAGAAAAAAAAAGATTAAAAAGAACACATGAAAAACAACTTTTTATTTTTCTTTTCTTCTATTTTCCATTTCCATTTTCCACAAAAGATTATAGATCACACTTGTATATGTTTTGAATTAATACACTCCTTAATCTTCCACGGTCCTTGGATCATGCAACAGCAGGACAAAATTTACAAAAAAAATAAAAAATTCAAAAAACAATATAAAAAATTTCAAAAAAAAAACTCTTTGACTTTTCACCAAAAATCATGAAATTGAGACCAATACAGCAACACCCATTTGATTTTTGGTAGTTATGATGGAGAAAAAAGCAATCTTGGTGTTTCTTGTGCTGAGCCTAATCAAGGGTCAAGAACAAAAAAATATTGTGACGCAGAAAGCACCATGGAGGATCCACACTTTAAATTGGAAAAGAATAGGATACATGAGAGAGAGGAAAGAGGAGCAGGGATCAAGGTGGTAATTGGAGCAAGAAATTGATTGCTTGGCTAATTTTGGCAAACTAGATGTCCGAATCGCACCCAATTTAATTTTTGCTTTGGGCTACTGCATTGGGTAGTTTTCTCATACTAAATTTAATGTCTTGACTAATTCAAATTCATACCGCATAGGACTCAGAAAGAGGAAGCGCTCCCTCTAAAAGAGTTTCTCCATTTTATTTTCAGAACCCAAATCTGAAACCTCTGATAAAGAGTAACAAAATGTTATTCATCCCACTACATTCATTTGGAATTACTAGCCTCCTCTAGTACTTAGTAGAGTTATTAACGCATGATAATCATACTTTAATTGAAAAATATTCTTGTCTCCGTAGAACATAGCCTAAGAATCCATGTCGTGACTTGTGCTATGAATTATAATTTTCTCTGCGCCGTGATTTCACGTTTTGAACAAATCTTCAAAGTGACAGTTGTCTACCCAAATGTAGTACATATTTGGAAGCCAGAACCAGTACATTAATCATTTTAAGCATATAACGCAGTGTCAGTCTAGCAATGTGGGAATTTTATTAGATTTATAAGACTGTTTCCATTGCTAATTTAGTAAGTAAACAACTTTCTATTATATTAGAGTTGTGAAGAAAAGCTGTTGATACACAACCGTATGCTGGGGGGGGGGGGGAGGCGGCTTTGCTGCACGCCAATAGTTTATCCTCTAAATTATTCAAGTTTAACAATATCGTTAGCAACTTATGCAAGTGAAATTTTTTGAAGCCAGTTTCTTAGAAATAGTTTCTCTTTGTTACTATTTAATTCCTTCTATTGACGAAAATTTAGGTGGACGAGATCGTTTAAAAAAATATATAGATCTTAGAAAAGTAATCAAATAAGTATAAACTTCAAATAAAATATATAAATATTTTGTTAAACAAATGTAAGATCTCTTTTTAATTTTGGCTTTAAGGTACTTATTCAATTGAAACGTCTTAGACAATATGATTGATGATTTACTTAAAAGACAAGAAAAGTAAATGTGATTGCGAATAACTCCCTTAACTTTTTAGGGTTAGAAAACAATACCCTCTTCACCTTTATAGTGATAATGATAACCTCCTTGAACAATATTTTTCGGTGAGAAATTCCACTTGACCACTTAAACTTTAATGTTTGGGAAACAATACCCCCTCCCCTTTTGAGTGGAAATGATAATCCCTTTAATCAATATTATTGATGAATTTTAGTATTTTAATACTACAAGAAAAAAGTGTTGCCGTTTTTTCGTAAAGTAATAGTAAAAATTATATAGGCAGTTTAGGTTGGCATTCAAATTATATGTACTGCAAATGGTTGAAGCATTAGAGCATCTCCCACATCAACTCCCTCCAGCAATTTGCCCACTTTTGTTGGCAGCTTGGAGCTGCTCCAGATTTTCCTTATCAATGCCACCTTAAAAGTGTTTCAGCAAAATGGTGGAACACTTTTTGAAAAGGATTACAAGTGAAACTTAGGGATAACATAATGATGTGATTCTCTGAGTTAACAAAGAACCAATCGACCAAGATCTTGTTCTTGAAGCGATTTGATGGGCAGATTCAAGAAACGGACGTTTCTCAAGTTATATGTCTCGGATATAAGTGATTCAAAAATGAAGTGAAAGATGACGATTTGAACTATGAAAATAACTCTTGAATAGTTTAAAATAAGTAAATATTGAGCATGAAACGATTGAAAGAAAGTTAAGGTTCTGGGTATGAACTAGAACGAATTTTAAACCAAGAAACATGTTCTTGAATGATCAAGAACCTCTAAAGTTCCTAAGTCACCACTTGAAATCAATAAACGTGAAACACCACACACAACTGAAAACAAGGTAAAGACTATCACCACCTTGCTTGGAACAAAAAACAAGGATAACGAACACCACATAGAGAAAATAACTCTATTGCAAACTAGGGTTTATGCTAAAAAACGTGGATTGTATCTAACAAAGCATAAGAACCCTTTATATAAGCCTAGTGTTATATCCCGCAATTTAGTGCAATCGGATAATTCAAGACAATCGCGGGAGCATGACAAGCAAGGCCACGTTTTTATTTTGATAAGCATATGAATGATTTATGACGTATTTAGAAGCGGAAGTATTGAGAAAGGTCAAAGGCATAAAGGGAAATTCGAAATAAGCCTCGTGGAACTATGGAGGAAGACGAAGGGTAAATTTGGAATATCGAAAATTAGTTTCGGAAATTATAAAACATGATTGGAAGCTAATTGGGCTCAATAAAAATCAAAGGAAATGAGGCCCAAGAACCTAGGGGTGGCCGGCCATGAGTGGTTGGCCTTGAAGCCCATCCAAATTAATTCATCACATGAATTAATATAAGATGACTAAGTCATCTTATTTCCCACAACTCTCTAGAAATTTCAAGAAATTAAAGACCAAGAAAGAGAGAGAAAACTTACTAGGCCATTCGGCCATATATAAGCAAGAACCTTGGATAATTTTCTTCCAAAATTATTCTCTTCCATCCAAACATCATATTGAAGGGTCTTTAACAAAGTAGAGTTGCTATTGGAGCAAGAAAAACATATGTTCATATAAGTGGG